>NC_132999.1:58348487-58651518 GCF_048564905.1 Vicugna pacos
TCATTGGTTTACATGATAGGTTCCTTCACTTTGCTAGATATCCATTTAACCTTGTCAATATCATCTCCCAGTCAGTCATCAACGGATAACTTTGCACTTGGTATCTTTTCTGGACTAGAAATGTTTCATTTTAACGCGGTCAGATCCATTGCTCTGCTGACTTACCATCTGTTTCGAGGATCTGTCTTAAAACATCCTTCCCAGTGTCTAGGCTGTGAAGCCAGCCTGAGTAGCTTTGCCTTTTACACTTAGTTCTCATCTATCGAGTCTACTTACGTATCCAGTATAAGGCAGTATCCAGCTTCGTCTTTTTCAAGATTGGGTACCAGTTTCCCCAAACCACCTTTCTCCAACCCATCTTCCCCCCACTGCGGCACCACTGTGATTATCTATCCAGTTTCCATCTACACGAGTCTACTTTGAGATCTCCCCCGTTCTGTTCAGTCCCCGTTCTATGCTGTCAATGTTGACATGTTACAGTCACAGGCCAACGTTTTAAGAAGTCTGGATTTCAGATTTTCCCAGACAAGTCAGATTTGATGGCGCTGAGCCTGTATGTCTCCTGCGAGCAGTCATCCGGAGCAGCAGGTACCCGTGTATATGTGACACGTGCCTTCCTGCTGCACGACCTGGGCCTGCGTCTTTTACAATATGAACCTGTTCCTCATCGGGATGTGTTCGGGTATCAGAAACATCCCCGAAGGTAAAAGTCAAAAGAAAGCCACACTAGAGAAGGCATGAATTGACTTACAGGACTGCTGTTATACCTGTGCTGACAAAGATCATTTGTTAAGTATCTACCTGACACCTGACACCTGACACTCTGCTAGCCACAGGAAGATGGAACAGGAGTGGGCAGTGGTAGAGGGATGAGGAGACAGTGAGAGAAACAGAGTATAATCTCTAAGTCAGTGATAAACGCAGAGAATAATTAACCAAACCACTGGGAGCATATACCACATTGGGAATCATGGATCATGAAAGGTCTTGCCATTCCAATCAGGTGAGGGCTGGCACCTTCAGGGAAACCTTTACGGGAGGGAATATGAGAGGGGGATCTAAGAAGAGAAGTGGGATTTGCAGCAGTAAAAGGAAAAGAACTGGGTTGGGGGGCGGGATTTTGGCACGAGCAAGTCATTTTGGCAAGACTGGTTTTGGGTCTGTTTTGGGGGGGGTCATTAGGTCTATTTATTTATTTATTACTAGGTTTGTTTAATGGAGGCACTGGGGATTGAACCCAGGACCTCATGCGTGCTAAGCATGCACGCTACCACTTGAGCTCCGCCCTCCTAGTTTGAACGCTGTGTTATACTGGAAAGGTTTTAAAGTCCACTCAAGGCTTTTTAGGCTAGGGAGGATATGAATTTGTTCTACTTCAAATCAACAGTCATATCTGTATTTTTAAGATTTCCCCTGGTACCTTTTCAGTTTTACAGACTAAACTGTCCTCCGTCAGAGGACTCCCTGACTTGGCTCAGAGTCACACTCCCAGAAGAATTGACAGCCAGTTCTCTGACGGATCAGGCTCCAGCCATCAGCTGTAATCACCCGCACCCCTAAAAGGTACCAAGGACCACAACCAGGCAGTATAGACAAGTAGGAGCAAAGTGAGGTGCAACTGAGGAAAATGTGACCCTGAGCACAGAGCTCCTTGTTTTGTGATACTTCCTGTCTTGGAGCAAAACGCCACTACACAGACGCTGCCACATGCTACAAGCCACACTGTGAGCTCCTCAGACATTTTTATTTAATATCAGATACCAGCATGTCCCCATCCCAGATGAGGAAACATGGTTTTAGGGAAATTCAAGTACTTTGCCCAAGATTCCACAGCCAGAAAAATAAACAGCCATTAACAGGTAATCTACACGGCAAAGAGTCCTGCTGGTTCCCTGCTTTGCAACTGACCACTACCTGTTTCATTGAAAAGGTGTGCTGTTAGCTCATATTCCCAAAGGTTTCCATATGGACTCAAGTTCCCAGCAAGTCACAATACATGTCTTTCTTTTTACAAAATGTTTAAGCTGTTTTCCTGGGTTATAACTCGCATGCCATATAATTCATCCACTTAAAGGGTGCTATTCACTGGCTCGAGTATATGCACAAATACATACAATCATCAACAAAGCCAAAGTTAGAATGTTTTCATCACCTCAAAAAAAAAAAAAAAAAAAACCCGGGCACTTGAGCTATCACCCTCGATCTAAGCCACCACTAACCTTTCTGTCTCTATAAATTTCCTTATTCTGGACATAGGAATGAAAATACAGACTATGTGGACTTTTGTATCTAGCTTCTTTCATTTATATTGTTTTCAAGATTCATCCAACTTGTAACAAATATCAGTACTTCATTCCTTTTTGTGGCTGAATAATATTCCACTATCTGGTTACTACATTTTGTTTATCCATTCATCCACTGAATTACAGTTGAGTTGTTTCCACACTTTGGCTATTATGAAACTGCTACTATAAACACTGGGTAAAATTTTTGGTGTGGACATTTGTTTTCATTTCTCTTGACAATACACCTAGGAATAGCATTGCTGAGTCATATGGTAACTCATATTTAATCATTTGAGGAATCACCAGACTGTTTTCCAAAGTGACCACACCATTTTACATTCCCACCAGCAGTGTATGAGGGTTCTGAGTCCTTACCAACACCTGCTACACAATCATGTTTTGATGCAGTACTAGGTACTAGGTTATCCTAGTAACCTTAATGGTAGTAAAGGATAAAATAGGAATCAGCTCAAAAGGAACCTAATTAAATCTCTAAACAGACTCGTTCAGAAGGGTAACCCCCCCCCTTTTTGTTTTTTTTCTTTTTTTTTTGCTACAGAAGTCACTGATGAGTAAATCCAGGCCAGAAAGCAGTAATATTGTCCTTTTATTCTATTACAACAGAACCTGTAGAAGTAAAACATAGCGTTTCTCTGGAGGAATACCATGATCATTATCAACCCAGGTCTTAAATTATTTCTATAATTTCATATGTAAGTTCTAGCACTGAATCAAAAATAACCACATATCCATTTTCCTTCCTGCCTTTCTGAATGATTTCATTCAATCCAAGGGACAGGACAAGACAGAGAGAAAGAAATCCATGCCCAAGGAGTGGGTGGTGGAGCTCAATGCTGAGTCAGGACCCAGCAGGAGGAGGCGGCATCTGTAAGGTAAGGAGACAGGGCAGGAGGGTCAGAGGCCAAGTGAGGGGAGGAAGCCATCCTCACAGAGCAGCAGCAGCAACAAAAGATTGGTACGTATGGGGGCTGGGAGGGGCTGAGCAAATAATTAACCAAATTGAAGTTAATGGGAGTCAGATTTCTCCCTGTTAGGGAAGAGAGAGAAGCTAGAATCAAATTTATGGTGTTAAATAGGAATTGTAAGTATTGGTGTGAACTCATGATTACATATATATGTTATATATGTGTATATAAACAGAAATTAATCTGGATTTAGATGTGCATATGTATGTAGTACGTCAGTTGATACATGCTGTATTTCCTAATTGTGGCCACTGGGAGGGCCTGGGAACAGCAACCATAGAAACTAAGATCTAGGCTCCAAACACCATCCTTCCCTAAAAGGAATCAGAGCTGGTTGATTCCAGGGCTGGGGTAAGGAAAGCAGAGGCAGAATTTGACATCTTGTTCAGCCAGAAGGTAAGGAAATACTCAAGGATGCATGGAGACATTCCAAAAAGAAACAGAAGCCAGCTTAAAGCAGCTCTCACTGGCCAAATCAAGGATAATTTGAGCATTTAAAAAATGATAGTAATGAAGTTAACCCAATTGAACAGAAACCTATGAGTCCATATGGATAAATGGATGGATAGATGGATAAATACATACATACATGCCTGCATACAGAAATACATGTATACAGAGATAGACAGATGAGAGAGAAAGCTCTTCTTTATAGCAGAAAAACAACCAATAAATGTATTCAAAATGATATAATTGGGGAAGTGTCACCTGACAGCCACTCGTAGTTACAATTCAGGCACGTAACATCAATGACTGCTAAAACTAGTGCGTGAAAGTTTGATGAGAAACAATAGACCTACATGTGCTTACAAAATAGTTATTAATTACAAAGAGAAGAAAGGAGAGAACTCAGAGTGGGGAAACCTGATTAAGACACCATCTTAACCAAGTGACCAAAGTTAACATCATTAGTAATAGGATAAATCAAAATCATGTACCATCAAAGAAGATGCAGTGAACAAACTCAGCATCACTTCTGCAGTAATTCTAACAAAGACGTATTGCGTGAATCCAAATGTGAGGAAGTCAGATAAATCCCAACTGAAGAACATTCAACAAAATGACTGTCTGGTAATCTTCACAAGCGGCAAGGTCTCAAAAGTTAAGGAAAACCTGATGGCCTGCTCCAGTTTGAAAGCAACTCTAGAGGCGGGGCAACCAAATGCAACCTGCGGTCCTGAGTTGTCCTAGTAAAACGTGAATGCAGTCTGTAGATTACATGGTGATGAAGGACTGATGTTCACTCCTCAAGTGTGATGGCTGTACTGTGTTTCAACAGGAGAATGTCCTCGGTGTGTAGGAAAATGCACCCTGAAATATCTGCAAGTGGTGGAGCATCGTGTCGGCAACATACTCTCAAATGTCAAATGTGTGAGGGAAAAGCTCTTTGTTCTATTTTTGCAACGTTTCTGTAGGTTTGAGAAAAACAGCCAGACATAACGAAGACAACAACATGATCAAAAAGCAAGGGACAGAGATGGTAGAAAGAGAACCACAGGTAATCCAGAGAACTCCAGTATCCGGTGCAGACTGCAACAAGTTTGCTTCATGTGGACAGAGAAATGGGACAAGGTGAAGGACTTGGGCAGAGAAATGAAAACTATAAGAAGTTACCAAATTGAGAAAGTAACTAATCAAACTGACATTAGGAACAGGTTGAAAGAATTAGTAAACTGGAAAATCAGAAGAAAGTCAGAGTGCCGTAAAGAGGAAACAACAGGATGGGAAGCGCCGAGGAAAGAATGAGACTTAGGGATTCAGTTAAAAGGTCTAACATGGGCCTAACTATCATCCCAGAAAGAAAGAAAAGAGAAAATGAGATAGAAGCGCTATCGGAAGAGATCACTGATCATACTTGGAAAACTGACTAAATTAAGATTTAAGGAGCTCAATGCACCCTAAGTAGGATAAATCAAAAGAAAAGCACACCTAGGCCTATCACAGGTACGCACTGGAAACCAGTATCAGAGACAGTCTTTTTGTTTGTCTTATTTTTTATTTTTTTTAATTTTATGTTTTATTGAAGCGTAGTTGATTGACAACTTTAGTTTCAGGTATAGAGCAAAGTGATTCAGTTATACATACACATACATATTTTTTTTTCTTTTCAGATTCTTTTCCATTATATGTTATTACAAGAAATGGAATATAGTTCCCCGTGCTATAGAGGAGGTCCTTGCTGTTTATTTTATATACAGAGAAAAATCTTAACAGCAGCTGGAGGCTGGGGTAAGGAGAGACCAGACCACCTTCAAAGGGGCAACAGGGACCAGCATCTGACCTCAGTACAAGTGACGGAAACCAGGAGCTGATGGAACGATACCTCCAAAGTGCTGAAAGAAAAGAATTTCCTAATGGAGTTCTAGATCCCCTGAAAATATCCTTCAAGAATGAAAGTGAAAGAAAGACATCTCCAGACTAAAGAAATCTAGGGAAATTTATCACCAACAGACCTAGTCCGAAAAAAAAGAAAAAATCCCAAAGGAAGTTTCTTGAGGAAAAAGAAAAATAACCCTCAGGGCTGTAGGAAGGAACAAAGATCAGTGGAAAGGCTAACTGTAGCTAAATCTAAATTAAATATAAAGTAATATTAACATGTAATTATTCGTGGTTAAGGTTAAGTTATTGTGTATTAATATGTCAAGAATGCACTATAGGGTTTAATGTATACACTGAAATAAAATACAGAGCAAAAGTAGCTTAGACACTGAGAGAGGGTAAATGGAACTAGAATGTTCTAAGATTCTTGTACCATCCAGGAAAGTATAGGAGCATTAATTTTACATTAGATCTTGATAAGTCAAGAATGTATGCTGTGATCTTTAGTGTAATCACTGAGAGTAAAAGAGCAGACAATTAGACTAGTAGACGGAAAATGAATATAAAAATAATCAATCCCAAAGATGTCAGGGAAAAAAAGAAAAAGGAACTGCAAAGAAAGCTGGTGTATCTCTGTTACTATCAGACAAAACAGACTTTAAGAATAAAAAGCAGTTCTAGCAACCAAGAACACCTTTCTTAATAACAAAATAGGCAATTCAATAATAACATAAAGCAAAAAGCTGGGGAACTACACGGAAATATAAATAAACCCATAATGAATAAAAAGTAGAAAAACTAAACAAAACCCAGAAAATATAGAAAACTTGAACATAATGTTGACCAACGGACATCAACAGATCATTATGCCCAACAACTGCTGAATATACATTCATTTTTTTAAATGCAAAACACTACAAAATGTCCCCAATGCCAGACTTTATTTCAAGTCTCAAAAAAATGTCAAAGGAATAAGAAGACACTTCCTTTATCTTATAAAAAAAATATTAAAAAGCCCATAGGGAGAGATGAATAGGCAGAGCACAGAGGATTTTTTTTTATAGGGCAATGAAAATACTCTGTAAGACACTATAATAGTGAATATATGTCATTATAAAGTTGTTCAAATTCATAGAATGTCCAACACCTAGAGTGAATGCTAGTGTGAAGCACGGACTCTGGGTGATAATGACACGTTGACACAGGTTCATCAATGGTAGTGAATGTACCACTTTCTTGCAGGATGTCGATAATGGGGAGACGATACAAGTGTGGGGGCAGAGGGCACATGGGGAATCTCTATAACTTCCTCTCAATTTTGCTGTGAACCTAATACTGCTTTAAAAAATAAAGTCTTTTTTTTTTTAATCTAACCAGTTTCCTCCCAGCCAGGATAGGGACAGAAATAGCCAAATAAATAAAAAGCCACAAATTCAACTCAGAAAAAAGCCCATGGAAAACATTATTCGCAATGGTGAAATATTGAAAGCTTCCCCCTCAGGGCACAAATGAGATAAGAATGACCACTATCATCACTTCTATTCCACATTTTACTGGAAGTTAAAAAAGAGAGGTTTGAAATAGAGAAATAAAATTGTCTCTATTTGCATATGACATGAATGTTGTAGAAAATCCAAAAATAAGTCTATAGAAAAATTATTAGAATAAATTCAGCATTAGATTTAAGATATATAGAAGAATAAGCCATATTTCTACATATGAAACAGAAAACAAAATTTAAAAAATATAATAGCACGGAAACATATCAAATAACTGGGAATAAAATCTAATGCAAAAACACCCAAGACCACTCTACAGAAAACTATAACAGATGGAGAGAAAGTAAAGACACTAAACAAAGAAATGCCTCCAATTGAGCTATGGATTTAATGGTTTGATGCTGTACATGCTTCAGTTCTCCCCCAGATTGATCTACAGATTTAATCTGATTAAAATTTGAACAGGTTTTCTGTGAAAATTGACAAAATAATTCCAAAATTTAATTGGAAAGGCAAAGGGTCTCTTGCAGAAGACCACCAAAAATGAGAGGATTTGCTCTACTGAATTATCCAGATGGATAGTAAGCTTCAGTAATTAGGAGAGTATGATATTGACCCAAGGATATACAAATGGACCCACAGAGGAGAATAGAGGGTCCAAAAGTCTACTCACCATGGCAGAGCAGTGGAGATGCTCAGTGGTGCTCAATCAATTGGAAACCTGTATGGGAAAAAAAAAAAGTAAACTTGACCCCAACCTCACACCATATGCAAAAGTCAATTATTAGGTGGACTATAGATTCCAATGTGAAATTAAAACAAAACTTCTTGACAAAAATAGAGAGTATCTTCATGACGTTTGGGTGGGTAATGGCTTCTTAAACAGGCCATAAAGGAAAAGATTGAGAATTGGACATCAAAGTTAAGAACCTCTCCCATTTTATGGCTTGTCTGTCCACTCTCTTAAACAGTGTCTCTTGATGAAGGGGGAAGAACTGTATCACCTATAGCGAAGAGAAGATTCCTACTTTCATTATAGAAAGAGCTCCCGCAAATCAGTAAGACAAAGAACTCAGTTAAAACACAAACCAGAGACTTCAACAAGCACTTCATAAAAGGGGGTATTTAAAATGGCCAGTATGAAAAGATGTTCATCCTCATTATCATTGGGAAATGCAAATTAAAACCAAAATGAAGGGGCTGCGGGGTATAGCTCAGTGGCAGAGCACGTGCTTGGCATGTACGAGGTCCCAAGTTCAATCCCCAGTGCCTCCGTTTAGGGGGACATAAACTAAAATAAAACCCTAAGACATATCCATCATAAGAGCCAAAACTTAAGACTGACAATTCCAAATGTTGACAAAGGTACAGGGCAGCAGGGGCTCTCACACAGTGTTGGTGGGAGTATGAAGTGGCACAAACACTTTGGAAAACTGCCAGGCATTAAAGCAGACTGTCCACCTACCCTCTGACTTCGCAGTCCTGCTCCTAGGTATATGCCTAACAAAATGCATGCCCACATGCACCAGCACGTCACCAGGATGTTCACAGGGAGCATCCATTATTCATAACAGCTCCAAACTGCAAACAGCCCAAGTTTTCATTGACAGCAGGACAAGATGAATGAGTATATTCACACAGGGGAACACACACAGGATTGAAAGTGAATAAACCATCTGCAGCATGGATGGTTCTCAAGGCTGAAAGGGAAAGCCAGGCGTAAAACACACGGATGACTCCACTTAGTTCTGTCTTGTGGGACTTTGTATAATCATTGGTGTAAGGGGTCAGGATAGTGGTCATCTTTGGAGAGGGGGAAATGGGGAAGACCCCAGTGGGACTCTGGGGGGCTTGCAACATTCTCTCAACACAGAAGCTCTGTCTTAGAATCCGTGCTCTTTTGGTTGTTTTGTTGTTGTTGTTAAATTTCAATAAAAGTTGCTTTTGAAAGTCTGGGTGGATATACACCGAACTTAACAATTCTTAACCCTGCAGCAGCAGGACAGCTGGAAGGGACTTTCATTTTAACTTCATATTGTCTAGAACTAAGTGGTACACTTGTAATTTTATTTTTTTAATTTGTTTTTTTAAACTTGGGGGGGTAATTAGGTTTATTGCTTTCTTTCTTTTTTTCTCTTTTTTTTTGTAGAAGCAGTACTGAGGATTGAACCCCGGACCTTGTGCATGCTAAGCATGAACTCTTCCACTCTGAGCTATACCCTCCCCACTTGTAATTTTAAAAATAAACAGAGTTGCACTGTATTAGCTTTCACTAAGAAGAATTTCTATTCCCCAACCACTGTTACTGGGAGCATCTTCCCATTTGAGGAGTGAGCGATTAAATGAAAGCGAACACTGATTTATCTCAGGGATGTCCTTGTTTCCCCTTGTTCCACTTAAGCTTTCCCCTGAGTACAATAAAAATTCCAGTATCAGTTCCTAGGATGCCTTTTGCCTGGTGTTTAGAACAGTACTGGGCATGGACCAGCCCTCCAACATCAGGGGTCGAATGGCCAGTCTGAGGTCTGGTGGATTTTTTTAATAGTCTAAATGGGGGCACTTGCAGGTGAAAGGCGGTCCTAGTCACAACTGAATCGGCACATCAGGCATAAACCAGGACTCTCCTAGGCAAACTGGGACGTAAGGTTACAAGCTGGCTTAGGACTGAGAATTCACTGGCTCGAGAAACCTCAAAACACCAAGCAAGGCTCCCCTGGGATGGAAGCTGTGCTGTCAACCTTGTTATTAAAACAAGGTAATTGTGTTCTCTTACTTTCTGCGTAATGGTGAATGCTATTAGCTCTGAGGTAGAAACCTGTGCTAAATGCATCTTTCAGGAGACACACAGCCTTCTCTGCTTCCCCTGCTTATTTGCTGGGTGCCAAGTACCATTTCTGGGAGGAAGACTGCCCGGGGCACGCCTTGCCAACCTCACACAGGCATGCCCAGACCCAACCTCTGTTCCAGTTGCCTTTTAGGCTCTTCCAGGTCAGTATGTGGGGTGACCTTCTGGACTGTTAAAGGCCAGGAGCCCCCGGGGCTTGCCGGAGGAGCTTAAGAAACATTTGAGAAGGGAGTCGGGTGGCACGGTGGTCTTTCTGGTCCCTGCTGTTCACTGTGTCCCCTCTGAACATCCGGCCTCTGCACCTGCTGCTCTCTGCCTGAAGGGCCCTGCCCCTTCTTCCCTGAGTTAACGGCTTCTGGCCCCGGCTCTCAGTTCCGACGTCACTGCCTGGTGGAAGGCATCTCTGGTCACCCCGAGTAGGCCTGGTGTCTCTGTTACACAGAACCTGGTCCTCTTGTGAGGACTCGATCTGAGACGGGATGACCGCTGCTTTCTCCGGGGCCAGAACTGGGGTGAAGTGAGGCACTTACCTCAGGTGCAAAAGTTAAGGAGGCGCCAAAAAACTCAATAATCAAGACAAAACTGAAATTCCTGTGTGGTAGTGTAGTCGACTTGCCGTGTTGTGCTAGTCTCTGGTGCACGGCGTAGTGATTCAGTTATACACACGTTCTTTTCTATATACTTTATCATTATAGGTTATTACAAGATATTGATTACAGTTCCCTGTGCTAGACAGTAGGACCTTGTTGCTTACCTATTTTTTATATAGTAGTTAGTGAAATATTTTTTTAAAAAATCAAAACGAATGCCAAAAAAGCCACCATGAATGCAACATCGAAATCTTAAAGGCAGGATCGCGAGGCAAAGCTTGCTAAAGTACTGATTGCTGGAGCCCGTCCCTGAGTTTCAGGTGGGAGACTCTGCATCGTTAACAGGCTTCCAGGTGACGCTGGCGCTGCTGACCTGGGGAACACACCTTGAGAACCACTGGTTCAGCGTGTATTCACCCTACTTCCCACCTCCACTCCACAGCAAGTAGAGAAAAGCAATTACTTCTACGTCATGAGCAGACATGGGCAGAAAAGCAGCCACTGCCCTACAAGACAGATCATTGTTTGACCATCTAACCCTCCTGTGGTTGGTGGGATGACGCCCCCCAAGATGACGTTTCCACGTCCTAACATCCCCAGAACCGCGGGCAGTTTCCTTTATATGACATCAAAGATTTGGCAGGTGTGATTAAGGATCTTGAGATGGGGAGACCACCATGCATCACCCACGCGGGTCCCAATACAAGCACAAGAGCCTTGGGAAGAGAAGGCAGCGCAATGACAGAAGCAGAGACTGGAGTGATGCGGTTTGAAGATGGAGCAAGGGACCACACGCCAGGGAATCCAGTGGCCCCAAGCACCTGAAAAAGGCAAGGAAATGGATTCTCCCCTCAGAGCCTCCAGAAGCAACGCAGCCCAGCTGACACTATGACTTCAGCCCAGTGAAATTAGTCGGACTCCTGCCCTCCGTACTAGGAAGGGAATAAGGATGTGTTGTTTGAAGTCACTTTGTTTGCAGTAATGTGTTACAGTGGCGCCAGAAAGCTAACACACTCCCAGCGTGCTATGAACAAAACACCCGGGAACACAGCGGGAAAACCACTCCGAATGGGGCCACGAGGACAAGGAGGGGTTGACAACCAGGGAGAGAGAAGCTGTGGTACTCCTAGCAGATGTCAGTGCTGTTTCGTCTCTTCTGTTTCTTCAAACACCCTGAGCCCATTCCACCTCAGGGCCTCTATGTGTACTGCTCCTCGGAGCTGGAATGTTCGTGCAGGGCTCTATGTCCTGGCCTGCAAACAAACATCTCCAACAGCCAGCAAATGGAACAGTCCAGTTCCTCGTAGGACCTGCCAATGAGAAGGGAAGCCCACGACACCGGAGGTTAGATTTCCAGCGAGACCTCTACCAGCCACTCGGGTAGACTGCAGGGAACAATCAAGAGCCTTGAACAACAAGGGATTTATCCTCACACAACTAGTCCCAACATGGATGCTATGGGTTGAATTGTACCCTCCCACCCCAGAAGTTCATGGTTGAAATCCTAACCCCCAGTACATCGGAATGTGACCTTATCTGGAGATAGGGTCTTCAAAGAGGTAATAAAGTCTAAGATGAGCTCATTAGGTGAGCCCTAATTCAATATGACTCGTGTCCTTATGAAAAAGGGAAATCTGGACACAGACGAGCACACAGAACGCCATGTCAAGATGAAGGCAGAGATTGGGGTGATGCTTCTAAAGACTGCCAGCGAACCAGCAGCAGCTGGTAGGAGGCATTGAAGAGGTCCTCCTTCACAGTCCTCAGAAAGAACCAACCCTGCTGACATTGATCTTGGGTTTCTAGCTTCCAGAACTGGGAAGCAATAAATTTCTATGGTTTAAACCATCTATTTTGTGGTACTTTGCGATGGCAGCCCTAGCAGATTAATACAATAGGGCAACTCCAGGGATGGTTAACTCCACAGCTCAACAACATCATCTGGGACCCAGGTCTCTTCCCCCATTCTGTTCCCCCAGTGAGTGAGCTTTGCCTCACAACCACAAAGTGGCTGCCTCAGACAGGCATGAGAAGGCCCAGGAGAAGAGGGGCGATTTCTCCTTCATGTGTATTATTAAGAGCGAAGAAACTCTTTCAAGAAGCTCCCTAGGGAACTTTCCCTCACATTTCACTGGCCGGATAGCATCTCTTGGCTAAGATTGCCAGTAACTCAAGACTTCTCCGTGGAGCTGGATGGAAGGTCATCTTTCCCTAAAGAAAATGGGTGAATGTTGGACATTGGGTCAACTTATCCACTGAGCAGAGCCTGGAACCAGCAAAACTTTCAGGGGCCCACAAAATCACTTTACTTCTTACAATAAGTGAGATAATGTCCTTCAACTGTCATTTATATGAATGTGATTTTTAAATATTTGTTACAGAGGGAAGGTCTCCCAAAGGCAAACGTGCCAGGACCCACAAAAGTCACAATGCAGCCCTGAGTGGACACCTCTGCCAGCAAAAGAGGCAGGTCAAGTGTGTTTGGGTGGGTAACTGGTTGAGTTTACTACAGTTCAACACACGGAAGAGAAGACACCTGGGCATCAGTGGCCGCAGGTCATTCTGGCCTGAAGGTTTCAAGCAGGAATGGGCTGAGCCGTGATATTAGCTCTCTCATCACCCAGTAACTGATACCCCCTGTGGGGGAGACAACACCCTCCCCCACCTTGCTGGTTTGCAATTTCCTCATTGGAATGGACTGACTTGTGCCCCCTCCCCAGTTCACATGCTGAAGCCCCAAACCCATACGGGACTATATTCAAAGACAAGACCTTTAAGGAGGTCATTAAGGTTAAATGAGGTCGTAAGTGTGGGGCCCTGACTCAACAGGACTGGTGTCCTTATGAGGAGAGGAAGAAACACCAGGAATGTGTGTATACAGGACAGGCCACATGAGGACACAGCAAGAAAGTGGCCGTCTGGAAGCCAGGAGGAAAGGTCTCGGTGGGAACCAAGCCTGCTATCACCTGGATCTTGGACTTACGGCCTCCAAAACTGAGAAAATGAATTTTTACTGTTCAAGCCACCCGGTCTGTGGTGGTCTGGTGTGGCAGCCGGAGTACTGTCCCATTCATCTAGTTCAAGCCTTTCATTTTGCAGGGGGCACCCACGTCAGAGAGCCAGTAACTTGCCTAGGCTCTAGCAGACGCCTTGTCTTCACTCTACAAGCCTATCTGAGCCTCCCGCACGCAGCTTGAAGGACATGGTCACTGAAGGTCACGGGTGCCAGTCACTTAAGCTTGTCAGTTGCAGGCATCACCTGGCCTCTGTCCCTGCTGGAGTCAGTGCGACAGCTGGTCTTGTTTTCATCTGTGTTGGCTCCGGACGAATTTGGACTTAAATGGAGTGGCCACTGCTCCCTAAATGGAAAGACTCCGCCCCACAGCTCCCACGGTCATTAGCATGGAAGAAACAGCCTCAAAATCATGGAGGGGGGAGGGGGGACAAGAGGAAACAAACTCATCAGCTTAATCAGAGAAATACAGTTTGCAGGCGAAGTGCTAATTCTCAGCGCACAGCCAACAGAGACACGTGCTCCATGGTTCATTAGCCCAACGAACACAATACAGAAGCAACTGAGCGTTAAGAGGCAAAGAACAATAATTCCTTCCAAGGAGCCCCTAGGTGACGGTGGCTTTTTCACATGAATAAAGAGGAGCTAATTAATCAAAGACGGTGAATAAAGGCTGCCTGCTCTCTGCCGAGACACGGCAAGGTGGAAACGGGATAAGGCCTCCGCCCCTTTCCGAGGCTGTGCCCCGCTCCCTTCAGGGTGAGATGTGACGGGGCCGGGGATGAGGGGGGCGTTTAACGAGGCAGCTGCTCGGCCAGCTTAGCCTCATTCCTTTTCCTAAATAATCGATATGTGTGGATCGCAGCTGCTATAAATGTCAGGCTGCAATTTGTGGCGAATGCTCAGCGCAAATCAGTTCAGGCAGCTCGGGAGCAGAGGCCTCCGCTACTGTGGCCAGAGCAGGATAATAAAAAATGCCCAAGGCTGCGGTGGCATTTTTCTTCCTATCAGCTCTCAGTGCAGGAGGCTCGAGGCTTTTTTTTTTTAATCCTGCGGACTCCCTGGGAAGGAGGGAATTGCAGCCTGATCTGCAATATTCAGTCGACCTTTAGAAGCTGAAGGACTCCAGGGAGAGGAGGACAGCTTGGACCCTGATCTTTAAAAGCACAAGTCCTGGGGCAAAGTGAGCCGTCACTCCTGGAGACCAACCGGGAAGAGCCATTATTTGTAGGTGAGGTACTGCCCCTGCCTCTGGGCCTTTGCACCTACAGTTCCCTTTGACTGGGATGTTTTGCCTCCTTCTTGCCCTATGGTCAACTTTACTTGTCAGTCTGGTTTCAGCTTGTTTCTTCCTCCAGGAAGTCTTCCCTGACCTCCAGGGCCGGGCTGAGCATCTTCTGCTCTGTTCCAATGGCACCCAGCGACCCTGGTTTCCACTTGCCCAACAGCACCTGCCCCTTCTTCCAATAACAGAAACCCAGTCTCCTCCATCACAGCACACCCACTCAGTGAGCTGTCAATCCACAGTCCTGTCCACTTCTAGCCAAAGGAGTGGACAGAGGACCAAAGATGAGTCAAATTCTCAGGCCAAGCCTACCTGACATCGATCAAGGTAAGGACAATGGTGAGAACCAATTTGTCCCAAAGGCATCAACTCTGGAAAAGACTGCCTGCTATTTCCTGCTCCTTCCACCCCTGGACTTGCTGCCCTTTTCTGCCCTTCCGAGAGCCTGGCTGTTCAGCTGCTTTTTCAATCTTCTGAATCATCCCAGGGCATTGTCTTTGGCTGAGGTTAGCCTGCGTTGGCTTCCATTGCTTACAACCAAAATCCCTGAGGTCCTCTAATATCCCACCCATCACTCTGGAGCGACTGAGAACAGAGGTTGTCAGTCATCTTCATACCCTCAGCGACTAACACGGGGCCTGGTACCCGGCAACGGCTCCCGGGGTTGACTGAGTGGAAACTCCCTGCGCTAATCACAGAGTGATGCTGCTTTGAGCGGCTGTGTCAAGAGCTGTCAATCTGACACGCAGCACGCGCTGACGAAGCTGCTCAGGGAGGCAAGCACCGGGAGAAGACGTGGTGGAGCAGCAGTCCGTCAGGCTTCGAGGCGCGTGGGTCTGAATTCGGGCGCCAGCTCCGGAACTGGCTCGGCATCATGCTAGGGCACAGGGTGGGCCTGTTGGTCTTTGTGCCCACAGCACTGTGCCTGGCGCCTAGGCAGGTGATGGAGAAGAAGAAGTGACACCTGAGTGCGTATCGCCTGAAGTCAGCCTCATCTTCGGCACCGTTAGAGGAAGGTGTCATTTCCTTCTCCACACCCTTGAGGCCTCAACACCAGGTTAAACGTGTACCATGGTCAGTGTGTACCAATTCCCTCTCTAGGCAGAGCGTGTGTCCAGCCTTCCACCTTGTCCCAGAGGCGTGACTCTGGTGTGCAAGGAGACCCTTAGTTTCACCCTGCTGTCCCCACCTGCTTCCTCCATGTTTTTCAGTCTAGTGTCTCCAGAGGAGGAGACACTTTTGCCCTCTCTCCTCCAAGGCTCTCCAGATTATCAAATTAGACCAACGAAAGACAGATTAACAAGAGAGAGACAAATGGAAATTTATTAACACACACAGCACACGTAAACAGGGGAGCGATGCAGTAACGAGGAACTCCAAAGGGTGGTTGGAACTTGGGGCTCACATAGCAGCTTGACAAAGGACGCTACCTCTGTCAAGTGACACACAAAGGAAACGGGTTTCGGGGCGGCCAACTGTGGGAAGGTAGATACATAGGGGAAATGATGGAATGTGAGGGCTGTTTCAGTAAAGCTGATTATGTAGGCTTGTTCCTCTGTGCCATCTCTGGACCGAAGAGTCAAGAGTTGTCCTGAGTGATTAAGGATTACGGAAAGGGGAGGGCAGAGGGTTTTTCCCGCGTCTGCGTCTTCTCAGTCGCCTTCAGCTCTAAATAGTCCTTACGTCAAAGTGGCACACCTGGGGGTTGTACACTCTGCACCCTTCATGTCATGCACAGAAGCTAAGACCTGGAGTTCCAGGCATCCAGTTACAGCCGTTCAGAACATGAACCGTCCTGAATGGGTCACCAGGGCCCACGAGAAATAGGAACAGTGTGACTGCAAAGAACGTTCCGGAACAATGCAGGTATGCGTGTATTTAACTCAATTGCTCTGGCTTTGCGTCTAGCTGCCCTTTTGATCTGCTTTCTGAAAACTGTCCCATCTCCTCCCACCCCCAAGAAGCCCTTAGGAAGTCATCTTTACCTGGGAGAGCACACGTTATTCTTCATCTAGATGAGGGACCAGCAAAGTTTTTTTTGCCAAGGGCCAGGCAGTAAGCTCTTGAGGCCCTGCAGCCACACAGCGTCTGTCACAGCCACTCACCCTCTGACACTGCAGCGCGAAAGCACCCAGACCACACGTTCCCCGGCGGGTGCGGCTGTGTCCCAGCACAACTGTCTGCACAGGCTGGGACTCACATTTCACATCATCATCAGGTGTCGAGAGTATTAGTATCCTTCTGATTTTTCCCCCAGCCATTTAAACGTGTAAAAACTATTCTTAGCTCAGGAGCGGTGGGCTGTATTTGCTGGCCCCATCCAAATGGGGCTTCTTTGCTCATCCAGGGCACAGGCTGGCCTTCAGTAGCTGCTGGCTCCCCTTCCCAGGGGAAGCACCCCCAGGAGCCGGCATCACAGGAGGGACCCCGCAGGGAAAGCAGAGAGGACGGTACCTAGAATTGGGGGGCAGGAGAAGCGCTGGAAAGCTGTGGAGTGAGACCCAGGACTGAAGTCTATTACACCTGCTTGCTCATGCGTCCAGCCCTGGGCAACTCGGTTCAAGTGTCTGAGCCTTGGCATTCTTCTGCACAAAATGGGTATATACGACCCGATGAGGTAGTGAGGGTTACGTGTAACAATCTACTCAAAGCATTTAATATAGCCTGGCACCTCACGAGAGCTTAACGGAGGCTGGTCACCAACAGGGAAAGAAGGGGTCATTCCTTTTATTTTTTCAAATTAGCCTGAAGAATGTCCACTCGTTTACAGAAGGTACGTACACATGGGACACGTTTGCTGAGCCCTGAGAAAGACGAATTGTGTTTCATCTCCTGCGTAAGCATGACCTACAAGCAGTGGGGGAGAAGAGACGGGCCAGTCTTCAGAGGGCAGAGCAAGAAGGCAGCTGGACTGCACTGGGAGGGGTCCTGCTGACCTCCTCCTTCCACAGCAGAAATTCAGCAGGGTTTTCCCCTATGAAATAAAAGTCATATTTCATGGCAAGAAAAAAAGTTAAACATATAAAATTATTTTCTGCCCTCTGATCTCCTCTCCCCACTCTGTGTGTTGTGTATCTGCTTGATTTTTTTCACCTATATATATATATATATTTTTTAATTGATGTATAATCAGTTTACACTGTTGGGTCAAATTCTGGTATATAGACAGCATAATGCTTCAGTTGTGTATGAATGTACATATATTCATTTTTGTATCCTTCACCATGTTACTACAAGATATTGAATATAGTTCCCTGTGCTATGTAGTATGAACTTGTTGTTTTATCTATTTTATATATATGAGCTAGTATCTGCAAATCTTGAACTCCCAATTTATCCCTTCCCACCACCTTCCCCTCTGGTAACAATAAATTTATTTTCTATGCCTGTGTGGTTTTTTTGTAAATATGTTCATTTGTGTTTGTTTTTTTTAGATTCCACATATAAGTGATACATGGTATTTTTCTTTCTCCTTATGGCTTACTTCACTTAGAATGATGATCTCTAGGTCCATCCATGTTGCTGCAAATGGCATTATTTTATTCTTTTTTATGGCTGAGTAGTATTCTGTTGTGTATATATACTACAACTTCTTTATCCAGTCATCTGTCAATGGACTTTAGGTTGTTTCCATGTCTTGGCTATTGTATATAGTGCTTCTATGAACACTGGGGTGTAGGTATCTTTTTGAATTAAGGTTCCCTCTGGATACATGCCCAGGTGTGAGGTTGCTGGATCATAGGGTAAGTCTATTTTCAGTCTTTTGAGGGATCTCCATACTGTTTTCCAAAACGGCTGCACCAAACTGCATTCCCACCAGCAGCGTAGGAGGGTTCTCTTTTCTCCACAGCCTCTCCAGCATTTGTCATTTGTGGACTTTTTAATGACTGCCATTCTGACTAGTGTGAGGTGATACCTCATTGTAGTTTTGATTTCCATTTCTCTGATAATTAGCGATATTGAGCATTTTTTTTCATACACCTACTGGCCATTTGTATGTCTTCATTAGAGAATTGCTTGTTTCGGTCTTCTGCCCATTTTTGGACTAGGTTGTTTGGTCTTTTGTTATTAAGTTGTGTGAGCTGTTCATATATTCTGGTGATTAAGGCCTTGTTAGTCACATCATTTGCAAATATTTTCTTCCATTCCGTAGGTTGTCATTTTGTTTTGCTTATGGTTTCCTTTGCTGTGCAAAAGCTTGTAAGTTTAATTAGGTCCCATCTGTTTATTTTTGCTTTTATTTCTATTGCCTGGGTAGACTGCCCTAGGAGAACGTTGCTGAAATTTATGTCAGATAATGTTTTGCCTATGTTTTCTTCTAAGAGGTTTATAGTATCTTATGTTTAAGTCTTTAAGCCATTTTGAGTTTATTTTTGTGTATGGTGTAAGGGAGTGTTCTAACTTCATTGATTTACATGCAGCTGTCCAGTTTTCCCAACACCATTTGCTGAAGAGACTGTCTTTATTCCATTGTATGTTCTTGCCTCCTTTGTCAAAGATTAATTGGCCAAAAGTTTGTGGGTTTATTTCTGGGCCCTCTATTCTGTTCCACTGGTCCACATGTCTGTTTCTGTACCAATATCAGGCTGTTTTGATTACCATAACTTTGCAGTACTGTCTGAAGTCTGGGAGGGTTAGTCCTCCAGCTTCATTCTTTTTCTTCAGTATTGCTTTAGCAATTCTGGGTCTTCTGTGATTCCATATACATTTTAGGATTATTTGTTCTAGTTCTGTGAAAAATGTCCTGAATAATTTGATAGGGATCACATTAAATCTGTAGATTGCATTGGATGGTATGGCCATTTTAACAACATTAATTCTTCCAATGCAAGAACATGGGATACCGTTCTATTTCTTTAAGGCATCTTTAATTTCCTTAGTCAATTTTTTGGAGTTCTCCATATCTCCAGTCTTTCACTTCCTTGGTCAGATTTATTCCTAAGTATTTTATTGTTTTGGATGCAACTTTAAAAGGGACTGTTTCTTAACTTTCCTTTTCTGGTATTTCATTGTTAGTGTAAAGAAATGCAACTGATTTCTGTATGTTAATCTCTGTATCCTGCTACCTTGCTGAATTCTCTTATTAGCTCTAGTAGTTTTTGTGTGGAGCCTTTAGGGTTTTCTATATATAGTATCATGTCATCCACATACAATGACAATCTTATCTCTTCTCTTCCAATTTGGATCTCTTATTTCTTTTTCTTGTCTACTTGCTATGGCTAAGACTTCCACTACTGTACTGAATAGAAGTGGTGAGAGGGGGCATCCTCGTCTTGTTCCTGCTTTTAGTGGGAAGGCTTTTAACTTTTCACTGTTGAGTATTATGCTGGCTGTAAGTTTCTCGTAAATAGCTTTTATTATGTTGAGATATGTTCCCTCTGTACGCACTTCGGTTAGTGTTTTTATCATAAATGGGTGTTGAATTTTATCAAGTGCTTTTTCTGCATCTATTGAGATGGTCATGTGATTTTTGTCCTTTCTCCTTTTGACGTGGTGTATCATGTTGATTGATTTGTGTACGTTGAGCCATCCTTGTTTCCCTGGGATGAACCCAACTTGATCATGATATACGATCTTTTTTATGTGTTGTTGGATTCTGTTTGCTAATATTTTGTTAAGGATTTTTGCACCTATGTTCATCAACAATATTGGCCTATAGTTTTCTTTTTTGGTAGTGTCTTTGTCTGGCTTTGGTATCAGGGTGATGGTAGCTTCACAGAATGAGTTTGGGAGTATTTCCTCCTCTTCAGTCTTTTGGAAGAGTTTGAGAAGGATCAATATAAGCTCTTCTTTTTATGTTTGATAGAATTCCCCAGTGAAGCCATCTGGTCCTTAACTTTTGTTTGCAAGGAGGTTTTGTATTGCTGATTCTACTTCATTTCTAGTGATTCATCTGTTCAAATGATCTATTTCTTCTTGATTCAGTTTTGATGGACTGTTTGTTTCTAGAAACTTGTCCATTTCTTCTAAGTTGTCCAATTTATTGCCATATAGTTGTTCATAGTATTCTCTTATGATTTTTTTGTATTTCTGTGGTGTTGGTGTATATCTGCTTTATGCATCTACCAAACCTTCCCCATTGGCAGGAATACCTGCTCAATCATAAAGAGCAAAAAAGATAACACTCCTTCCTGAGATTATAAGGGGTCACATGACCCACCAGATGACACTTAGACCTGGATTATGTAAACAGTCCATAATATGTCAATTGATGTATAGCCCTCTGTCTCAAAAAACTTATAAAACTGTGCCTTGATTTCCAACTGGTGGAACAGTTCTCATATCTTTCTGAGATGCTCTTCCCAGGCTGTAATCCTCAAATTTGGCTCGAATAAAATTTTCCATTTCTTTCTTAGAGCAACTGATTACTTTTTCGTTGACACCCTGATGCCCCTTTTCTGTTCATCGTGCTAACTAGAAAGGCTTAGCTCTGCCCCTAATGGCAAGAAATCCCCTTTAAGTTGCCCTTATCAGGGGCTTTGATCTGCAACCTGCAACCCAGCCCTGTCTGCCACACCGAGCAGACGGCCTCTAGCCTTCAGGAAGAAATTCATCTAGGAGCTTGGGACCATATGGCCAGTTCATCCAGATCTCCTTAAAATGATTAGTAATTTTTAACTTTCAAGAACTCCAACAACTACCTAAGTTGGGGGAAAATCCCACTTATGGATATGTTGTGAGAAGTTTTAGAATCACACACAAGAAGAAAGAGAATAGCAGGGGAGTGCAGCAATGGAAACTCAACACCACCCCCTTCCAGGAAGGACCGGCTGCCCCCTCTGCCGGTGGCGCTTCAGGCCCTGCAGGACTTCCTGTGCTGCAGGGAGGCCCGCCGTCATGGCCTCCTGGGGATGACCACCTCCCATGACCGATGACAGGCGTATGAGGCCCTGGTCATTCTCACCCAACATGGGGCACTCTCATGGGCCATTTCAGCTCCCAAGTGTAGGGAAGGAAAATTATTCTTTTTACTATCTACTCATATTAGGGTCATTGGCTGGGGTCCTGCAAATGAGATGGACAGAATTCAGATTAACAAGAGAAAAACAAACAGAAGCTTATTAACAATGTATTCTGCATATGCATGGGAGGGAGCACTCAGCGATAAGGATCTCAGGGGAGGGGGGTGATTAGAACTTGAGTTTATACAGCATCTTAATAAAGGAACAAGACATTTTTAGAGAAATGACAGGACAGAGGAAAGGACTTTGAGTCGCTAGGGCAGCAAACTGTGTAAGCGGTGGTTTGGGGTGTAGATTCCTCTGATGAAAGCTGAGTGGTCTCCAGGGGATTGACTCCTGTCCTTCCTGGTAGAGAGAGGAAGGGGGACATCTTTACAAATTTATGTCTTATTTTAGGCAAGTAGTGGGAGGGTAGACAGTATCTCTTGTATCTGCTCCTTCTGAATTGTTTTTGGCTCCAAATAACCAGTATGCGAAGTGGCATATTCTCTGCCCTTTGCAGGAAGCCACGGGGTCAATGGAAGCTGTGGGGCATGACGTCCCCCTCTGTCCCTCCCTGCTGCGCCTCCTCCCTTCCACAGAGGGGACGCCAGAACACACCCCAACAAACTCCCCAAGCAGTAACTCTGGCTCAGTCTGCTACCCAGAGAACCCAGGTGGCGACAGCAGCGCAGTTGGAAGCATCGTCTGGAGTCAAACTCCCCGGCCAGACCTGAGGGCTGGGCGCTCAGTGTGAAACTCTTTCCAGGCTTCAACTTCTTACCTAGAAAGTAATCTGTGCCTTTCAATGGGGTATGCACAAAATCAACATGCAAGGTGTTTGGTCCAGTGCTAGACTCTGGGAAGAACCACTGCCAGTCATGCCAGGATTCCAGAACTGGGTTCCTGGAGGCAGAGCCCTGGCCTCCTGGATTCATCCCTGACGATGAGAAGTCTCACAGACACACTAGGGACCCAGCAGCACAGAACCTGAACAAGCTAAGGGGATCAGAATATGCCCCCCAAATATGCTGATTTCACGTAAGGATCGCTTTGAGCCAAAGACAATGGAGAAACATCAGACTGAAAATAAAGTTCCCTAGCTTCCTCCTATTTTCCTACGCAGGGCTTAGATGTCCCCTTGGGAAGGTGTCCCCCTCCCTCTTCTCGTACGAGGAAGGGCAGAACCACTCTTAGTCACCAGAGAGGACTCTGGACTCCCATCAGCCCAGAGATGGCATCAGAGGAACATGCATAACAATTACTAAAGTGACCCTGATCTTCCACTAGTTTCCCACATCTATTCACCTTCCAACAATTTACTCCCCCTTTTCCTTCATCTTGTCAATTCTCCTTGAATGTATCATTCTTTATTAAAATGGTACATAAGCCTCCAGGTCTCAACATCTCTTTGGGGTTTTCCCTTCATTTCTGTGAGACACCTCCCCCACCCTCAAGCATATGAAATAAACCTTTTTCTCCTGTTAATCTGTCTTTTGTCTGTTTAATTTGCAGGACCCTATGCACTGAATATAAGAGGGTAGAGGAAAAACAGCACAGAAAAATAGGTCACACGGGCCCGGAGCAAAGAGGTATACATCAGCTTGCTCATCCTTTTCTATAGCTTGAGGTCTGCTTCCGACCAGCCAGGGGTCAGTGTATGTAAAAAGGGAGAACCCAGGCATAACACCAAAAGGAGGTTAGGTTACACATTTATTTTCTCCACTGCCTTGCACAAGGCCAGGCACACAGCGGACACTCAACATTCAACGGATGAACAATTAACTGAGGACAGGGGAGGGACAGGAGGTGATGGCCAGGATTAATTCATTCAAATACTTGAGCCTTTATTCTTTGCCAGGCATTCTCCACGGCACAGGCGGCACGGCTATGAAAAAGGTGACCTATGCCCTCACGGGGCTCAGAGTCTAATAGGGTCTATATGGATTAAACAGGCAATCACAAAAGCACAACTGCAAGGGACAGTGCCACACAGAAAGATAAAGGGTATAATGAGGTCGCCAGGGGGACCTGACTTAGGCTATGGGTCAGAGAAATGTTTCAAGAAAGCGACATGTAAGCAAACACCTAATTAATGGGTAAATTCTTCAGTAAAAGCACAGCAGCAGCAGGGGTGGGGGTGGTGTGGAGAGGGCAGTGAGGGGAAGGATGACAGAGCATGTGCTAAGGAAAGGACATGGAAAGTGTATTCTAGGCACTGAAAGCCTGTCGTCGTGGCTGGAGCACAAGATGACGCCGGGGCGGGGGCAGCGGGGATGCCGGGGCAGGGGTAGCGGATGCTAGCTAGCTGAATCACCACGGTGATCGGGAAGGAGAGAGAAAGGCAGATACAGGTAGGATATGTTTCAGAAGCAGAATGAAAGGGTTTGAAGAGAGAATGTTGCAATGACTTTCTGGCTTACAGAGCAGGCAAGTGAGAGGATGCACGAGCTACTGAGTGAGGCGGGAAGAGGTGAAGGAGGAGCTCATACGCTGGGCTGAACTGTGCCCACCCCCAAACGTCATGTCCACTTGGAATGTGTGAATGTGGAAAGCAGATCTCTGCAGATGCAGTAAAGTTAAGACGGGGTCATACTAGATCAGGGTGGACTCCACACTGGGATGTGGCCTTAATCCAACACCCATGCGGTGGCAATGGGCACAGACTCTCTGCAGCTGCAATGGAAAGCCGTCCGAGAATTAACCAGGAACAGGACACGGTCAGCCTTGCACTTGGATGGCTGCATGCAAGGTACACCTGGGTTCTTTTTACTTAATGCTTTTGACATTGACCGTGTTTTCTGATGCTTTCTTGGGACCTCAAGTGGGGGGCCTGGCTTCCTTTTTCTTCTGCTTTGGCTTTAATTTCAACACAATAGTCTCAAGTTCGCTGTTTAGCACTTCCCCCCAAATAACCATTAACAATCCCGCAACACTTAATCACTTAACAGGCCACGAAACACAGTTGGAGGGAACTGGGTATTTAAGTGTGGGACCTGGGTAACCCTCACTGCTGCCGTGACACCACAATTTATAGCGCAAGAGATAAAATGAGAATCAGCTTTTACCCACCATGGAGTTAGCCATGGTCCTCAGTCCAGGATTAGGGGCCAAACAATTCACTTAGAAGACCACAAATTCATTGCAGTTGGGTGTATCCAGAGCCGAAGCAGTACACACAACAGGCAGCCTCACACGAGCCCAGCAGCACCCACGCTCGCTGAAGACCCAGGATGAGCCACTGTTCAGCTGCCCCCAGCTGAAAAAAAGGTTCAGCCCTAAAAGGTCTGCTTTTCACAGCTCTTTGGAGATATGATTCAATTGCCAGACACTCCACCCATGTAAAGCATACAACTCAATGACTTTGAGTACATTTTAGTGACACGACCATCGCTGCTATCTAAAAGGTCATTTTTAAGAAGCTCAGAGCTCAGGAAACAAGTCAGCCTTTTGCGGTATTTGGGCCACTGTGGGCTCCTGGAAAACACAGACCCTCTGCTCCAAAACAGCAAGCTTACGTGCACAAGAACGTGCTACGCACAGCTTGGGCGAGTTCTGGCCTCCACCCGGCTCCCCACCTCCTTCCCCGGAGGTGCTAAGTCCTTAACCACAGCACAGTACAGGCCTACCTCTGAGATACACTGCAGAAAGCAAACATCACGGTAAACTGGGTCACACAAATTTCTCTGGTTTTCCAGTGCATACAGAAGTTATGCTTACACTATACCATAGTCTATTAAGTGTACAATAGCATTATATCTTTAAAAACCCAATGTATATATCTTTTTTCCCTTTTTCAGTTTTATTAGGTAGAATTATTATGGTTCGACTGCACATACACATTATATTGCATGTAAATACACATATACAATATACTGCACATTTTTTAGTTTACATATATGTACTGATTATTGTTTCTAAGAACAGATTAGCGCTTTAGCTTTTTAAACTTACATAGTCATCAAAGGAATAAAGCCAAGCACAAAATAAGAATCAACAGAATGTGGTAACACAGTCATAAAGGACAGTCAAATGTGCTTGCACATATTCAAGAAATCAATCATCTTAGTTATAAATAATAAGTGGTATAATGTATAGATCGTAACTAAAACGTAATTTACTGCTAGAAAAAATGCTAACCATCACCTGATCCTTCAGTGAGTCATAATCTTTTTATGGGGCGGAGGGGTAGGAAATACTGCGAGAATTACTGAAATGTGACCCAGAGTCACAAAGTGAGCAAATGCTACTGGGAAAAGACCTGCTCGACGCACATTGCCACAAACCTTCATTTTGTAAAAAAAAAAAAAAAAAAAAAAACTTCAGTACCTGCAAAGCGGGGCAGAGTGAAGTGCGGGGAAGCGAGGTGTGCCCACCTCGGGCAAAGTGGTGTCATGCTCATTGTCATGTGAAATTGCCTCCCCCCACCGACCCCTGCAACAATGAGCTCTTTGAAGAAGAGTACTCAAGCTTAAGTGGACCAAACTTGAAGGGACTGGCCACGAGGACTCACTCCACGGCCCCACATCTACGCGCCAGGGATCTGACCTCAGTGTGAACAGCTGGCTCTTGGGCCAAGAAGGTGGAAGATGTTCCTCAGGGGCATCCTTGTTAAACTGCTGTCAGCCAGAGACAAGCGTGTTATTTATTTCCCTATACAACCAAGCCAATGGGACAAGAGCAAACTGGGAGTCCAGACTTCAAGATTCTCAAACTTCAAGGATGCACTCAACAGAGTTCACGTGGGAGCGATGAGACATACTTCAGTTAGGGACCTTCAAGTCCAAGATGCAGGATTCTGGTTGGTCAACAGAGAGGATTTATTAGAAAGAATTTAGGGGTTTGCAGAATCCATACAAAGGTGGGGAGACCTAGAATGGAACCCAGCAGCAAGGTGGGCTCACCCCGCTTTGGCTGCCTAGAATCCAATGTGCTTTCTTATTCTGGGGCAGTGCCATCAGGTGTGGTGTGAGTTGCCTCACCTTTAACTACAGAGGCCAAAAGGCCAGGGAAGGGTCTTCCCTCTTCTTGCCCAGCTCCGGGCAATCAGCGGGCAGACATGTGACTCGGGGTTGGCAATCCCCACCCTCCCGCCTGAGACTCTGAATCTGGAGAGAGGAACAGAGACAAAGGGACAGTTAGGAGTAATTGCAGGGAAGCCGTGGGGGCCGGGCAGCATGCCTCACTCAGCAGCTGCCGATTTGTCCTGGTGGACTATTTCCGCTGAAATATTATTTTCACACTACCTCTTTCTTAACCCTCCAGAACAGCCTTGATCCGTGCCCAGGTTCCGAATCTGGTTCTCCAGCCTCCCACCAACGTCTAGTTTCCGTATCCTTCCGAGAGAGACCTCACTCTTACTTAAGAAAGCCACAGTCAGTACTGTAGCTGCCACCCAAACTCTAACTGGTACAAGAACATCTAAGACATCTCCCGGAGCTTGGAAACAAGAACCAGGAGAGCCTTCTCAAGGTGCCAGCATCTGGTTAGGGAACAGCAGCTGAGACGCGTGACTGCCACCCATTTTCCCCAATGTTTCGTCACTCTCTCAGGATTCAAAGTCTCAAACAAGGGCATCTCAGACAACGGGCCAAGCCTGGGTCCCCATCAGCGACTAATCAGAATGCAAACAACAGATTCAACTTGCCCTAATGAAACCACCCATGTGAGCATCCAGATATTGTCAGAGGGCAAAGGAGGAGAAATGGAGGCTGAACTGGCGAAAAGTGCCAGGGTGATGCCCTGGCATGATGCCACCCCGCATCATGAAGCTGTCTTTCTCCACATCCTTTCCAAACACAGAAAGCTGCTGTTCCCTCCAGGTGCCTCTGGACTGAACATATGTTTAAATATCTCCAGCATCTAAAAACTGACCTCACATGCAAATAGGACTCCAGATGTCAATTATATCCCCTACTAGAAACAGGTTCCCAGGGGTCCTGCTGGAAAATGCAAAACCTTGAAGAAGCCAAATTCCCTAACCCACACCTGCCTCAGCTTTTATTTCTCCCAGATCAGAATCAGTCCTCAGCCTCTTTTCACTCTTCTCTCATGTGGGGTGATGCCTTCCTCGTAAAGATGACACATGACTTGCTACCACACGCCAGGCACTGTGTTGTTCCTGAAAACCTGTCATTTCTGTGCCTTATTTTTCAAGACATCTTCGTTTCCATGCTTAGGTTGGAGCTGTTGTTAAGGATGAAGTGTTTCCTTCTTTTAAAAGTAGTAAACATGGCAGATAAACATGCATTTATATCAGTTCCTCCCCGAAACTCCAATCGAATTATAATTTTTTTAATGTAGAAACCCACAGGGGCAGAGAAGAAACATCACAGAAGACGAAAATGTCAACACACGGTGGAAGCAGGAAGAGTGACGTCCAAGGATAACTAACCGTCGGAGGGCAGAGGAAACGGAAAGCAGGCTGCCCACAGGGAGGGCACCGGCGGGAGGGGGAGGGTGCGCCCCATGCCTCGTAAACCCGGAAGCCTCCGTGCAGGGTACCAGGCCTCTCTGAAGGGCGGGCTGTGGAGGACGCCTGGAAAACAGGACGGTGGGTTGAAAGTCTGTAAGAAACACTTAGATTGCCCACATTCCTCCCTGTCATGCGGCAGAAAATGGCAAATACCTTCCAGGGAGCAGCTGAACCAGAAAGTCCCTGAACTCATGAATGCCAACCACAGCTCAAGGCAAGAACAGGGGCCACAGTGGAAACAAGGAGATTAAGAGAAGATCTACATATTGCATCTCTCCACTCAGCTCTCCACGCTGGAGCCAGTCTTCACCAGGCTGACCCGTCCTCTTCCAGGGTTTCTCCTTAGGAACCTTGTCATCACAAAGGAGAAACCTACAGACAGCAACGCTGAAGAGCCCCTGCAGGACCCCTTCCCAACGCCACGTGGAGGCCAGCAAGTCGACGAGCAGACCCCCACCTCCCCGCACACAGAGCTTCCGGCCAGGGGCCGGGCCTCACCCAAGTGTGACAGGGCCGCTCAGGACCAGCCGGTCCTGGAGGGAAGCAGCCACTCCCTAGACATCGTGGGCTCTGCAGCCAAAGGCCTGGGTTCAAATCCCAGCAGTGGGACCTGGACCAGCAACGTCAGGTCACTCACAACACCCACCTCCTGGGTGAGGGACTACGTCAGTGAACATGTGGTAGAGCTCTTCAGAACAGTGCCTGGAACAGACAAACACGACACCGTGTCTAAATAAAGGCTCGAGACAGAAGTTCTGTAGAAACAGTCAGACAGTGCATCATGGACACCTGCAAAACATGCGAATGAGAGAGAATTTTGTGCCTACGAAATTATGGGATACTTATACAAAGAAACAGAAAAAGTTGATAGCTCGTAAGAATTTTAAATGTCTAAAGTTAAAACAAGCAAAAGACCAGTGGTACTAATAAAGTCTCACCAAAATGTAGCCCCAAAGAATGAAGATCAAAACTCTTTTATAAAAAGAAACTAGGCGCTCAATCCAGAAGCTAAACATCGAAACAGCAGAAGTTCTGGAAAGAGAAAACAAATATTTATTTTTTGTAATATGTTTTTTAAAATAGGAAAGTTTCAACTCCCAACAGAGTACCCACCAAGTATAGCAAGTGAGGAACGCCTAGTCACACCGGGAGCTTTCTGGACATCAGGGATGGAGAGAGGAGCCTACAAACCTCTGAGAGAAAAAAAATAAAAATAAAAGTCAGGATAGCATCAAGCAACAGGGCGCTCCCATCACTAATCACCAGGGAAATGCAACCAAAACCCCCAAAGAGGTATCCCCCCACACCTGTCAGCATGGCTGTTACCGAAAAGACAAGAGATACCAAGTGCCGGCAAAGATGTGGAGCAAAGGGAACCCTTGTGCACTGTTGTTGGGATAGAAATGGGTGTAGACGCTATGAAAACAGTACGGAGGTTCCTCAATAAATTAAAACTAGAACTACTATGTGATGCAGCAACTCCAGCTCTGGGTGTTTGTCAAAAGGAAACAAAATTACTATCTTGAAAAGCTACCAGCACCCCCACGTTCACAGCAGCCTTATTCCCAACAGCCAAGAGGTGGAAACAACCTAGGTGTCTCCTGGTGGATGAAAATGTGGTAAATACACAATGGAATATATCAGACATAGAACACAATGTATTTAGCAGTTTAAAAAAAGGAAATTGCCACTTGTGGCAACATGGATGAACCTCGAGGGCACTGTCCGAAGTGAAGCAAGTCAGACAGAGAGACAAATACTATATGATCTCACATGTGGAATCTGTAAAAAGCCAGACTCACAGACACAGAGAACAGACTGGTTGTTGCCAGAGGTGGGGGTGGGGGGTGGGCAAAATGGGTGATGGTGGTCAAAAGGTACAAACTTCCACTTACAAGATAAATAAGTTTTGAGGATGTACAGTGTGGGGACTATAGTTAATAATATTATATCATATATTTGAAAGTTAAGGAGAGAATAAATCTTAAAAGTTCTCATCCCAAGACAAAAGTGTATCACTATGTGAGGTGATGACTGTTAACTACACCGTGGTCATCATTCTGCAATATATGATCTGCCACATGTAGATACACCCACATATCCACACACGTGTGTGTATTAAAAATCATACATATGTAAAACCACCATGTTGTACACCTAAAACTAACACGATGTTACACATCAGTCAAACTGGGAAAAAATAAACCTTAACACTTGGAAAAGAATTTAAATCACACGGAGTGTGTTCTCTGACCAAATGGATTCAAACTAGAAATTGCTCACAGGCGATAACACGAGAATTCAAGGACTTGGAAACTAAGCAACACATTTCTGAACAACTCATGGGTCAAGGAGGAAGCCTCAAGAGAAATCAAAAACCCACCGAACTGAAAGAAAACGAAAATAAAATGTGTTGAAACCTCTGGGGCACAGCCATCACTGAGAGGGAAACTTACAGCGCCAAATGCAAAAGTCTCCAGTCAATAATCTAAGTTTCCAGCTCAAGAACCTAGAAAAAGAAGAGCAAAATAAACCAGGAGTGAAAGCAGAGGAAGGAGACACCACAGACCAGAAATCAATGAAAGAAAAAAAGAAAACCAACATGGAAAGCCAACAGAAGAAAGGGCTGGTTCTTCAAAAAGACTGAGAAAATTGACAAACTTCCAGCAAGATGGGCAAGGGAAAAACAGAGACAGTGTCAGGAATGAAACGGGGGGTGAAAAGGATTAATACAGGGCTATGAGGGACAACTGTACACACAGACACTGGACAACTTTAAGAAATTGTTTCCTTTCATCTAAAAACACAAATTACCGCAACTCACCCACTATGCAATAGATCACATGACTAATCCTGTGACTACTGAGGAAATCGAATTCGTCACCCAAGAACTCCTGGAAAAAAGAAATCTCTAGGCACAGGTGGTTTCACGTGAAAATGATACCAAGTATTTAAAGAAGAATGAACACCAATTTTACACAAGAAAATGAGTTAGAAGCTTACACATAAGAAAAGAAGGAATAAAATGGTCCCTACCTGCAGATGGCATGATTGCCTACATAGGAAATCACAAGGAAACTACCAAAAACTCTTAGAGCGAATAGTGAGCTCGCCAATCACAAGATACAACGGACTTGTGTGTAAATGTTGTATTTCTTGTACTTGCAAGGAACACAGGAACATCAAAGCTAAATATACAGTGCTCTTTACAGTCATTCAAAGCATAACATGTTTAGGTAGAATCTAACAATGCATGTTCAGGGCTTGTAGGCTGGAAACTTCACAGCACAGACAAGAGAAATCAAAGAACATCTAAATAAATGGAGAGAAGTATGGTCATGATGGGAAGATCCGACACAGCAAAAATGTCAGTTCTCCCAGATTGACACATAGGTCTAACACAACTCCCATTAAAGTCCCAGCAAGGTTTTTTGTAGCTCTAGACAAGAGTATTCTCAAATTCTAACATTATATGTATAGGCAAAGCTACTATAATAGCTAAACAATTACGGGGGAAAAAAAAAGAGTAAAGCTGGACGAATTCATCCACCTGCTTTCAAAACGTGTAGGACAGTTACCATGAATCAAGACTGTGCGATGCTGCATCGCCCCTGGAGGGCAGGAAGAAGACGACACGCAGGTCAGTGGAACAGAACAGAGAATCCAGGCATAGGCTCACTCTCCCGTACGCCCCGCTGACTTCTGATAAGATGCAGAAGGCATTCAATGGCAGAAATCACAGCCTTTTTAACAAGGATGCTGTGGTAAGTGGGTAGCGAAAGGAGGGGGAAAGACCTTTGAACCCAAGCCTCACACAACATACAAGAATTAATTCAAAATGGACGACCAGCTTTAAAGTAAAACACAAAACTATGAAACTCTGAGTAAAGAAAAAAATAAAAATGTTTTAATAGTCAATAATAATGTAATATCTTTGTATGGTGACAGATGTGAACGAAACTCATCATGGTGACCATTTTATAACACATAGAAATACTGAATCTCTATGTTGCACACCAGAAACTAACAGAGCTGTAGGTCAGTTATACCTCAAAAACAGACTTACAGAAAAAGAGATTGGATTCGTGGTTACCAGAGGCAGGAGGTGGGGAGAGAAGGAACTGGGTGAAAGGGGTCGAAATGTACAGGCTCCCAGTTCTAAGATAAAGAAGTACCAGGGACGTCGTGTACAACACTGCCACGTGTTACGTATGAAAGTGTGAAGAGAGTGAATCCAAGGAGTCCCCATCACACACACAAGAAGGTTTTACTTTGTATCTCTCTGAGATAATGTACATTCACCGAACTTACTGTGGTCCTCATTTCACGGTGTATGTAAGTCAAATCATCATGCCCTACGCCTTGAAAGTACACAGTGCTGTGTGTCAACTTATCACAATAAAACTGGAAGGAAAAAAATTAAAATTGAAAAAAGGAAAACAGGAGAAATTCTGGGGGATGCAGGGCCAAGAGTCATTAGATTTGACACCAAAAGCATGATCCATACAAGGATGAACTGGTAAACTGGACTTCATTAAAATTTAAAACTTTTGCTTTGTGAAAACCCCTGTAAAAAGGACAAAAAGACAAGCTGTGGGCTAGAAGGCAGTATTTGCAAATACAAATTTAACAAAGGACTACAGTCTAGAGGTTATAAAGAACTCTAGAAACTCAACAGCAAAAAGCAAACAATCCAGTTAGAACGCGGGCAAAAGGCAAGAGCAGACATGTCACCAGACAGGACACGCAGGCGGCAGATAAGCACGCGGAAAGGTCTGCATCAAGAACCACTGGGGAAACACAAACTGAAAAAACCACCACGGCCAAAATTAACAGTGACAACAGCACGTACAGCCGAGGGCTAGTGGGTCACTCATACACTGGGGAACATAAAATAGTCCAACCACTTTGGAAAACAGTTTGGCAGTTTCTTAAAAAGAGAACAAAAGGAGGCGTACAGACTCAGCAACCGCTCTCCCGAGAGCTCATCCCGGAGGCGTTCACATAGATAACCCACGCACATACACGAGGGTGTCCGGCGTTACTCACCACGGTCCTAGGCTGGGGAGAATCCAGATGCCCGTCCCTGTGAGCGGATGGTTCAGCAAACAGTGACACGGGCACCCGGGGGGCCCTGCTTGGCACTAAAAGGGAGCAAACAATTGATACACCCAACACCCTGGCTGACCCTCCAGAGAACTAGGCTGAGTGAAGAAAGCCAGTCCCAGAAGGCTACCCACTGTCCGACTCCATGGATAGAACATTCTTGAAATGACAAAGACAGAGACGGAGAGCAGATGAGTGGTGGTCAGGAGTCCGAGGAGGCACGGGGAGGGAGGGAGGCTGGAGTGGCTACACCAGGGCGACCTGAGGGCCTCTCTGCGGTGATGGAAACGCTCTGTATCCCAACCGCGTCAGCAGCAGCCCCCGGGCTGTGTAACTCCTGCACCACAGTTACCGGTGGGGCAACTGGGCAAAGGGTACCCGGGATCTCTGCATTGTCTTCTTACAACTCCAAGTGAATCTACAGTCAATCCTCAGATAAAAAGTTTAACTAAAACCAAACCAAAACAAACAAGGAAGCAATCCCCACGAAGGGCAGGACGGTGGTTACTTCTGGAGGGAAAGAAGGCGGCTGGGGCTGGGGCTGGGTGACTGGCAAAGCTCTGTTCCTGTCCTGGGTGCTAGTTAGGAGGGGATTTACTTTATATAATTCACCAAGCTACACATTTGTCTTGTATGATTTCTTCCTTTGCATCTGTGTTTTGTGCCACAGTAAGTTAAAATAATTAATAATAAAAAATAACAGCTGTTCTGTCTCCATGCTGACCCAGGAGTCAGCAAACACAGGAAAAGCCAATCCATGGTCAACACGCAGTGGAGACAAGAAATAACCCCTTGTCATCAGCCACAAAGGGTTTATTTGTTACCGAAGCACAAATAGCCCATTCTGACTGATGCGTACGTAGTAGGGGACTGCACAGTGGAGGGGCTGTTTAATGAGGTTAATAAAGCCAAGCCTCAGGCCAATTTCCTGCAATATCAGCTCTCTCCTCCTTGGACTATGATCATTTCTATTTACAGATGAGGAAACTGAGGCACAGAGAGATTCAATAACTTCTCAAGGTCACACAGCAGGTTGGCGGCCCAGTCAGTGAGCTAATATCTGTTTATATAAAAACCTGAAGGATTATGCACTAAAGAGTCCATCAGTGACTGGGGATTTCTTGGGATTTTCTCGGCTTTTCTCAAGTTACTACCCTGTACCTTTTCTAATCAAAAAATTAAAAATTTGGTGTTTAAGGAATCACCCAAGCATCCGCCCCACGCCTCAGGGCTGAGGGAGACAGGCCTAAGAAGTCCCAGGAGGGACGGTTGGTGCCCAGTGCAGGCTGCCCTTTCCTGGGCCCCACAGTGAGCATCTGGGAGAGCCACTCCCCTCTCTGCCATCCCTCTCTCTGCACCTTGCCCCCGCCAGCATCACCTAACTGCACTTAGGCAAGATGGAGCAGATGTGGACCACGCAACAGCTGGTTTGGAAGGGCCCACCCCGCCTTGCCCGGGGAAGGGGCAGAGGGCCTGCAGCTGTAGGAGCCCCTTCTTGCCCAGGAATGACGGCATTGGGCAACATCCTGCCAGCCGATGCCCAGACTTCTCTGCTTGCTTGCTCGTCTGTCAAGGAATCTTATACATTAGATGGCAAGAAAGGCAAGATGGCTTTTTAAATTGTTTAATCTTATACATCAAGCCAAGGTCAGAGCCACAACCCCAAAGCTGTTGGCAGGCGTTGAGAGCCACTTACGCACTCTTTAGAGTCCTCAGGGCCCCACTTGACATTTGGTGACCTTCGCATGCAAGGCTTGAGCTGTCACTGAGAGCAGCAGGAGCCGCAGCTCCAGTGGCTGGGCTGAGGGCCAGGGCTGGCTGACGGGCCTGCTGAGTGACCAGCAGGAACCCCGGCAAGATGTCCCGGAAGAGAAGGGCATCCCGGAGGGGCTTAGCCAGGTTTAACAAAGGAAAATAGAGCTACATTTTCATTTCAGATCAACAACAAATAATTTTAAAAAACCAATTTTTTTTTAGTACAAGTTTGTCCTGTGCAATATTTGGGACATGGTTAGACTTTAAAAATCACCCCTTGTTTATCTGAAGTTCAAATGTTACTGGGCAGGGAGGGGGGTATCGCTCAGAAGTAGAGTGCATCTTAGCATTCAAAAGGTCCTGGGTTCAACCCCTAGTACCTCCATTAAAAAAATATTTCAAAAATCCACAAATGACAAATGCTGGAGAGGCTGTGGAGAAAGGGGAACCCTCCTACACTGCTGGTGGGAATGCAGTTTGGTGCAGCCACTGGGGAAAACAGTGTGAAGATTCCTCAAACGACTAGGAATAGACTTACCATAGGACCCAGGAATCCCACTCCTGGGCTTATATCCAGAAGGAACCCTACTTCAGGATGACACCTGCACCCCAATGTTCATAGCAGCACTATTTACAATAGCCAAGACATGGTAACAGCCTAAATGTCCATCAACAGATGACTGGATACAGAAGTTGTGGTATATTTATACAATGGAATACTACTCAGCCATAAAAACCGACAACATAATGCCATTTGCAGCAACATGGATGCTCCTGGAGAATGTCATTCTAAGTGAAGTAAGCCATAAAGAGAAAGAAAAATACCATATGAGATCGCTCATATGTGTAATCTAAAAAACAAAACAAACAAACAAAAAACAAAGTGTAAATACAGGACAGAAATAGACTCACAGACATAGAATATAGACTTATGGTTGCCAGGGGGGTGGAGGGTGGGAAGGGATAGACTGGGATTTCAAAACTGTAGAATAGATAGACGAGATTATACTGTATAGCACAGGGAAATATACACAAAATCTTATGGTAGCTCACAGAGAAAAAAATGTGACAATGAGTGTGTATATGTCCATGCATGACTGAAAAATTGTGCTGAACACTGGAATTTGACACAACATTGTAAAATGATTATAAATCAATAAAAAATGTTATTTAAAAAAATAAACCTAACAACCTCCCCTTCCAAAAAAAATGTAACTGGACATGCTGGGTCTTATCTGGAAACCCTACCTCTGAAACAGTTTCATTTAAAAGAAACCCCCCCTTACTCCCCCCACCTTCCCCGGCCAGAGGGAGACCCCTGCGCAGGAGCAGAACTAGGCAGCATGTTGCTTCCATCCAGCTTGGAGGCTGCAAACCTGCCGTTTTCACACAGCGGCAAGGGCTCCTCTGAGGACGTCACCCCAGGCATGCCTCTCAATGCAGCCCACAGGGAATCCTCAGGGCCTCCTGGGTGCTGGATGGCGTAACCAACAAGGAGGTGGGCAGGTAAGGTCCCTCTGCTCCCACGGAGCTGATATTGGAGAGATAGGGGAAAAAGTCAACAAGGCCAAGCAACTGAGTTGTCAGGAAAGGAAGCTGAGGAGAGTCATTTAGGCTGACAGCCATGTGGCTACTGGAGGGAAAACCACTGCAGGCAAAAAGATTTGTTCATGCAAAGGCCCTGTGGCAGGAGAGACCTGGCAGAGTCCAGGGGCAGAAAGACAATTGCTATGGCTGGAACAGACAGGACAGGGAGGAGGAGGGTGGTGTGCAGGGTGGGAAACCAGAAAAGGGAGTTGGGTTTTATTCCAGGGGCACGAGAAATCCTTGGAGGGTTTTTAGAGGGATGGAACCAGATTCAGGGATGTGCACACAGCCCAGGAAACACACAGCATCACAGGCCACCAGGGCAGGGCTAGGGGGAGGCAGGCAACGCGTTTAGGCTGGAGACCCTCATTCTTAGATTTGTGCAAGTGCCCCCTTCCCCCAGGCCCCGCGTGGAAGGCAGTGGCGGGAAGTAACCTCCTCCCGCCTCGCAGCAAACCTGCCGGCTACCTGCCCGCAGCCGCAGGAGGAGGGCAGTTCAGGAGAAGAGGCGCACTTACCCTGCGCTCCAGGCTGCAGGGTCCCTTTCGCACCGGGCTGGGCGCGCCCTGCGCCCGCCGCCAGCCCGGGTGGGTCAGGGGCGCGGCGGGCCCGCGCGTCCTCTCGGAGCACAGGTCCGGCCGCTGCGCGTCAGCTTCTCGGCCGAGCGGCGGGAAGGCAGAGCTGCTGGAACATTCTGAAGCAGCTAGACCCCTGGCCTGGTGGACTTCCGCCCGCAGCAGCCGGCGGGCCCGAGGGAGCTGGACGCCCCACCCGGGCCGCTGCTCCTCTGCCTTCCCCTCGCCCCGAGGGGGATGCCAGGCCTCCCTTTCCGGGGCAGGGAGCTGAGGAATCTGCGTCGCACCCTCTGGGCCGGCCCGGCGGCTCCGCGGCCTCGCGGCTCCTGAAGACCTGAATCAGCCTTGAGCGGCCGCACCTGGCACCCCGCCGCCGCGCGAGGAGGGCCCCCTCTGCTGGCGAATGTCAGTATCGCCGCCTCAGGGCAGCTGGGGTCCTCCTAGGCGGCTCCCACCTCCTGGGAGCGCATCCTGTGTTTGGTCAGCAGGGAGCCCCGCAGCCTGGTTCCTGGGTGGACCCACTTCCAGGCCTGGTCCCTCGGCGGCGTGCTTAACTCCAGCCCTCGCCAGAGCCTTCACCGCAATCCCCGCTGGGCTCAGTCTCACCTGTCCTGGAATTCAAACGGTTCTCATTCACTTGTGCGGCTGTGGGACTCCCTGTTTCCCGCTCCCTGATCCCTGCACCGCTCTCCTCCTGTTTCTCTCCCCCGACACAGGCCACAGGCGGTCAGGCAGTTTCAACAGGATCTGCGAAGCTCCCGGAAGGAGTTCCTTTCTGGGGCGGGTCTCCCCTCTCCCAGCAGTGACCAAGCGCCAGGCACAACTCGATGCTCGAGGACCTGACCAGAGACGCTGGTTAATGCAACTCGAGACACCCTGTGGCGCCTGACTCGTGGTCCGGCTGAGGCTGGGGGTGCTTATTTTCAGTCCCTGCTATGACCTTAGTCCTCAGTCTCGGAGGCATTGAACTTGAATTTGTTGCCAAGACAGGAGGCCCATCCCCACCCCACGGGGGGATTCTAATTCAGCAGATGCGGAGGTGGACACTGAGAATCTCATTTAACAGTCAGCTCGGTGATCCCAGAGGCGAGTTAGTTAAGTTATCTTAAGGAGACACAGTGGTAGCAGATTTATACTCAGAACATAGGAAGGTGCAGGGAATACTCAATATCCTGTAATAAACCATAATGGAAAAGAACAGAAAAAGAACATAGAAGGTGGGTACTGTGATCATCCCTGACACAAACTGAGGTCAGTGACCACCCCGGGGCCACACGGCCAGTAAGGAGCAGGGCTGGGTTTCACCCAGGCCTGGTGACCTCTGAGCCTGTGCTTCTAAACCCATGTACCCGCGGCCACGCGTCCGAGAGGGGGCAAAAGCCTGGCAGCTGATTGCTGCGTCCTGGGGGTGGGGACTGACCTCAGCAGTGACGTTTCCATCTGCAGGCGTCTTGAGAGCAGGAGGAACCAATCTGGTGGCAGAAGAAGGAGCAATGAGGGGCAGGATGGGAGAGCGGGGAACAGTGGACGCTGGGCCTGAAAGGCCTGCGTCTAATTCCTGCCAGCTGTGCGACCCTGGACAAACTGCTTAACGTGTCTGAGGTGGTTTCTTTATCTGTGAACCAGCTGTGGAGGCACCATGCAGTTGGGCTTCTGTAACAGGAGAGGGAACGCGCAGGGCACGTCTGGCATGTCGCAGTGCTCGGTAAATGGTGCCTGCTAGTGACAGCCCTGGCCTTGGAGTCAAGGGACTGGCTCAGGTCCCGGCTGACATTGAACCAGCATGACCTAGGTGAGTCGCCTGCTCTCAGAGCTCCATCGGTAGGATGAGACATTAGACCTGCCCCGTCCACCTCAAGGCTTTTTAAAAGAATGAAATGGGGTTGGGGAGGGTAGAGCACATGCTCAGCATGCATCAGGGTCCTGGGTTCAATCCCCAGTACCTCCAAATAAGTAAATAAATACCTAATTACCTCTACCCCCAAAAAAAAGTTTTTTAAAAGACGGAATCATGCATGTGAGGGAATGCGATGGAGCTGAAAAATAGTCCATTCATGGACGCTGTTATGGAGCTCAGGTGAGGAGAACTGTCAGGATCTATAAGAATCCTCCTCCTCCAGGAAGCCCTCCCTAATGCCCCAGGTTGGATGAGGGCTCCCACCTCCATGCTCTCAAAGCACTCAAGGTTGGGCTCTGCACCAGCCCGTCTCATTTCCCAAAATGACACCTCACCCCCACCCCCAACACCACCACTGTGAGTCCATCTGTAGCCTGGCCCATGGGAGATTAATCTCTGCAGACCTAGACCGGGGTCAGCCAGGGTTGATGAGGCTGATGCACGGACTTCCCTCACCAGGAGGTTCTGCTGTTTGCTTTCTAGATAAGTTTCCTCCAGAGAGTGGAAAATCGTGTGAGGGTTACTTTGTGTCAGTTTGAGTGAGCCGTGAGGTGCCCGGATTCGACATTGTTCCTGGGTGTGTCTGTGAGGGTGTTTCCAGTTGAGATAAGCAGCTGAATCCTTGAACTCAGTATTGTAGGTCACGCTCCCCAGTGTAAGTGGGCTCACGCAGTCCACTGAGTGTCTGAATAGAATCAAAAGCAGAGGAAGTTAGAAGTCACCCTTTGGTCCTGACTCACTGGGACATCTCACCTTGCCCTTGGACTGGGATTCACACTATCTGCTCCCCTGGTCCTCAGGTTTTAGACTCAGAATAAATTACAACACCAGCTTTCCTGGGTCTCCAGCTTACAGATGGCAGTTCATGGGACTTCCTAAGCTCCAGAATCCCATGAGTCAATTCCCATAATTAATTATCTCCTTTTGGTTCTGTGTCTCTGCAGAACTCTAATATTATAGCAGAAAAGAGCAACTCTGACTCCATATGAGATCTGTCTCTTTGGCTTTAACCCCGTGCCCTGTTTTCTAGGCTTAGTCTTGCTAGCTCTGTGCCTTGTGTAAAGGAATGTTGCTTTTAGCCTGAAATATACAGGACAGCCTATTCTCAAGGCTCTGACCTTTAAGGATATTAACACTTTTGTACTTACATAAGGACAACAAGTTGCAGAATAGAAAGTAACATTTGTTTTGTTAGAGGTTTTACAGGGGCACCATGACCTGACCCACATGGACAGCGACAAGAACAAATTCCTACACCAGGAAGTTGGAAACAAGCAACCCCACCCCTCCCCTTTTTAGTATTAAAGGAGCCTGAATTCTGACTTGAGGAAGATGGTTCTCCAAGACATTAGTCTGCCATCTTCTCAGTCTGCCAGCTTTCCAAATAAAGTCACTATTCCTTGCCCCAACACCTCATCTCCCGATTTATTGGCCTGTCATGTGGCGAGCAGAACGAGTTTGGACTCGGTAACATCACAGCTTTTTAGATGAAGTGTTTCAGTGAAAAGGCAGAACTTTGGGCTCCTCCCCCTACCCCTCTGCAATATTTGGATGTGGGCAAAGACCATTTGTGGACCTCCTCCCATCTACCCACCCCCAAGCCCAAGAAGGCGTTTCTCTCTCACCTCCCATCAAAATTCACCTGTTCTCATCCTCATCTTCTTAAGTCCCTGATATCTAACTTTGCTAGGACGTGTGATCCCACAGATGGTTAGTCCTTCAAAAGAATTTATTTGTATTCACACCCACAAGGATGGTGAAAACTAAAAAGACAAATGACAAGTGCTGGTGAGAATGTGGAGAAACTGGAATCCCCAGATCCAGCTGGTGGGCATGTAAAGTAGCCCCTTTGGAGAACAGTTTGTCAGTTCCTCAAAATGTTAAATAATAGATTTACCATATGACCCACCAATTCCCTTCCGGCACTATACTTTAAAAAAAAAAATTATACCCACACAAAACCATTTATAGGAATGTTCACAGCAGCACTCTTAACAACCAAAAAGTGGAAACAGCCCAAAAGTCCATCCGCTGAAGAATGGATGAATAAAATGTGGTCTATCCATACAATGTGAGATTTGGCCGTACAAAGGAAAGCAGTGCTGATACACGCCACCACCTGGATAAGGCTGACGATGTTATGCAGAGTGTAAGAAGGCAGTCACAAAAGACCACATTTTGTATGATCCTATTTATATGAAATGTCCAGAATAGGTAAATCTGCAGGGAGAGAAGGCAGATCTGTGGTTGCCGAGATCCAAGTGCCCAGGGAGAAATCAGAAGTGACTGCTAATGGGTTTGGGTTTCTTTTGGGGGTGACTGAAAATGTTCTGAAATTGACCACAGTGATGGCTGCACAACTCTCTGAATGTACTAAAAACTAGTGATTTGTACACCTATGTGGGTAAACTGTACAGTATCTGAATTCGATCTCAGTGAAGCTGTTTAAAGGAAAGAATTTATCTGGAATCACACAGGAGGCCCTTCAGGCCTCAGCGAAGTGGCTTAATTCACTGGCTGACAGGTGGGAGAGTGGCTTGGAGGCAGAGTGACCTTGCTCAGCAGCTAGGATCTTTCCACAGTGAGCTTCCCGGAAACCTGTGGAATGAAGCCTTCGGGAATCCTCCCCCCGCACCCCACAGACACCGAAACAGAAGACACAAAACCCGGAAACCAAAATGTTCCTCACCACCGCGCTCCACACTTTTATTGTCCATCTTCTTCACATGGCAGACATAGAACTTTCCTCTTCCCCAATCCAGACCCATGCTCCAAGACCATCACTGACCGGGAGACACCGCTCTTTAAAAATAAAACCCACCCAACTCTTTTCCTGATGGGAACATTCATGATGGTATTCCTGACAGTCTGAGAGTGTCGGAGGCCGACCAGCACGTTCACACATGCAAAAAAAAAATGAGTGTCCCCCGGGCCCCCCACCGCATTGTCCAGAATTCGCCACTGGCTGAATCCGGTGACTTTCCAGGCTTTGGGTTCGTGGGCCTTCCTCGCTGCTGAAAAGGAAAGCCCTCATGAGTTGAGAGGCCGGGGTGCAGGTCACAAGTGTCGATGCTGACGGGGCGAGAGCGTATCATTGGGACAAGGAACAGCCACGGGGTTTCATGCTTGTGAGGGTTCATTTGAGGAGCGGGCCGGAGGAGTCCAGTTTGTGAGACTTTAAGACACACCACGGTTTTTAGCTGGGTGGGAAACAGGAGACCTGTGACGCGGGCCACCAGTCAGCATTCTTCTGCCCATGTGAGGATCTCATGAGACCTTTCTCTGTCCGGGACCGTTATCAGACCCCACACTGCAGCCAATCGACTGATTAATTAAATAACACAAGTTATAAAACTTTAAAAAGGGGGCATTTACAGTCAGGGACATAAATACGTGCTTTTAAAAGTGTCTACGTACATATTTACAGAGTTGCAAGATCAACCATAGTAGCCCTGAAAAAAAGTCCCTTTTTTTGTTTGTTTTTTGCATGACCACTCGTGTGCAGTCTTCAGAGCCCCCTCCTTCCACTTTCAGTCTGATGTATGTAGCCCCACTGAAAATGGGGCCGAGAAAACTGCGCCAAAGAGGTCTCAGACATCCTTGTCTGGGGCCTGCCCCAAAGGCACAAAACCCAAGACCCTCACTGAACTGGGTCCAAACTCCTAGCTCAGCTCACCCGTTTCTCCGAGACATGGACTGTTCCACCAGGTATGGAGCCAACTCCATCGCTCCCTGGCAGGTGATGGACGGCCTCTGGAAATCACTTTCTCTCCCCGCCTAGGCTTTTGAATCCTCCCATTTATTTTTCATTTCCCAAGTTTTGTTAGTTTGTTTCCCTTTTCAGCCAATCTGAGAAGCTCCGATACTAAAGGTGTTGATGGTCCCTCCAAGCGAGGCAAAGAAGCACATGGGGAGCTCTCCCCCTGGCCCCCACAGCATCCCAGCCCCGGCCTCTCCCACAGGAGGAAGGAGCCTGATCTATAAATGGAGTTGAGGACTTGCTCCCAGAGGCTGGGGACTGCCGAGAATGGCAAATCTGGAGAACACTCAGGAGCCAGTGGCTCAGATTGCTTAGGCAAAGACGGCAGTTTTCCAAGTGCGTGGGCCAAGGGGGGATGGTCAGCAAGGCTCCAATGTGTCTACACGCTAAGGGTTCCCAGAGACGCTGGGGGCGAGGGAAGGCGGGGGCAGGGCTGGCTGGAAGGGGAACTTGGCCTCCTCCAAAGGCCTTCCCTGGCAGGGCTAGAGCTGACCCCGGGGCCAGGCCCAGGCCCAGGTCCCCGCTGAGGCAGAAGACAACTGGAGAAGCAAAAAAAAAAAAAAAAGCAGGATCAAGGAGCTCTTGAAAAATTGCATAGTAGGAGGGGCCCCATCCCAGCAGGAAGGCTGAGCTGCAGAACACAGTCCCGGGGCGGCACCCAAGTGTCATGCACGGGGTGGAGTCAGCTGCCTCCCTGCCTCCCCGGGGCCCAGGGCCCTCGTCCGCATACCACACACGTGCACGCGCACGCACACACGCACACACACACGCTCTCTCCCGCCCTCTTGCAGGCTCATGGATCTGGAATAGGTCGGCGCTCCCTCCGGGGCGGAAGGCCAGTCCCTTTGGCTTCACTGCTTCCAGGTCACTTCAGGTGCTGGGGAGAAACAGAACAGAAAAATAATGACAGTGGCATATTCAGGGCCTTCAAGCAAGATCTGGCTTCATTTCTCTAATTAAACTAATTTTGGAAGCATACAACCCACCTGGAAAGGTACGGATTGATGCACTGTTAGTGAACACACCTGCGTGCCTGGCCCCCAACTCGAGAAACAGCGAGACCAGCCTCCCGTTAGCCCCGGCCGGGCCCCTTCTAGGGTAACCACCCTCCTCACCCCCAGAGTGACCACGCTCCTGACCATAGATGGGTTACACCCATTTCTTAACTTAAATAAATGGAACCAATTAGTACACATCCTTTTGTGTCTGACTTCCTCTGCGTAACGTGCTTGTGAGATTCACCTTTTCCAAGTGTGAGGCTGTAGTTCTTTCGGGCCCCCTGCTATCGGATTCCAGCACAGGGTCGGGCCACTGTCGTTGGCCTAGTCCTCTGCCAGTGCACAACTGGGTGGTTCCCAGCTTGGGGCCATCGTGAGTCACACTGCTAGGACGTTCTAATGTATGTCCAGATGCCACTACGGTGCACACGTGCACATGTTTATGCCAAGTGGAGGTGCTGGGCAGTAGGGTGTGCATGTATCACACAGGAACATTCCAGATGTGTCCTCTGGTGCACACGAGAACACGTTTCTGCTGAGAGGATCCCTAGCAGTGTAGCTGCTGGGCCCTGGGGAAGGCACCTGTGCGGCTCCAGCCGAGACTGGCTGACAGCCTTCCAAAGGCGTTACACTGTTACCCCTTAACTTCATGCTAATACTCGAGACCACCGTGGCGGCCGGTGACACGGATCCCCATTTCGAAGAAGAGAGATAGAGGCTCAGAGAGAAGGCGCTTTGACAAGTTCAGGCTGACGACGAGTGGTAGACGTGGGACTTGAACCCGGGACAAGCCCCCTCCAGAGCCTGCGTGTGCTTTCTGTCTTGAGGGAGTGGCTTAGCCCACCGGCTTCCTCCGCCACGGAGGGACGCCCCGATCACAGTACTCGGCACAGAGCCAGGGAGCCAGGCACGGGAGCGAGTGCTTCATGACGTCTGCTGCACCGGGTTGCAGATGAGCCTGGCACTGTGCGGGGGCCAAGTTCAGGGGCTCAGCTCCCTCACCCAGTGGACCTGACCATCATCACTATCATCACTGCTACTGGTAACCACTATTATTATTACTGCTGATACTAATAATAATTCAATGAGAAGAGTAATAATAGCAGCGCTGATTTATGGAAGACATACTACACACCAGGCACTTGCCTAAGTGCTTTTCATATACTAAGCTGTGCAGTCCTTACAGTAAGCCCACGAGAGAGGTAGAGCCGTCCCTCGGTATCCACAGAGGATTGGCTCCAGGACCCCCATGGATATCAAAATCCGTAGATGTTTGAGTCCCTTACGTAAAATGGTGTAGTATGGTATTATTAACCCATTTTACAGATGGGCAAAGTGAAGAACATGCCAGGATTACTGGAGCAGAAATTCAGCTCCAGAAAGTGTGCCCTCAACCACCACATGATGTCAATTCCAACCCCCGAGACCTCCTGATGGGGCTGGAAAGGGAGACGCCTGTCACTGTGGAGCAGGGTGCCTTCGGAGAGGGAGCCGCCCTTCCCCGCAGCCCGCACGTGTCCCCGTCCACCTAGGCAGAGCAGCAGGAGGAGAAGGCAGAGGCTGGGCCAGATGTGGAGGGGCCTGCACTCCCCCGTCTGGCGGGGCTCATGCAGGTCGTTGAATGGAATCCACAAAGAAGCCCCCTTGCCAGCCCCTCACCTGAGAGGCAGCCCCTCCAGGGAGGGGACCCCAGCAGCAAGGGCTGTGGCTGGACCCCTGGGACTGGAGCTGGGGGGAGGTTGGCAGAGGCTGTGCCGGAGGGGAGCTCTTCTGCAACAGAGGCCCCCCACCCATCCCGCTCGTGGGACCCCATGGGAGGTCAGCATCAGGACGCTTGCCCCAAGTCGGCCAGTCTCAGCCAAAGGAGTAGTGACAGCCAAGAGGAGGGTCATGACGGCAGCCAGACAAGTGAGAGGTGCCCGCCCTTCCCTGGATCTCCCCTCCTAGACCCTCGCCCCCCTGGACTGGAAAGAGACAGAGACAAAACAGGACGAGCAGTGGAGTTGCACACTGGACCAGGCAGTACAGCCCTTTTTATGCCTAAAAGCGAGCAGAGGCTCTGGGCTTTGCTTGAGACACGGTGAGAGCACAGAAAAGGGAGGCACAGGAGAGGACAGTGGGAACAGACACTGGAGGAAAGCCAAGATCCCCGGGGATGGTCCCTCACTCGGGGCAGACTGTCCTGGAAGCTGGTGACAAAGCTGCTACCTGAGCAGGGGCAGCAGGATGAACCGCAGTCCTGGGCGCCTTGAGGAGGTCACCCTTTCCTCAGAGTAGTCCCCACCCAGCGCACGTCCAGTGGGCAGACCACATAAGGCCCGTCATCCGTCGGGGAGGTAGAGGACTGACCCCAGCTCCGCCACCTGCCCCTCTGTGTCTCAGCCTCCCTTCCTGTAAAATGAGGGTGTTGGCCCACACGTCCCTTCCCATACTTAATCCTTTGCCGTGCCATTTCAAAACACGTTCCTGGAACTGTGAAACAATGCTGTGGACTGAACCGTGTACCCCCGACCACTGCACTCTAACCCCCAGTGTGATGGTACTCGGATGTGGGGCCTTCGGGAGGTAGTTAGGTTTAGAAGAGGTCATGAGGCTGGGGCCCCCACGATGGGATTTGTGCCCTTCTAAGAAAACACCTCAGAGCTTCCTCTCTCTGCCAGGTGAGGACACAGCGAGGAGGCAGTGTCTGTAAGCCAGGAAGAGTTCTCACCGGACCCGATGATGCCAGCACCCTGACCTCAGACTTGCAGCCTCCAGATCCCTGAGAAGTAAAAGTTTGCTGTTTAAGACCCCCGTCTCTGGTATTTTATTATGGCAGCCAGAGCAGATTAAGACAAATAGTATCCGTAAGATTTTTTTTTTAATGGTCATCTTTTTTTAAAACAGTAACGTAAGCATCACATACTTATTATAAATAAAAATTTGAAAATTAGAAAAAAGTTAAATACGATTTTAAGGAGCAAGTTCATCACTTTGAAATTAGACCGTTGCGTTCTGAGCGTCACTGCTGGTGAGCAAACAGAAGCTGCTGGCTGCAGACGAAAACTAAACTGGGCCTCCGTTCATCCAAGCGCCCAGCTTGGGAAGCTGCACAGGTTTGAAACCAAGGGAGAAGGCGTCTGTCTAGGGTCGCCTCAGTGGCCAACAGAAACAGCCCGGCTGTGCAGGAAGCTGGCCAGCTGCGCCTGGCTCTCCCTCAGGCTGCAAAAAACACCTGCTGGGAGCTGGAAGCCACACCCTGCGGACCCATCAACACGGAAGTCCATGCAGCCCTGCCCGAGGGAGGATCCCAGGACGTGAGTCGGGTAGGGACCCAGAGTCGGGAACTGCTCCTCCTGGCACTGCCCGCCGCTCTCCAGAAGGCTCTAGCTGAGCACCCCCCGATCCAGACCCCAATTCTGCCACCTGCAAAATGGGAGGGGGAGGGCATGGTCTCCCAGGTGGCATCCATTTCTGCTTTGCACCACTTCCTGCACAGCTCACGCTCACGTCCCCTCCGGGGAGCTGGTTCCCAAGAGGCGGGCTCAGTTCTGGCTGCGCCAGACTCTCTGGGGAAAGTTCATTTTATGTCCACTCCCCTCCCAGACCTCCAGGGAAATAAAGCCTCGTGCAGAAACGCCCACTGCTGAGGAGGGGAGCTTGAGCAAGCTATCAGTGAGGGGACAGGCGCGCACAGCACAGAAGACCCCTGCAGCCCATCATGTCTTCACAACTGCGCTCTCATTCCAAATGCCCCTGGCCGCATTAAGCAGGCATCCCAGAGCCACGGGGGCACCTGCAAATGCAGATTCCCAGGCCCCCGCGCACCAGCGTGCTGGTTCAGTGAACTGGAGTGGGACCCTGGGGTCTATTTTTAACCGGTGCCCTAGTCATGCTTGAGAGACTGGTACACGGACACAGGGAAAGAAACAGACGGTGTCACCAACAGGGAAACCCAAGCCTCGAGGTCACTGGCCGAGCCCAGCCTCCTAGAGGTGAAAAGTCCAGCTCCTATGAAAGAATTCAGGTTTTACCATCAGGAAATCTAGAAAGAGACTTCTGGTTCAACGTAAACCTAAGTTTAATGTTTTACGGATTAGTATTACTTCTCCTTTCAAATAATATTGTGGGGACAGTGACTCTGCCCTCTTTTCTGGGTTAAAGCTTCTGAAGGATTCGATTAAGTGCTGAGTGTTTTTATCATTATTATTATCGCAGTAACGATCGCTAATTCTTACCTGATGCTTACTATGTGCCAGGCGCTGTGCCAAGTGCTTCGCACACATCGGACCCTTTTAATTCTCACAGTCCCATGCAGTAGGTACTGCTGTCACCCCCACTTTACAGATGTGGAAACTGAGGCTCAGAGAGGTAAGGACAACTTGTTGAGGCCCTGCAGCCTGTAAGTGGCAGAGCTGGGACTCGAGCCCAGGTGGTCCAGAGTCCGCACCCACTGTGCCCTCCCTGCAAGGAGGCCCCGTGCCCCCCTACACACGGGGGTGCCCCACATGCCGTCATACCCAGCCCCTTCTCTCCTTCCCAGCCCACCTCAAAGCCCAGGCCCAGCCCCTTGGCCCCCAGCGCCGCTCCACCCTCCTCGTACCTGTCGGGGAGCAGGCGAAGCGTCTACTCTTTGAAGAGGGATCCCTGGAGCGGGGCTGCAGCTGTGGCCTTGACATTCCTACACTGCCTGGTGATGTAGGGGGCGGCTGGCGGCGGACACCGGGACGCCAGGCGGAGACTGTAGCTGTGCGGGGGAGAGGAATAACACACACCATCACCAGGAGCCCAGCCCGGTGGGGTCCCCGACAGCACCCGGGAAGCCCTGGTGCTGACACTGCCTCTCTGCAAGCCAATGGGACGTGAGCTTTAACAGCCAGTGTGAGCTCCCTCAAGCTCCGTCCACCCTCTTCTCTGCCCTCGGAGTCGACGGGCCAGCAGAAGCACCCGACCAGCCGGGTTCCGAGACCCTGCGCCCAGCAGGCCCACCTGGAGGACCCCCGCTGCACGGGCAGGCAAGCTGGGAAAGGATGCTCGCTGCACAGACGGAAGCTTCACTGTTTCCCTACCTGCCCCCCACCCGGCACTGTTCTCCCACAAAAGCATGTGGGGAGGTTCTGGTACCAAGTTACAACCATTGCCTACAGGGGGGACAGGGGATGGGGGCAGGTCCCCTCCAAGCCATTAACTCTGCACTTGGCACCTATCCCGGCCTCACTGTGCCAAGAACTTTAGTGTCCGGGATCTCAGAGGGGGTATAAACCTGGATCCTGTGACATGGTTTGGTCCTACTTGCTAGTTCAGCCCATTAAACTGGGTTTCTTTTTCAGGAAAACATTAAAAATTTTTTTTCAAAGATAGGCAACCCAGACTGTTAGTTATTCCTCCCCTTCCTTCACCCAGCTGACGCGTACTCAGCTTCCAGATCTCAGCTGGAATGCCACCTCCTCCGGGAAGCCTTCCGTCTCTAACCCCTGGACGAGGCATACCATCCTGTGGGCTCCCACTGCCCCCTCGTACTGCCCCATGTCAGAGCCCTTGTTATGCTGAATTGCAATCACAGAATCGTGTGTCTGCCTTCCTGAGGAATCATGAGACCTCAAGGTCAGGACCCCAGTCTTGTTCGTGGCTGCATCCCCAGCTTAGCACCACAAAAATAAGTATCTGTTGAATAAGAACAACATATATGGTGCCCAGAACAACATATATGGTGCCCAGAATCGTGTGTCTGCCTTCCTGAGGAATCATGAGACCTCAAGGTCAGGACCCCAGTCTTGTTCGCGGCTGCATCCCCAGCTTAGCACCACAAAAATAAGTATCTGTTGAATAAGAACAACATATATGGTGCCCAGAACTGTGCCCAGTATTTTACACGTATCAGCTATCTTACTCTTCCTACAGCCCAGCCGGGTGGAGACTCTTATTAGCCCTAACTGCAGATGGGGAAGCAGGCACAGAGAGGTTAAGTAACTTGTCCTGGGTCCCAAGCCTGGATCTCTAGGTAGAAGAATGGAAGTGAGGTGGGCGGGAAAGCAGAAAGGACATCACTTCCAGGGACCGCACCTGCTCCAGGTGTTGGCCCAGAGCCTCTCCATCTGAGGGAGCAAGTCCTGGGAGTGGGGTCCACCTCAGAGCTGAAACATCAGGGATTAGACTCGTGGTTCTCAACCAGGGCGCACACTTGGCAATACCTGGAATGTCTGGAGACATTTGGGGCTGTCACATTTGCGGGGAGGGACGCTGCCGCTGGCCTCTAGTGGGTAGGGCCAGGGATGCTGCTTAACATCCTAAAGGCTCAGGATGGCCCCCGTGACAAATGACCACCCCCAGGTGCTAACAAGCCGCGGCTGACCAAGGAGCTCTCGCACATCCCGGCTAGAACAGATGAACGTATCCACAGACAGACAGAGCATGCCAGAGGGAAGACTTCTGCTCTCTCCACAAACGAAGATTCTGTCTGAGGGCCTGGCTGTCAAGGCTCAGGGTTGCCCCCCACTTGAATTCCTCCCCCTCACGGTGCGATCAGGCCTGAGCAAGATTCAAGGCAGAAAACTGAGACCCAACACTTGGCGGCAAGTCGGCGCCCCCATGGGACCAAAAGGCCCATGAGGTGGCCTGCAGGGGGCACGACCCCTTGACCAGCCGACCCAACGCTGGGAGACGACAGTCACCTGCAAGGCTGCCTGGAAACTCAGATGACCTGCCCGCCCTTGTCCGGCTACGGAATAAGGGACAGTCCTGGCACATCGCAGGCCCCCTGCACTGTCCCCTCTTTCGGGCCATGTCTCCAGCAGAATGTAGCAGGACGAGCAGCAGCTCTGGGGACAAACGGGCTGGCATCATCGTTTCTAGCTCCCTCCTCTCCCTTACCGTCACTACACATCTATCGAACATTCAAAAGTCCAGTCATGAGAACGGAGTTAACACCGCGGACCTCCAAGTCCACTCTAGCTGTCAGGCGTCTCTCTGCTCCCTCCTGCTTCCGTTCCACCCTCAGGCTCCTGTGGCCCCGGGGCCACCTCCACCAGGGAGCAGGCTTTCTCCCAGCCCTAGGCGCCCACCTGTAGCGCTAGCGATCAAGGGCAAGGCCCCCAAAGGCACCGCCTGGCCCCGTGGAGGCCCCCACAGGCTGATGTGCACAACAGCCCGTGACTCCCGAGTGCTTTCTCAGCTGTTACCTCTGGCATCTGTCAGCAGCCCCCGAGGTCGGAAGAACAAGCGCTTTTATATCCATTCCATGGAATGAGGAGACTGAGGCTCAGACAGATGGAGATTTTCCTGGGGGAGAAGAGCCCAGGCCTTTCAGCTCCATGGGCCACAATTTCGGGGGGGGGGGGGGTGGCACCAAGTCACCACCTGGGTGTTTCCTCTTTTGGGACTGGGGCGGTGGTGTCCGGCAGGACAGTCTTCTTCCTGAACGCGAAACCCTTTCTCTGGTCAGAGAACTCCTGAGAGCCCAGTGGCTGCCCGCAGCTGAGGAGGGAGGTGAGAGCACCCAGATATTCTCCAGGCCTCAGCACGGCTACGCTTACCCTACGAGGACCTCGTGATTCTCGGTTCCCCAGTCACCGACTGTGTGACCTTGGCCAGTCACAGACCTCTCTGAGCTCCAGTTTGACCACCCACAAAATGAGAAGGGTGATTTTATCTCACAGGGTTATCCTGATGAGTATGTCCAGTATCAGTGAGCATGGTGTTTGACTGTGGCTGTGGTGAGGAGGGGGAGTCTGACCCTGGAGGCGGCAGCCCAGCCATCGGAGGCCGCAGGGTGAGTTCCCATCCTCGCACTCGCTGGTTGTGCAACCCTCTGGCCTCCCGCCTCTGAACCTCAGCTTCCTTGTCTGTAAAATGGGACAATCCCTGCAGCCCGCAGATGCACGGCAGGGCTAAGAAAAGTCCTGGGGACCAGGATACAAGGGCCCTTTGCCTTCTGAGAAGAATTCAGCACAAGTGGGATGTTTCTGGAGCTGTGACGACAGGGAGCATCGGAGCAGGAGGCTGGCCAGGGCCCTGCCGGCTCCGCCTACCTTCCTCCCTCTCTTCTGCCATCAAGGCCCCCTCCTCGCTCCCACGCTGGCTCCCCTCCCATCTGTTCCCCTTCCCTAAAGATACATCAGAGATGTCCCTGAACCCTGGGCTCCCGGTGGGGCTGAGTTCTTACACATACAGCCTGGCCCCGCCGGCCTTGCAAACCTGTCCTGCTCCGGCGGCCCCCACCACAGGGCTTCCTTTGGCACATCCGCAAGGAGCCCTCTTCCCCATGGCCCTCGGCCCATGCAGCCGCCACACCCATGACGTCAGAATCTCTCGGGTGGTGTCCGGCATCAGCATCCTTACGCTCCCCAGTGATGTCAGCGTGGGGCCCAGGATGGGAACTGGTGCTCTGCAGACGCTCCCGAGGCCGCCCTCCAAGCCTAAACGGCCTGGGTCCTGACCTCTCCGCACACACCCCCCACATGCGGGTCCATGTTATCTATGAGGTTGCCTGGTGAACACCGAGACTGCGGGTCTAGGACTGCGGAACTGGGCTGGGTCTGCTCATCATCACAGCCTTAACACCTAATTCTGAGCTGTGTGGACAGCAGACCCCCAAGTGTAATGAGTGTAGACATGAGCAACCCTAGACTCATGGTGGTCCTGCCACACAGGCTTCTGGGACACAGAAGGGTGGCATGGGGAAGGTTCCAGTGCAGGTCCCGAGCAGAGAGAGTGACAGCAGGGCCCGAGAAGGATCTGACAGGGTTGGCCTGTCTGCCTGGGGCATCAACACAAGCTAGGGAGTCACAGGGGAAGGTCAGCACCTTGACCGGTCTTCCTGGAGCTGGACCTCACGGGGTTGCTGGGCAGAAGGTGATGTCACTGGGAGCAGTGCCCACACTTGATCTCTCATTGCAGGGCCTTCCTGAGGGCTGGGGACGCTGGGGCCAGGGAGGTGAGGCAGCAACAATAAAAACTCAGGAATGCCCAATAAAAATGAGGCCCCACCCCAACCGGGGTCCCCACTTACGGGACAATTCTTTGAACCCAACTCTGCAGGCCTCAGGCCTCCCTGACAGACTCTCCTCGCTCCACTCGGTGCAGGGGGTCAAGTCCAGAGGACGTCACACCTGCAGGAGAAGTCGCAGCCTTGCGGGGCCGGCTCGGGCAAGGGGAGCCCCGGCAGGAGGGAGCAGCGGCCCCCTCAGCACCCAGCTCTGTCCCGGCTGCGTCTATGCCTGTCAGTGCACTTCTCCCCCAGAGCCACCGTGTTCTAGACCAGATGCCGGCCCTTCTCTTCCCCTCTAGCTGAGCCCAAACGGTCTGTTTTCTTCAAAGGAAACTTCTAAGGAATGGGAGAGAAAAACAACAAGAAAACAGGAACAAAGGCAACTGTGACCCGACCGACGGATGCACAGAAAACAGGTCCCCAACTCAGGGAGGAAAGGGGCTGACGGGCCTCCCATGAGGTCCATATGGGGAAGCTCCTTTCAATGGTAAAATTCTCTAAGGACACTAAGACGACGATGATGGCCACCCTGCCTCTTACAGTCGACTTAGGCTAAAGAAGTTAAAAAGATTGTCCACTCTAGGGACAAACCGTTGCATAATTTGGAGTTGCTGGGACTGAGAAGCCGGTATGAGGCATCTGTTCTGATCACATGATTTTTAGAACTCAATGCCTGGTGCCCCTCCGAGGCTGCCAAAGAGAAGGGGTGGCTGTCCTGATGGAGAGCCTTGTGGGAGCTCAGGGGCCTCCGTGCTACCCAAGGCATCTCAACCAGCCTGTCTCAGGAGGCTCGGGCGTGCCTGGCTGGCAGGGCGTCCCAGACGCGGGGCTGGCACTGCCACAGGGCAGACACGTCTGCTACACACTTGAACTGGTGTGAGTCAGTGAGTGATGACGCAGCCCAAAGGGCAGGGGCACTAAAGGCTGAGGGCCTGGAGGCCTCGTCCTCGAGGGCGCAGGGGTTGGATACCGAAGCTGCCCCCGACCCCTGCCCCGCTGTCCCCAAGGTCGTCACCCTGAAACCTCGGACAGGCTGTCGTCAGGTGGTCGGGGCTGGGACAGTTCAACCTTTTTTACAGAATGGGAGGCAGAGGTGGCCTGCAAATGTGACATGACTTGGACCCAGGCCGTGTGACTCCACTGGGGGCTCCACGGGCCTCACCAGGGTCCCACACTCCATTTGGTTTGGGAACCGCTCATTTGCTGAGGCCTCTCCAACAGGCTCCTTGCCTGCCTGCAGTGGGCAGACAGTGCCTAGCCAGACACCGCTGGGGAGCCCACGCAGGACTCACGCCCAGGTGGTGGCAGGAGTGGGATGGAACCCCTCCTTTTGCCTTCCGTGTTACCAGCATTTCCCAAAGTACGCTGGGTGGTACTGGTTCTCCCAGAAGCCACACAGGCTGCCCCATCACCACGGCGGGACTTCGAGCTGACTGTACGCTAAGCACGGTGCCTGCTATCTGACGGGCAACGACAAACGGAGCCCCCACAAGACCTCTATGAGATGGGCACGGCCGCAGTTCACGCATGAGGAACAGAGGCACAGAGAGGTTTGGCCGCCTGCCTGACAATACACAGCTGGCAAGAGGCAGAGCCGGGACTGAAGCCCAAGCCATTCACCTCCAGAGCACGGGCTCCCGAAGTCAGAAGGACAAGCCTCTGCAGGACTTCTGAGCCTTTCATGTGCCGACAGGTCGTGTAAATTCCCCAAAAGCCACAGGATGTCATTTACACCAAACATATTTTCCCCATTTATCTGACAACTATGTACGGACTGGCTACTCCGTGCCAGGTTCCGAGGGGCACAGTGGAGCGCCGGGCAGATGTGATCTCTGAAGGCACGAGAGTTCTGCAGAGGGATGGCTTGGGCTGTGCTGAGCACTGGCCCAACCCCCAGTTTTATTTTAACCTTTTCAGACAGAAATTATCTCAGATCAGCCATATGTGTCCCAAGTTTGATTTAGTGTTCCCCTTGGGGGCCAGATTTCCAACTCCGCGTCAGGCGCCGTCATGGAACGATGTCCTCCGGCCTATTAGGCCGTGCAGGCCTCCTCGTGCACACGCTGGACAAGACCAGGCATTCCCGTGATTAACAGTCCTGATAACCGAGCCCCTGTGACACCCCTGACCCTGTGCTGGGCACCGGGGACAGAGCAGGATAGCAAACAGAAAACAGGCCTGGTCTCTAGAACGCTGGGCACGCGTTCTGGAAGGGGAAGGTCATTACTTACACAATACATGAGCAAATACAAAATTGCAGAATGTGATTAGCATTACAGAGAAATAATAGAAGCTACCAGAGCTCAGAGCAAGGGCCCTTACCGCATAAACACCGTGTGTGTGATGTGTGTGTGTGTGTGTGTGGCCGGGGGGGTGTTGCCCTGCACGCACAGACCTGAGACTTGGCTTCTGCGGAACATCAGAAACACATTTCAGGATTTGCTTCACTTTACCATGTTGTCCTTTGCTTCACTTTATTGCAGGGGAGGGAGGGGGTGGAGGGGGGAGGGAAGGAAAAGAAAACATAGAATGTGTTACTTATTTTACCCCCTCAAGAGGCAAAGGATTTCTAGAATTGGTCATTTCTGTCTCTGAAGGCCACTCCTCGGGACAGAGAGGGCATCGTCACTCCCTGCCCTCACCTCCACATCTTTCCTGCCCTCTTCCTGGTGCCTGAGTCTCCAAGCCAGATTTTACACCCGGGGAGCAGGGGAGCTTGCGAGTGGGAACAAGCCTGGGGTAGGAGCTCATCAAGACTCTCCCTCAGGCCCTTTCTCTGAACCCTGAGTGACAGATCTGGTTACACGGGTCTTTTGCTTGTTACAAGAAGCCGAGCTGAGGGTCTGTGAGCAGCCAGGCACCAGCCCTGCATTTTTGATGGGGTCACCTTGGCTTGCTGCTGATGGTTTTTCAGATGGAAACAGCCGAGCACCTGGAGAAACGGCAGCAAAGATGGGGATGATTGTGGTCGGTGTGTCTACTTGGATGAGTCAGGGGGCCACTTCCACCAGGCGTGAAGGCCCCAGAACGTTCTGTGATGGTGAAGAGAACAGCTACTTAGAAGTACAAAGCAGACTCCAGGAGAGGAGCCTTCAGTGCACGGAGGTCCCCTCCTTCAGATGCCACATCGGCCCCATTCACGCCCTTGGCCCAGGACCCTGCCAGGCTCTTCCAGCCCCCCAGCCTCAGTGCTTGGGTGTCACCTCTTCATCTGTACTCGCCCCCCAGGGATGCCAACTCACAGCTTTCAGCATCATGTGTACTCTGAGAACCCCTAGACTGATACATCCATTCAGGGTCCGTTCCTCTGAAATTCAAACCTGTGTGCTCAACTACCCCGCCCCGAGGTGTCTAATGGCATCTCAGACTTAACATGCCCCAAACCGAATCCCTAGCACGCACGTACCCCACTAACTGCCTCCATCACCTCATCACTTAATGGTAACCCCATCCATCCGTCTGGATGTAGAGGCAGAAAAACCCATTGTCATCCCTGACTCCTCTTCCATCCAACCCCCAGCAGATCCCATGGCTCTCCCCTCAAGGCATCCAGAGTTCCACTGCTACTCACCACCCCACTGCTGCATTCCCGTCCAGCCACCACCGTTTCTCACTGTGTTCACCTCCCAGTCTGTATTTCTATTCTTGGCCCCTTTCAGCCTACTCTTAACACGTCAGCCAGGGTGAGTCTTTAAGAGGTAAGTCATACCGTATTACTCCTCCCCTCAAAAGCCTCCAGGGATTCCCACTCCGAGTAAAGGCAGAGTCTTCCTAATGGCTGCAAGAGCCGATATAAAGTGGCTCCTAGTTATCTCCCTGACCTCGTGCCCTGGTCCTCCCCCCTGCCGGTCCCCCCGAGCATGCCCGGAGTGTTTCCACCCACACTGTGCCCACAGGCCTGCACGCACTCTGTCTATATTCCCTTTACAGTCTCTGTAAGGAACTGGCCCCTCCATTTAAACGGTAGCCCCGTTTTCACTGCAGCACTCTCCCTGACTCGCTTCTGTCCACAGCACTCATCATCCGACATTCTCCACAGTCATGTGCTTGTTCGTTGCGTCTCCCCCCACTAGGATGGGAGTTCCAAGAAGGTGGGGGATTTTGTCACTCTGTTTGCATCCCCTTAAGAATGGGTACCCGGCACCTAACAGTACGCCTTCGTTCTGGAAGGAACGGATGATAAAATGCGCGAACAAGTGAAAGGCCCAGAGCTGCACCCTTTCTCGACTCGCTCACACCCACAGGGCGCCACCTAGTTATTGTTTTCTAGTTACTGTTTCACGCGGGGCAAGAACTTAAGAAGCTAAGAGCCATTTCAGTGCCAAATGTCTCTATGTCTTTGTGCAAACATCTCATGGTTTCTCAGCCACGCCTCATTGGACGGCAGTTTCTAGGCAAATTGCTATGAGCCTTTCTAAGCATTTAACTTGTTTTTCACAAACGACTGTGTTCATATGTCATCGGTCTGGCTACTATTAAATCAAGTCATATAATAATAGATATTCGCAAATTTATTATGTTTATTATGAACGTATTATGTTCATGTTAGCATAAAACACTTGAACAGTGGCATAAACAGGTTTGGGAACAAACACAGCTGACCTCTGGCAGCATTTAACCTGACTGCTGGTGACCGAAGGGCCCGGGTGCGCCCTGTGAGGGTCACCAAGACGCCTTCCACGGGGAGCCACGAGCATCTATTAATGTGCCAGGTTGGTTACACTGGAAATTACCTGAGCCTCCACTGTGTTTCATTTTATCCACAGCTGGCACTCTAACAACCGTTCAGAGAGCTTTCTGGTACCACCCGACCCTCCCAGGCCCTGTCCTCTGCAGAATACTCTCACGCCAATTATTCCTTAGGCGACGGTGAGCAGGCTGGACTACACGGTTGAGACCTCTGCGTTTCCTTCCTCACGGGCTCGTGGGCGGCCCTCTGACTTCGCCAGCTGGATCCCATTCCAGAGCGGCAGCAGCTCTGACTCACGGGCGTGATGGAGAAACCGCCCAGGTGAGTGATGACGCGCTGTGAACCCAGTCTGCGCAACAGCCCCGTCTGGTGCATGTGGCATCGTGAAATCGATCAGCGTTGAAGCTCGAAGAGGAAGGGATTCATCGTTTTGAGCAGAAATAAGAAAAAAAACACGCAAGGAAAAGCATCCACTGCCGCGTAATGTTTTGGAGGCTCTACCAGCCAGGGACCCCTTGGGGAGGTGTCAAGGACTAAAGCTGGAGGTAGAGCGAAGACGACCCTATTTTCAGAGCCAAAAACTGGGGGAAAGGATTTAAAATTGTGAAGGAAGATGTGGATAGCTCTCCCCCAGGCAGTTCAGGATGCTTAGTTATTCACAGACAGCCTGCGTGTGTGTGGCGGTGAGGACCGGGGAGGGGAGAATATAATTTCACCAGGATCTTTGATGAACGAGCCGTGCCGTCGTGGGCTTCGAGCGCACAATTTCTCTCCAGTCTCTGCGGTTTACTGATGGCCTTTCACTACGCATTCTCAACCTTGAGGCCTGTGCCCCCAGGTAGTAAGCCTTTAAGACCAATTGTAATTAACTATCCACCAAACAACCGACCCTTTCCTTTCAACCTGACTTTAGTTGCCCATTTACTTATCAAAGTGACACTCTGGTTCAGCTGCTAACAATTAATTGCCCCCAAATTCACGTGTTAAGACCTGAAGTCACGAGTTAGGGTCAGGTCAGAGGTCACTGAAGGGGAGTGGCAGCTTTGGCTCCAATAATCCTGGAGATGGCGTCCTTTCTTCTTTTTACTGAGTGCACACCATGTGCTGGGTGCTGCAGTAGGTGCTGGGGTGGAGGGAACACGCATCAGGCGGTCACTGCACGACCCCAGGCTTATCCCAGTTCATGACCTAAGATTATGTTATTCCCCTCAAAAAGATACCCAAGAGCAAGAGCGGACAGGGCCAGCAATCCTCAGCTCCACCTCGGCTCTGACACTCAGAAGTGACCCTAACTCTCCAGCAGCCCTGGCTCGTCTGTCACAGGGTGGTTAAGTGTAAGTGACTTCACTGACAACTGGATTGAAAAATGTTGTCAATATATCAAGGAGACTGTTCATAAGCAAAGGAAAAAAATTTCAAATGAAAACCGGGAGCAAATGAAATGATGAGATGTGGCGGTACCATGTCACCTTCCTCCCCTCTGCCCCTTTACAAGACCCAAAGGGGAACTCTGAAGTCTGGGTACGACTCATTTGAGAAGCTGATAAAAACGAAGATTTCAAAGACCCACCCCCAGAGATGACGGTTTAGTAGGTCTGGAATGTTTAATAAGCCTCCCAGGTGGTTTGTGATGCAGGTGGTCCACTGAGTGAACGTCCTCGTGAGATAATCCAAAGCAGAGCCCCTCCACACACCTGTGAACACAGACAGGCGATGCATGGCCTCCGGCTGAAATTAACCAGACGGTCCTACTGCGCCAGCAGTACTGTCCCTTCACCTAAGCACCTGCCCAGCACAATCCAGGACATCACCTTAACAGAACACCTGCTGCTGGCTGGCACCCATGCGCCGTATCTGCAACTTTTATCAATAGTTTAAAGAAAATCCACATGCCATTAATTACCGTAATGAAGTTACTTAACAGAGCCTACAAGTCAACGCCAGTGTCTGACACCAACTTACTGAGGTTGCATCATAAGGGCTGGCTCCTCTGCAGAGGCAAAGTTAACACAGACTTTTCACCAAACTCACTTCTAAAATTCATTCAAAAGAGCATAAACGTGAATGAAGAAGGTTAGAGTATAGAACACCTACTAACCTACACACTGGTTATTAGAAAAACTCTGAAAAGCTTCTGGGGGGAATATCGTGAACAAAAGAGGAAAACCCAGTCCCGGAGCACGTCCATCAGCCTGAGCTGCAAATACTAAGAGGGAAAGAACTCCAGACCCTCCCTGACTCAACCGGCTGGGAGCACCTGGCACCAAAGAGAACATTTATCTTCAACATAAAAGACCGAGGCATCAGGTAAAGAGAACTACTCTGTTTCAGAATCAAGGTGCTTGCCCGGCGACACACCTTCGTTGGGGACGTGAGTTGTGTACTGTCACCCAAACTTCCCTTTTATTCTTTCCACAGAAGGTGTATTTAACTCACATGGGGGTTAGGAGCCTCAGTCCACACGCGTGTTGCGTGTGTTAACACTTACCCCTCCCCTCTCCACCATGCACTTTGCTTACAAGGGAGGTACTTCGGTGGTCTCAGGGCTTACAGCCTCTTTACCCACACAACCTATTCATAGGACCCCCATCAGACACCCGTTGAAGGCTGCCAGGAAGTGCAGACAGTATCCAGTATTGCTTCTCCCCCAATTTTTAAGCCCACCTCAAGCTCCTGGACCTCGTATGACCTCGTATGCTGGACCCTCTCTGAGGTGTCATGTCTCCACAACAACATATTAATTCGTGGTCATCTTGAGCCTTCAGGGAAGGTGAAATTACGTCCAGTGTAGTTTTTAAAAGGCAATAGCAGATTCGTTAGACCTCAGACAGCAAACACCTGTGCCATGGAGCCACTCCCTTCCTGCGTCCAAGGCGGACCCCGGGCACTCAGCCCGGCCTCTATCCGAGCGTGACCTCGCCTGGAGTCCAGCTCACAGCACCCCAGGCAGCTGCTCCCCCTTGCACAGATGGAAACCTACTTGCCAACCGTGGCTGGGAAAGATTTCCATGAAAGCAGAAAATGGAGGTAAAAACAGAAAGCTGACCAGGGAGCAAGGCTTCATTCTCTGGACGAGGCAGTCTCTATCTGTTCCTTCACTAACCGCACTGGGCAGATGCGGCGGGTCAGAATGCCAGACCCGGCTGAAACTGCTCAGGATGGTCTCCCAAGGACCTACAAATTGGACCAGGACCAGGAAGGACCCAGACCTGCGTTCACCTCCAGCATATATTTTAGCTCCTTCAAATCAGCAGGTACTTCTTGTCCACACCTGGGCAGATACCTACCAACCAGCCATGTCTCCCTGCTTCTTAAAGGAGATGAACCGGGCATGTACTCCCAGAGAACCAGCGGATGAGGGGCAGGACAGACTCCTGACTGAGAGATGGAGCCAGACTGCCTGGGCTTGTTTCCTGGCTCCCCACTTACTAGCTGTGACCAAGCAAATTCCTTAACCTTCGTGCTTCAGTTTTCCCATCTGTAAAATGGGAGAACATTAAAGTGTTTATTTCATAGCATGGTTATAATGATTAAATGGGACAATGTGTGTAAAGCCCTTAAAACCTGCGGCTAGCAAGCTCTTGAACACATTCGTGACCATTCTTACATTGTTATTACTTCAATGAACGGGGACCCCTTGGTTGCATTTTCATGGTTTCAGAGAGCAAAGGAAATGTTTTCTTCTGCATCCAGCTTTTAAAATTTTTAGTTTGTCTTTGAAATTCAAAACCAAGAGAAAGTTATACGGAGGGGTGTTAGAATAAATCATCTTTTTTCTCAGTGTGATTTTAAAAATGACTTCCGGTTTTAGAGCTCATCCTGTGTATCTGCTGGGAGAAAGGGAGCGGCTATGGTTGGTACATGAACAGCACAGCCCTGGCTGAGAGACAGCAAAGGGCCTGTGGTCAATGGCAGCAGAACCAGGAGTTTGGGCCACTTGGGCACCTTCTCTCTGGGCGGAGCCAAGAGAAGCTGGGGGAAGGTTCCGGCCACTGCAACCTGTGCGGCCGTGACACCTCCTACGTGGCCGTCAGCTCCGAGCCCCAGCCACAGCCGTGAATCAGATTCAAATCCAGACTCCAGAGGACACCTCTCAGTGGTAAGAGCAGCACTTACTCAGTGGGCACATCTGTGGAACTCCCAGGCTTCTCTGTTGTCTTCACAACCGTCCTTCTGGGTCAGATAATCGATTGTTATCACCGTTTACAGAAAAGAAAGCTGGGGCTCGGAGACGGTAAGTAGCTTGCCCAAGGTTACAGAGCTAATAAGTGATAAAGCCAGGATTCAAATTTTTTATTCATTCAACAAATACTTACTGAGCAACTACTACGTGCCAGGCACTGTTGCAGATGCTGGGAACGCAGCAGTGAACAAAACCGAGTTCCTGCCCAGGGAGAACGTCTGTTCCAGGAGTGGGGACATTTAGAAAACAAATCTAACAAACTGAGAACAGAGCGTGTGTATGAGTTAAGTGCTCCCATGAGCAGCAGAGTGTGGAGATGCAGAGGGACGAGGGCAGGGTCAGGGATGGACAGCTGGCCAGCAGCTCCGGGTCCAGGGCCCATCAGTGCCCTTACCTACATGCCACTGCCTGTAATGAAGTCACAGCAAAACCGGGAGCTCCCCGGACACCTCTGCACCTCCAAATGCCCCGGGCTCACTCACTTTTCCTGGGCCCAGATGGAGAGCGGACACCATCCGGGAAGCCTGTGGGAGTGTTTCTAAAATTCTGACAAAAGTTCTATCCTCCCCAAAGGTAGTAACCACGCATTCTCTGAAACTAACAAAAACGGGTGTTCGTCAGTTTCCAGGAAGGAATCTGTTTTTCTTTCTGGGCCTTTGAAAGCACGGGCAATTTCAACAGCAGCCTCTTCCAAAAGTTCCTTGGCGATCATCATCCAAACTCTGGCCCTTTCCTCCCTCAGAGGGTTACTACACCCTCTGAGTTTCTTCCCTTTCTTCCACCAGGGATGGTTACTACACCGTCTGAGTTTCCTTCGTGAGGTTTTCCTGGGTCCATCGAGGACTTTATGTATTATATAAACGACAGCAGTCCCTGTCATCCCCACCACCCCGGCCATCAGTTACTGAATCCTAAGAACACGCACCGCCTCCTTTAGCACGGCTCTTACGGACCAGGAGGCCGAGGCTCAGCCAGCAGCGTGCCCTACCTCAGTGACAAACGGGAGCCACGGAGTTAAAACCCAGATGGCAAGGGAGTTCAAGGCCTATGTTTATCCCCACTGTGGTACCCAACCCCTCTGCAACGAAAGCCCCCTGTGGGCGATGACATCAGCACCAGTCATCTGGGGGACACAATACCTACATAAAACCCAGGGGGCACAGTGAATTCGGTGGTTTCGCACTGCAGTAAAGAGTGAGGCTCTGTAATGAGATGGCCGGGTTTGGGGCCCCACTTATAGCTGTGGGACAAAATGCAAGTGATGTGACCTCTCTCAGACTCGATCCATTTGTCTGTAAACGACGAGACTTGCTCTCTCTCAGGCAGTGAGAGCGCTTCCGAGCAGTTAAGCCATGCGAGGCACTTAGAACAGCCAGCAGCACCCTCAGCTCCCTCCCTGGTGGCCGGCGACATCCCAAGGGCCCTCTGAAAGCCCCGGTACACAGCCCGTCAGATCTACAGACCAACACCTACATGATCCAGACTGACCATTAAAGAAATGTTTTCTGAATGGCTGACCCACTGACTCACTACAGGGGAATGTGCCTGAATTCACAGGTCCAATAATAGCTTGGAAATAGAAGCCATCTGAAAATGTTCCTACACTGGAGCCTGGCTGGCAAGGACTGGATGTGATTATAAAAAGCAAGTGAGAAGAGAATGTTACTGCAAGGAAAACTGAATCCACATGAGTCTTAAATAACTTCATTCCAACAGAGAATATTAAAATATTACATTTTCGGCAAGGATCAAATACTGAAACAAATCCAAGTATTTTACATTGAAGTTCTATTTCAATTTAAAAAATTTTAAATCGCCACAATTGTATCCTTAGGCCTCAATCCCCTTTTGTTATTAACTTACCCATGAAACAAGTTCTAGGTCTTTTAAAAAATGATTTCTATTCAAAATTTACATTTAGATTTACGGCTAAGACTCGGTACTTATCTACATAGAATTCCAGATTATATAGTGGGCTCCTGTCTAAACACTGATATGGAAATAGTCTTAGCTTAAATATGTTCTGATTTAGAACATAAACTGATGCTTTGAAATCCGGTAGCTTTTCTGTCATTACTGAGATGACACCTCCGTTCTCTCCCCCCTCACTGAGCACCTCAGGGAACATCTACAAAAGGATGTTCGAAACGCTGGTTCTTTGCCTAGCTTCCTGCTGTGCGTTATAAGCTGGACACGGGAAGGCACATTCAGGCACTAACTTCTTCCATAAAAGGCTTACGTTCTCTAGAACACCATCCCGCCTGAATCTCAGGTCGCTTTCTGTAAGAGACAGTGGAAAAGGAATCCAGCTGGTACCAGTGAGGCAGAAAATGGAAGCAGCTACAAATCCTGTTACCCCGACAGTTTGACCAGTTTATTCCTTCAACAGTATCTCCAAGCCCCTTTCAACGGCTCACAACTGAGTGTAATTTTTGCACCTGCAAATAATTTAACACAGGATGGTTTTTCCAATTCTTATTCTTAATCCAGAAAGTAAATAAAACCTACAGACACCCTCCAGGCTCTAACCCTCTACTTTAAAAATAACTTACTATTGGCTGAAACGTAACCCTTTGCTTTGCACGCAATGGTCTTCTTTGCGGAGGTGGGAAGGCAAGCCCCCATCAAGTTTGGTTTTGGCCCAAAAGAGGTCAGGCTTCTCAAGTGACACCTGAGGACACTCCCCGTGACCCCCGGCCCCTTCTTTAGAACCACTTCCGAAATCAAAGAGTATCGTTATAAGGTGCTTGGTTTCTACTAAATAGAGTACTGTTCACTCGGCAGACTGATCTATGAAGCCCACTGCACCTGAAAGGGCTACAACGGGGCACGTTCCACACTTAGGAGTGAAGCCAGGTTATGTGTTCCCAGGAGCGGCTCCGTGCTCACCCAGACCTGCTGCGTCGGGAAGCCTTACTTGGAAGTGACCACCCTACTTGTTCACTAATGCCGGAAAAGCCCTTAACAGAGAAGGTATCAAGGTTGTATCCCACATTTAGAGAAAATGAAGCTTAAAAAAAAAAAAAACCTATGAAAATGATCAATAGGATGGTGTAGCTCGGAGGCAGTTTGAGTCCCAGCTTGCCACTTGAGAGTTGGGTGACCTTTGAACAAAATCACTTCTCCCGGGTCAGTAAACAACACCACCGTCATGGTGTCATTGGCAAGTCTGAAAAATGCTTCGCGTAGTACATCGTACATAGAAAGCACCCAAAAGCTACATCAAATTCACCCCAGGGCGTTGTCAGATGGTTCTCACCACCCCTTGGAGGAAGTATCACCAGGTGCGGGAGGGGGAGGAAGACCTACAGGGCAGCGGTGTGGCTGGAGGCAGGGAGTGGGTGGGGGGGCCTGGACGGTCCCCCAGCAGGTCTCCTGGGCATCTGCCTGGAGGGATCAACCAATGAGCAGCTTCACTTTTTCCCTACATCGCACCCACTCAAACCTCAAGTTTTGTTCCATTCTATGTTTTTTTTTGGGACACTGGGTATTTTACTTGTCTATAAAGAATTTTTTAAAAAATATTTTATTTATTATTGTATTGTTTAATTATTTTTGGTGGAGGGAGGAGGTAATTAGGTTTATTATTTTTGACGGAGGCACTGGGGATTGAACCCAGGACCTTCTGCATGCTAAGCGTGCACTCTGTCACTTGAGCTGTACCCACTCCCTCTATAAAGAATTCTAATGGTGCTACTGACATCACCATTCCCACGAATCTGGATTTCATTTTAGTTTTCTTGTTTTAATCCCACAGCACTGGTATATTTAAGGCCCTGTAGGCAAACTCCGAGAAAAGGGTCAAAGCACTAGGAAGGTGGGGCCCAACAGGGCTCTGGCCTTGAGAAACATGTAGAGAAAGAAACCGCACAGCAGGCTGGCCGATCCTTTATTCCTTGAGGCCCGTCGCCTGGGCCTCCTCCTGTCTGTAACCCAGGCTCAAGCCTAGACTCGGAACAGCCCTTCCTGCCGCCCACTGCCCACCAGATGCTGGAAAACGGGAACCATGACAGGATCTGCTTTGCAGAGTGACTCTAAGGATGAGATGTGAGGCACCTGAGGCTCAAAAGAGAAGACACAAGCACTTAGCCATTAAGAGCTACATTCGTCTTCTCCACATTAAATTCAGAACTTCTTCGGTGTGCACTGACATTACTGGAGGGGAGGGGGGTGGACTTCACACTGCACACCACCCAGGCCTCATCTCCAAACAGTCTCACTTAAAAGGCTGCTGGTGGAGCCTAGGAGCTGGGAGCCTGGCTCTGGGTTGGAGGATCACTGTGCTCAGGGTAGGCTGTAGCCAGACCACACTCTGGAGGCTCCTGGATGCACATGCTCCCAGAACTGCTTCACCTCGACAGCCCAGAGAGCAGACAGACCCCGAACCGGCAGCTGCGGGGCTGGTGCCACCAGGGAGAGTGGAGGCCAGGTACAAAATGGTAAACCATTTTATCAGCCTGGTCCTCTGACTACTTTTAAGTGTGGCCTTTATATCCGAGTCAACCTTCTTTCAAGGCAAAGTGTCCTTTTAAAAAAATTTTATGTATATATGTCAATCTAATCAAAGTGAGGTTCAGTATCAAATCAAAACCCACAGAAATAAGACATCAAGAGCATTAAGTGAGCTATAATTTTACAAGTCATTTTAATGTAAGTATTAAAAGTCCGCAGTCATCTAGATATCCGCCCCCAAATATTAAGATAGAAGCACCTTCTTGACCACCTGGCCTCTGGAGAATTGTGTCAAAGTGAAGGACACTTTGAATATAAAATACAAAAAATGGGGGAAAAAAAGCACCATGCAAATTATAGCTTCACAAAGGGCGGGGATTTTTGTCCACTGGTATAACCCAGGCACCTAGAATACAGCTTGGTATACAGCAGGCGCTCGATAAATTAATGTGATTCTGTAAAACACCTTGCCAGAAGGTACTTGTAACATCCAGATTAAAAGTCAGCCTAGACAAGGATTTGTAATCAGAAATGCTGCGAGATCCTTCAAAACAGCTGTAGGGACATAAGGCTTCAGTTATTAGCTTTAAAGATTTTTTAAAATATTTAAGTCTATGAAGAGTAAAAGCAACCACACTGGGGCAGCTCGTTCCTGGCGAGAGGGAGCGCCTTCCTGGGGACTCCTCCACGTGGTAAATCTCCGAGTGCTGCCGCAACCAGGCCCTGCTGTTAAGACCCAGGCGCGAAACAGACCTCGCCCTGCTCTTTCAAACCCACGAGACAGTCTGTCAGCATCCACACCAGGGAGCACGGCCTCCCGCTGGGAGGAAAGCTCAGAGACCCCCTCCCCATCCCCAGTTTTGGCAGACTGGCCACTAGCAGCCACAAGGAAAGTACTTGCCCAGGGATAAGCCACCAAAGCAGGGACAGAGAAGAGGCGTGCTTGTTGGATGCTGGCTCCCTGCCAGCCTGGAGGGACGAGGGGTAGGCAGATGGGTCAAGACGGAAACCGGCCCCCCTTCCCAGAGCAGGGCTCCCCCCAGCTCATCGCGTCCAAGCCCTGTGCAGGCGCAGTGTGTGCTCGGTGCTGTTAATAGAGCATTCGCACGGCTCCTGCGGAAGGCCGTTTCGCACCCGCCTCTCCCTCCTGCACACCCTCCTCCTCCCTTCTGGGGTTCTCTAAGGTGGGAATCCATCAGCCAGAAGTGTCAACATCTCGCCGAGGGAGGCTGACAGTACCGTCAGCTTCACCACCTTTCCCTGAGCAGGAATGACACACACACACAGGAAGTATAAGGACGAGGCTACCACGCAGGACTTCATGAAACCCCCGCTTCTTTCAGCCACTTTTAATCTTTAAAAAACCCAGCAATTCTAGGTCAACCTAATACAAATCTTACAACTTCTTTGTTTCATTCTTCCGGGATCCATAAAAATAAAAATCTCCAAACTAGAGTGAACTGTTAGCAAGCACGCAGGAAGCAGAGAGCCCACATATGGAATCATTTCCCTCTTACCAAACAGTAAGTTCTCCACGCACTTCTTGGCACCACCGTCCGACTGCACGTCTACCCTTTCGGTGGCACAGAAGCAACGTGCATTAACAAATATTCCATCGACGCCAAATGGAAACAAGGGAGGTCAGCTGGGGGGACGCCACAACTGCACTTTAAAGATGCAGCCTGTGAACAGCACCCCCATGTGCACCTTCGTTCCCCCCTTAACTGCTCCCAGTGATGTACAAAATGCAGTCCTTTCACAAGCTTTTATAAAGTTTTTTTTATTGGTTACAATTATATAAAATGCATCACTTGAATTCCCCCTAGTCATTAAGTGCTTGCTAACAACAGCATAAAAAAACTTTTTGGACATCTGACAAGCTCAAATGATTTACTTCATGCTGGAAGGGGAAAGACATCAAACACCATTCTTAATCGTCTGTCTATAATCAACCTCTCTCTCTCTCAAGGCTACATTGGTTAAAATCAACGGACACCCCTTTCGTCAATTTGCAAATTTTAATGGTTTCATTAGAATAGTCTTTTATATCACTCTCCAACAAAAAACAATAAAATAACTAACAGCAAACGTCAATACAAGAACACTCTCCAGATTAACAACGCAAACAAAAACGTAAAGTGTAAATCACATATAATACAATTGAAGCATCCAAAACAATTTAAATAATTTTAAATATTTTATTTTTAAACTGCTACAAATGCTTTATACAATGTTTGAACAAAAAGTCCCCATAACAGAAACATAACAAAATGGGAATGATAGTGAAAGGGTTAAAGTGGCACAAATTCACCAAACAGGTATTTTTAACTACAAAATTTAAGAGGTAGATTACTTTTAAAGTTGAGAACCAAAAAACAAACAAACAAAAAACCCATGAATAAAACCTAGCCATTTTCCAACAACTCAGTCATTAATTAGGGGGAAGGCATATAATGCAGGGAGAAACGGTATCTATATTATTCAGGGAGAGGCCAATCTGTCATTCCTTTTAATCTCTATTAGAGACTTTAGTGTAAAACTTGATATGTGAATTAATTTACACTTACATGTAGACACACATCTGTACAGGCCTGTGATGCATCCTGGGCACTGATATATTGCTAGTCTCCAAAAATATAACAGTTATAAATTAGTGCCAGATAATAATCTGAGAGGATAATGTCCATTTGGATATGTACACATGACACTGGAAGGGGCATAAAAAAGTCCATATCCAATCTGGTTTCCTCTCCAGTATACTGGCAATCTGCTTGTGATTAAAACAACAACAACAACAACAAACAGCAACAACAACAAAAAACAGGCTAATAAGAAAGAAGCTGAACGCTTCTCTCTGTCTACAATTCATTTAAAAGAAAGAAAGAAAAGGCATCAAGCATCAAGAGCTGGTGTACGACCAAAACATTTTAAGATGAGTGCATCAGAATTTGTCATCCCTGAAATCTACCACAAACTACTGATACAACAGAGAACTTGCTTTGCAAGGTTAGGTTCAAATCATCCCTTTCTCTGCTATGTGCCAAAAACCAGGGCCACACTCAGGTCTCAGTTCCCAGTCCCGTGATGACGAGCCAGTTCAGCTAGCCCTCTGACAGCACCCGCCTCTGCATCTGAATCACCCGCGAGCCCGGCACTCCGAGGCAGCGGATGCCCGACTCTAACCAGGGCAACAAGAAGCCTGCTGCAATCAGTGGTGTGCTAGGACTTTTGAGTCAGCTTCAACTGGTCTTGCAAGCTTGGAAGATTTCATATCCTTTGCCGTAGTGCTTATCCTAAGTTGAGCATGCATTATCTTTATTTAGTCAATTAAGGTTTGTTTTGTTTTGGGGTTTTTCCTACAGGAAGTTCCTAGAAAATAAGAAAACTGAAGATAAATGACAACGTAACACAACCTTGTATGAACTGAGCATGTTAAAGAAAAGGTGAGTAGACCATGGGACAAACGTGAAGACGGCAACAGAATGACTCTGAAGGTGTGCAGGAACATGGGTGTCCTACTCGGAAGAGACAACTGGTAGGGACCCGGGCAGGTCGCCTGGGGAGTGAGTGGCGTGGTCCAGGGGGTATGTGAGAAATCAGCATCACTTTATTTTTTAAATCAATTTATGGTAAATGGGAAAACTTGGTCTGGAATTTGGCTTTGCTCCTCCATCAGATATTTAAGTGTCCTTAACTGGCTGCAATGGGAATACAGTATTTAAAAAAAAAAAAAGCTGCTCTAGAAGCAGCATTGAAGAATATAAAGAACACCTTGGGATTTACAAAGACCAAAGATGAGAAAGAAGGGAGTAGAAAATGTACTCTTTCCTCGTCTTCTTGTGTCACAAGGCCAAGGAAAGGAGTCCTCAGCAACACACCCAGGTGGGCTGGAAGCGGAGCCCGACGCCCGGTCCGCCGGACTGAGGCGGTAAGAGGAGGACGCGAGCCAGTAGTGTGCCCGGTGTCCTCTGCGGCTTTGTCCTACAATGGGATTTGGAGCACACGTCTTTTTCACACCCTGATTGGCACAATGGCTTGTGCTTCAGGAAATGACCAAATGGCAAATTCTCTCGAGCCCTTAGTGCTGAACAGACAACTCAGACTTCGTTCACACAGCTGACTGCAAGCGTGCACTTGGAAACCTGTGGAATCCTACACTGGCACTTGAACGTAAAATGCCTGAGTGTTGAGGAGGTGCCCTTAATCACAGATATGATGAAACACACAGGAAAGGGTGTGCTACCAGTTCCAGGGTAAGTCCTTGAATATGCAATGGGGCAGGTACAGAGAAATCACTAAAAACAGAGTGAAAGCGGGTATTTCCAAACACGTGCCATGAAGTCATCCCTGAATAAAATTTACAAGAGAAATACACTGAAAGGGGAAAGAGACGCTAGTTCCAACAACCCCTTGCCAGTGCAGCACACACAGACGTGGACTGAGGGTGAGGCCTCCGCCGAGGGCCTGGGCTGACCCTGACAGACCGCCGCGTCCTCCACGCTCTATACCAGATTCACTACGAGGTACTCAGACGACCACAATCCTCTGAAGAAACGCCCACCCTTCTGCCCAGATAATCCAAGTGTCATGTCCCAACCGAGCATTCATTTTGTAATTTCCAAAAATACTCCCCAAGTTTACAGTCACTTGTAAGTGGACCCCTGTGAAAGAGACACACATCCTTCAGACGTGCCCACAGCACAGTGCAGTGACTCACACAGAGTGGGGACGGCTACCACGGAAGCCCGCTGCCACCTTCTACGGTCAGAACATTATCTGTTTCTTCCTTGTTTCCTTTTAGGCCAAATTTCATTCCAGCAAGGGTAACTTTCAAACAAAGCAAAATAATTAACTGGAGCAAAGAATAGAAACACTATTTCATCAGGCCCTTTGGTCCTTGGCAATGTTAAAGGTTCTTCAAGAGCACTGAATGAACGTCACAAATTTATCATTACTCAGAGGACTTTCCTTTACACCGCTTTAATGTTCTCCTGTCAACTGTGCCCTTGAACTGTATAAATGAGATCCAGTACAAAACAGGTGGTTCTTTCGGGTAACATTGGACACAGAGGGGAACACACAGTATATTCTACAGCACAGCCACCTGGGAAACGTGTTTTAGCACAGCCATGAAAATGATGGCATGCTCTGGGTCCTTCAACCTTGAAAGGCCAGTTCAAGAATGTCCTGTTGTTGTGGAACTTCCAGAACACAGACTGAGTACAGAGAGGCACACTGGGAGGTTCCTACAGGCAGACAGAGGGGCGGCTGAGAAACACGCGCTTACTGTCACTGGGGCTAACCAAGCTCCAAGATGCTTCTGCGCACGTGCCAGGGCCAGGGACCAGAGGCTGAAGAAGTTCTACAGGAACTGATTAGTACTTTTATAAAGAAGCTTTTGAGAAAAAGCTAATCTTTTATTCCTACTGCCAGTCACTCCAATCAGCCCTTGGCTACTGATTCTTGTCCACATCTTTAGCTAGGACATATGGCGCACCAGCACCAAGAATGCTACCTCATCAGCCTAGCAGTGATAAAGCATCTTTGGGTCCTCGTGACTTCTCCAAACGGCAGCTACCCCTTCCCCACCCCGTTAACTCTGATTCTGTTTCCTTAAAACACACCAAAGAATTGTGACACACTGAAAATTATAGCCAAGAAAGCCTAGAGCCATGCAGCTCACTCTGAAGAGACAAGATTTAAAAATACTTTGCAGCAAGTCTAGCTGAGGATTAATCATTTCACCTGAGATGAACCTGCAGGCATTATTCAGGAAGTAGAAGGAATGTCCACTCACGTTTGAAGTAACTTAGTTTCAGAAGTTGATGTAACAAACTAACTACTGCCCTATGTCTCTACCCTTCGCTAAGAACAGTTCCTCATATAGAAAGAACATAGAATAAACAGTGAAATCACCTCCAACCTCAGATGAGCTCAGACCTCACCACTGGGGGAAAAAAGGCAGCGACAAACGGGACGATTTGTCCTGGGTCCCTGCTCACGCCTGAAAGCACCTAAATGTCCAGCCTTGCTGCCCAGCTCTCAGCACCACCCTCTCCTCCCCTTCCTCCCGTGCGGGTCTGGCCTGTGTATTAACAACCCTACGCTTGGAGGCGGGAGCAGGTGGGGGGACATGCAGCATTTTAAAAGGAACTGGGTGCGGTGTGTTTATTTGAACCAAGAGGCAAGTTTTTAAAATTAAAACACAGTCACAGAAAACATGAATGGTAAAAGCAGTCTCAGGTATGAGAAGCACACTTTAGTCACAGAAACACTCAGCAAGATTCAACGTGGTTTTAATGAAATCCCTGAACCGTCTTCACCTAAGAAGTGATCTACGATCAGGAAATAATACCGGTGACACCGGGACATCACCCAAGACATGGAAAAAGTGTGAGCGCATTTCATCTTTTCATCGTGGGGTGCTTTGGGGAACTTTATGTGGCTTCAAATTCAATTCACAACTGGCCCTATGAAAGAAATGGCACCACTCTGAGTCCCAGGTCTCACATAAAAGCCACGTATCCGTCTCTACGGCAGCCGAGGCACTGAGCCTGCCTCACGCCTGCCCCCACCTTAAGCAACTGCTATTTCCTTTAAACGCTTATGTCAAAATTGTGCAGGAAAAAGAAAAAAAAAGCCATTGGGCAAGGATAGTGTTTTCTTCCAACAGTCTCGCCCCCCGGCTCCGGAGCGCTGCACGCCTCCAACCCCGGAAGGCACGGCTTACCTGAGGTCCTTCAGCTCCTGCTTGCCACTGCTGTCCTCCCTCCTGCTTTCACTCGGGTCGGCAGCAGCTGCCAGCTGCAGGCTTCGGGTGATGGGCCCCCCGCTCCGCTCTCTAGATTTGACATTGAAGCGGTCTGTTCTTTTCTTACTGGCCAAGGCAGCTTTGCTCTGTAAGACAGCCCTGCTCTTCTGCGCCCTCGCGTGCAGGCTCCGCGACGCCCTGCCCGGGAGCTGAGCCGCCCGTGTCTTGGCCGCAGCTTTGGGTTTCTTGCCCTCTCCGTGAGTCACTCTGGCCATTCGGATTGGGCTCGAGTTCCTTAAAGAGGAGCTTGGTTTTTTGGACTTGACCGAAGCTGCAAATGTAACATTCTGCTTGGACCTGAAGGACGAGGAGGGCAGGGGGACCTGTGCGGGGCCCGAGCTGCGGGCTCTGGTCTTGCCCAAAGGCGCCTGCGTGCTCTGCATCTTGATCTCCGTGTCCGCCGTCCGTCTGCGGTGGCTGCTGCTTCTGTCACCACTTGCAGGGGAGGGGTGCCCGCCTTTCTTGGACGAGTGGGCAACTTTTTTTTTGGAAGGAGAAAGAGGCTTTTTGGGACAGCTGAAGGCGGCGTGCTTGTTCAGGCTCCCGATGTACGTGAACTCCCTGTTGCAGTATGGGCAGATGTGCGAGGACGACTCTGGAGCGTTCTTTAGGTCGGCCTTCTGCTTCGCAGATTTGTTCTTTTGAAGGATGGCTTTCTGGACAAGCTGGTTTTTTTTCTTCAACGCATTTAACTTGAGCTTATTTGAGGACATTTTGCTGAGCTCAACACTGAAGTTCAGTCTTTTGGGCTGTCCCATCCGTCTGAAGGCATTTTTCCCAGAGCTGTCCAAAACCACCACACCGTTTTTGGGTTGCACAGTCTGTTTCAGGGGCACCGGATTTTTCTTCGGGGTATACCTCTTCTTGTCACTAGCGGAAGCACATGCCAGGATGTGTTTGTGGAGCTCGGGCATGTTGTCCACACCTTTCCCACACTTGGTGCAGCGAATGGCGGTTGTAAAAGTCTGTGGGATATTGTGTGTAGTGAAATTTGTGGCTGTCACACCAATGCCCAGGGGGTTTCGGTGATGGTACTGAAATGGAGGTGGTTTAAAGCTTGGATAATGCTGATTGAGACCCAATCGAACATCCGGATCTTTTGTCTTTATTCCAGAAGCCATTATTTTTATGGTCGTGTAAAGCTCTTCGGAAGAGTCGTTTAACTCCTCTTCCTCTTTAGACGTCTCTAAAGGATCTTCTGGCAAGCTCTGCATATGCTCTACGTGGGCTTTGCTGGGATCAGTAAAGTTCTGGGGCCTCAGGGTGCCACTTTCAAATTCGTGGTGTGTGCACACCTTATCTGGGTGGAGATCTCGCTGGTGCTGCTGCAAATTGCACAAAAAAGCAAATTCTTTTTTACAAACCGAACACACAAAGATATTCCCAACTCCATGAAGCAGAAAGCGATGTTCTGACAAATCAGTTTTCGCCTTAAAGAGCTGCACACAAAATTCACATTTCAAGGGCCATTCTTCAGCATGAACGGATAAATGTTTGGTTAGATCTTTAATGGAAAGAAAAGGCGATTCACAGACGTTGCAGACAAAGTTTTTGTTGAATGTTTCCTGGACAACATCCCGCTCAGTGGCGGGCTGAGCTTCTTCCCTGGACTTCAGATCTTCATTCTCTAACTCCTCCTGTTTGAAGGATATCATGGGGAGAGAGGCTTCCAGATTATCCCCAGAGGAAACAACAGATGACACTGCTGAGAGAGGAGGTGGGGAAGGGGAAGAGGAGGAGGATGAAGAGGAGAAGGAAGATGAAGACGATGAGGAGGAAGACGAAGAGAGCGTCGGAGGCCCCGGCGAAGCAGCAGACATTAGGGGCTCCACGGAAGGAACGGGAGACGGCGAGGGAGACACCGTCGGGGAGAGAATTGGAAGAGGGGACTGTGCGGTGGTATTCGAGAGTGGAGAGGGACAGGGACGAGGGGACGCCCCGGATGAGGGGGCTGAGAGAGGTACAGTAGGAAGCAGTGGAGGGGGTGGTGTGGCAACGGTTAACACAGGAGGACAGGGCGGAGGGGAGGAGGGATTTGTGGGGGTCAAGAGAGGAGGCAGCTGCCCGGAAGAAAGGGAAGGCGTCTGCAGGGCAGGTGACGAAGGAGAGACGTCAGGTGGGGACCCGACAGCAGGGGCAGATAATCCAGGGTCAGGAGCAAGGTCAGCATCCGGTTGGGGGTCGAGGGATTTACAGGGACTCGGGCTCCTGGTCGCCTCGGGGGCACTTTCTACAGGCACGTCGACGCCATTGTACTCATTGAGAAGAACCCTCTGCAGCATGCAGGTGGTTGGTTTCTTTTTCTTCACAGCACTGCAGGCTGGTGGCACCAAATGATTTTCTTTGAATTCCTTGCCTTCAGAGTCGCTACAAGGCTTTTTATGCACGCTGAGATCTAACACAGATTCCCACTGGACCGGAGTCTTGCCCGTACCCTCGGCCTTCTGTTTCACGCCGCTAGATAAATCCAGCGGCTGCTGGTTGCACACGTTACTAAAAGTAGAGCTAGCTGCCCACTCTTTAGACACTTTATACTCATCAAAGCCTGGCGGGCTCCCGGCTTCTCTCTCATCTCTCCCAGACAAACTCCATGCTGGTGAGTTGCTATGATTTTCTAATTTGGGTTTTTTGGAACTCAGAACTGCCTCGGTCCACATGGCCTTCCCATCGCCTGGCTTTCCAAAGTCCCGGAGGGCAGGACTGTGCTGTGGAGAGCTGGGAGGAGAGCTGGTCCGCCTCTTAAACCTGCTCGAGGTCACAGGCAGCATCGAGGCAGGAGCGGACACGCAGACAGGCCCCAATTTAGGTATTTCAGGGGCTGAAATCCCTGCGGGAGGAGTGAGCTTATCCTGGGTTTGGAGAAGCTGTTTGAGCTTCGATGACAAATATACACTTTTCTCTTTGTGGAAAGACACCGCCTCTGTCGTTGATATGCTGAGAGGCAGACTCAAGGAACAAGAGGGTGCTGCGGGGTCGGACTCAGTTTCAGCTTTAATTTTGGGTAACACGGGAGGACTGGCTGTTCTCCGCTTCTTGGACTCACTGTTCGTGCTGCTGGAAGGCTCTTTAGGGAGCTCATCGGTCACTGGGACCCGCGTGGTCTTTATGCTCTGAGTGATCTCCACCGTAACCGGAGTGAGCAGGCAGTTGATACCATACAAGTCCGCCGAGCCGGGCTCCACCTCAATGACGTCACAGTTACTGGTGCTGCTGCTGGTCTGGATTTTACCGTCGATGTAGTAGTTTAAGTTTTCAGAGATATTGCTAGAGATATCCATGATGTACACGTCGTCTGCCTCCCCCTCCTCCTCTGGCTCTGTGCTGGGGACGTAGACACTCTGGGCTGGGGCGGCCTGCTCGGCCGGGGGCTGCGGCTCATCCAGGAGGCCTCCTTTTCGCCGCACACCTTTGGGAATGAGGTGGCGTTCGTGAACCCTGCGCTGATGCCGTCTCATGTTGGTGTGAGTTCCAAAAACTTTCTTACAGTATTTGCAGGGATGAAGCTCTTTCACCTCTCCGTTCTCCTCTGCAACAGAAGAATTCACCGTTTCTTGGGAAGCTTTCTCTGAGTTCACGATCAGACAGTCTGGCCCAAGACCGGGCGGGGCGGCGTCCTCTTTGGCGGGGACGGCGTCCCCGGCTGCCCGGCCGTCGGCCGCGTCCTCTGCGGGCGGCAGTGGCAGGCTGGGCTTCCGCTTTAACCCCGCCTCGTGGCGCCGCTCGTGCCGCCGCCGGTTGATCTGGGTGCCGAACGCTTTCCCGCAGTACTTGCACTTGAAGGCGTGGTTGACGGTAGATATGTGGATGTGCATGTGGCGTTCCAGCCCCTGTTTGGTCGTGAACTTCCTCTCACAATGCTGACATGGAAACAGGAATGTTTCAAACACATCACCATTGGCCTCCTCTTTAGCTTTGGGAATTTTGATAACAGGTGTCACATCTGGAGAGTCTTCAAGAACTTCTTTCGAAATAGATTTCGGTTCTTCTAATAAATCTTCCGGCTTCTCGTCACACCGTATCTCTGGCTCTTTCACGGGACTTGCATCTGGCACCTCGGCAGCTTCGTCCCCCTCGTCCTCCAGCTCATACTCCTCCTCCTCCTCCTCCTCCACATCGTTGGCCTCACAACTTGCTGCCTCTGGCTTCACGTCCGGGTCTGTCGGTGGCTCGCAGGCCGGGGGAGGGGTGCCAAGCTCCGGAAGCACCTCCGGACTCACCGCCTCCTGAGGCTCGGCCGGCTGCTCGGTGGTGGCAGCTGAAGGCTTCTCGTCTTCGTCTTTGGGACCTAGAAAGCGCGGGAGGCAAAAACCAGCCTTTATCATCAACTCTTACTATTCACGTTCTTTCTCTTATCCCCTAAGGTGTGTAAGGCAGACCGTGCGTCACGGTAAACGATTTGACTTTCTCACATATGAAGTTCTGCTGGATATAAATCTGTCTCCTGCATTCAACAGATGTTTGTACAGAGCACCTGCTGTGTATGCGCGACTCCAACTTGGTGGGCAGTGAGACACAACATGACCTCAACACCCATGAGGAGCTGAGGTTTTCCGTGTTCAGTCACAGGTCTGTAAACATATTTTTGTTTACAGAAACTGTAGTGCTTAAAACTGTGTTGCCGTAGCCGATACTGAAATTCAAGACACTAGTTGTGAATTCCTATTTTTCATGGTTCCAAACTGAAACAGGGAAATTGCAAAACATATGACTAGGTCACATTCTTAGTGGTCTCTCTTAAACGGAACGATTCTCTCTCTTGTCTGACTAAAATTATATATTTGGACCTCGCACATTTTCCAGAGTCATGTGCTCAGAACTGTTCAAGTACCTCCAGAGAGCATCTCTTCCAAGCCCAACTAAATTACTGAGAACGCAGGAGCACTCAGGAAGGAAAGAGAAATCTGAAGTCACTTCTGAGTCTCTGCGCCCAGGAGAAACCCAGCCCAGCCCAATCTGAGGTAAACGGTACACAGGGGATCAGGGAAGGACTCACTGACAGGTGAGCAAAGATGTAAAGAAAATGAGTCATGCAAATATCTGGGGGAGAGAAGCCCCTGGACAGAGGAAATGGCGAGTGCGTGAGCTCTGAGTTCAAGCAACGGCAAGGAAGTTCAGGCCAGGGGACCCGGGGGTGGGGGTGGGGGGAGAGCAGGAGATGGGGCTGGCTCAGGCGGAAACTCATGGGCTGCTGGCCTTTACTCCGAGTGAAAACAGGGGGCTACCAGAAAAGTTGTCACCGATAAAGATGCCTAACTGAACTGCAAGAGCATCAGCCCAGCTGCTCCGAGGAAGACAGAACCCTGGCTCTAGGTAGACAGGGGGAGGCAGGGAGGCAGGAGAGGAGGCTACAACAGTCTCCGGGGGAAGGGCTGGCGGGGGGAAGAGGATGGCAAGCGCTCAGACTCTGGATGTATCTCGGGGATGAAGCTGACCAGATGGGCTTGTGGACTGTGGTGGATGAGGGAGGGGGGAGGGGGAGGTCAAGGACAATGCCACAGCGACTGCAGTGAACCTGATCACCAGGCTGTATCAGACTGAGGGAAGGTAAGCTTGGTCTGTGGGCGTCTCTGTGTTCTGGCGGGAGACTGGAGTCTACTTCGGATGTGCTGAGGCTTAAGGTACCTGACAGACAGCCAAGAAAACAGATTAAGTAGTTACGCGTGAGTGGGTCTGACAAAGGGGCTAAGCCTGGAAATGTCCTCAGACCAGAAATGGCACTTGAAGCCTCGGCCTGGACGAGGTCACCTGTCCTCGGAAGGAAAGACCGTGACCCCCACTGACTCTGGTACCTGGGGTCAGAGGAATGGCCAGGGAGGTATCTGGAGAGCCAAGAGAGCGGGGGCCCTTAAATTAAGTAAAGGTTTCAAGGAGAGGGGGTCAGCTGCGCCCAGAACTGCTGGTGGGCTGGGCAGGATGCAGACTGAGAACCGAGCATTCCATTTACAAGGTGGAGGTGTGGTGGTCATCATGACAGGTTTTGAGGAGTGGTGGGGACAAACGCCTAATGGAGTTCAGGAGAGAACGGGAGGAGGAGGGGGAGACAGGAGACTACAGGTGACTCTTTGTAGTTTAGCTGTAAAGGAGAGCAGAGAAATGGGGTGGTGGCTGGAAGGAGAGGGAGGGCAGCAAGGGCTCCACGGCAGGAGCTGTCACAGAGCACTGGTGCTCCACGTCCATGTCTGCTGAGTTACACCCCTTTGCCGCAGGCTCCCGAAGAGTTAGGTTCCGGAGGAGAAGCACAGCTGCTCCCACTTCTCCTGGCCCTAGGAACAGGGTCTTCCCCTCCACCGGACAAATGAGTGCCCTTCATCAGGACCAGGTGAGTGGACCATCAAGGTCCTTATCATTACAGAGCTCCACTTCACAGGAGCTAGGCAAGCCCGCCACACTATGAAAATGCATGAAGTCACGCATGTCAGGGAAGCACGTGCTGCTACAGAAGCACACGAGGAATACCCAGTGGCTTGGTTAACCAGGGAAGGCTCCTCAGAGAAAGCACTGAGCAGGTGGAAACTGAAGGCCAGGACAGAAGAGGGAAAGCAAGCAGGAGGAACCCAAACATGCAGCACACTGGAGACTAGTATGGACTTAGCTGGGGGCAACAGGAGCCATTAAGACACTTTCAAGTAGAAGAGTGCCATTTGGGAGACTGGCTGCAGTGTGGATTAAGGGACTGGGAGGAGGCAGAAAACCAGTACTGATGTGGTGGTATAAGAAGGGAGAGGATGGTGGCCGCCTACACTGAGATGCAAAAGGAAAGAAACAGAAGAGGCAGAAAAAAGTGGCCCGATTGTCGATACAAGAATCCTGGTAACAGACTTGGTGACCGCCTGGATACAGGGGACAAGGAGGGGTGAAAAAGGCCAGGCCTTCCCAGCACCGCACAGGCAGGCACTGGCACAAGCTCAGTGACTCAGCCTCGCCCCACTGCTGTTTCCTAGGAACATCGGTCCCACTTCTACCTTCCACTACATCCACTAGCAGTGAGGTTTCTGCCTCTAACTAGACGCCAGCCTTCTCTCCCCCAAATTTCTTAAGTCCCATGAGTCTTCCACTAACTGGGAGACCAGTCATTTGACGGTGGTATTTCAAATTAGGAACTAACTCCCTTTCAAAATACATTTTCAACAAAGACACAGGATACTGCTTTAAAAAAAAAAGTCATAATGAGACAACAGAAATGAAAATAACACCTCTAAGGCTCAAAAATATAGAGTTCATTTTCAGCCAAAATGCGTGGTTTCTCATAATGAAAAAAATTATTTCTAAGACAAGTAAACCATCCCAGATTTAAAACTGTCCAAAGTTAATATGAACCAAAACGTGCACGACTCTATGAACCAGAGTGTGCCCACACGCTGGGGGAGGCCTGGTGAGTTTTAAACATAAAGGAAGGTTTGGGAAACACAAGGAAGAGTCCAGACTGTTTGCTCAGCGTATAGTCCACTTTCTGAGGACCACACAGAACATTCAGGAGAAGCTAGCCACCATACGGTACAGAGCCAGTGGAATACTGACCAGCTGTTTCACAAACAGGTGAATATTAAGTATCTTTTTTCATAGGACCTGATGTTGTATCAGGAAAATATAACTCCTGAATTACTGAAGCAGGGAGGGAGGAGGGATCTACTGGATTTTTTTTTTAAATTTTGCCACTAAAGGCACTAAGGTTCTTAAGTATTTTTCTTATTGTTCTTGTTCAAACAAATGTCTTGGCAAACCTGCTATCAGCAGGCAGGACTTAGTTTTAATAAGGCTCTGGGAAATAAACCTGTCTATTCTTGCTTCATACAATGCCACAGAAAATTACAATCCTTTACGAACGTCATCCCCACAAACAGGGCTAATAAAATGATTATAACAGGCATCTGCAATATTTTATTGGGTTATTTTCTCTACAAATGTTTTCTCAAAGTCACAGCCTGTATTTTAAAATTTGCTTATTTGCATCACTACGAACAACTCTTGGGCAAGCTCCAGTCTCTGCATAAATCCGCCACATGACAAATGAAGACACAACTCCCTCACTTCTAATGGAAATAGTCTCAGTACGGTGCCTGAACCCCAGCAAGCACAGGACAGCCTGCCTCCCCGAGGGCCTCTCAATCCACCTCTCTGGGGATTCTAAGATCATGGAGGGCCGAGAATACTAATTCCCAGAAGGGGCTATAAAGAAGAAAATCTTGTGGAAAGAAACACAAAGAGATAAAGGGGGAGTTTAAATTCTAACCAAAAAACAGAAATACTTTTCATTCTACACACTTTTCATTCTGATGTATAAAATCGAAGGTGTTTGCTATTTTTAAGTGAATTTTTGATTGAAGTGCAAAACATATATAAAGTGTGTAAATCAGAAGTATATAGCAAGATCAGATATTTACAAAGTAAACACACTGTCACGTCCACCCCCAGCTCAGTGATGGAGCAGTACCAGCACCCAGAAGCCTCGTGTCCCTGCCAATCTGACTTCTATCACCATAGACTTGTTTTGATGGTTTGGTACTTTACAGATTATTTATAAATGTAATCATATAGTATGTTTTATTTTACCCAGAAATATCTTCATTTTTAACAAGGAAGGGCTTCAATGATTTTTTTGAAGGGGAGGTGGGATGTGGAAGGCTCAGCTGGCCACACTAAATTTTGGTGGCCTTTTTGCTGTTTAACCCTTTGTGGCTCTCAGATGAGTCTCAGAAGGGCATTCCAAGGAGATACAAAGTTAAAGGAGCTGGCAATACACACCCGAATCATACAAGCCCAACCCCCAGGCTTACCTTCCACAGAATCTCTCATATTTGCAGGGGTGGAATCTGGCTCACTTGTCTTCAGCAGTATGTCTTCAGTTTTGTTTGCTTTGTTTTTATTTTCCTGGGATTTTTTCTTCCCTGAAACACAGTATTTATTTATTTGTTTGTTTGTTCGTTCATTCCATCACCATTATCCTGAATTCCTGAAGGAGACAATTACTAATCCAAACATAGCACCCTGCAGATTTCTAAGTCATTAACACTTCAGATATCTAAAGAAAGAAACAGATGATGAAAACGAAAACTTTTAAGTCATGTCAAAGAAAAGAACTTATAAATCCTGCATTTTTGAGAATCTTGGGCATCAATCAGTTCCTCTCATAGCTATAATAGCTATCAAACTAATATTCTAGAAAAGTTAACAATACTGATGTGCAAGGCAAATCAGATAATGGCACTACATTTCAACACCACACAAGTAATAGGAACTGGCAGAAGTCTGGTTATTCGTAAGCAGCACATTAGAGACAAACAACATGGTATAACCTGGGGCCCTTTTAGTTAAGGTAAGATTATCCAGAATTGTCAAAGTAAAACAACAGAAGCCGAGATGATGCTGAATTGCAAGGGCTACCCATGCACCAGGGCTCAAATATCAAAAGCAGAGTGATTATGAATAATTCACTGTCGGCCGGCACGGCACGGCACTCTGAGGGTCCTGAGGGACGTGACTTGAGGCCCAGTACAATTCAATATTTCATTAACAATTCAGAGAATGGAAGTCAGGAAACATTAACTGCATTCCAAGTGATAACACAGTCCAGAAGATAAGATTAAATGCAACACATTTCTGACAAGCTGGAGCAATGGACGAAAGTCACCAAGATATTCCATGTGGATCAACAACTCTACAGAACTTCTCTACAGAAGCACTAACACTGAAGGCTGGGGAGCTCGGTCTTTGGGGGATTTAATCAGAATTTGTGACTTTTCCATTTTTTAAATTCTGTGTTTCTTATTCCTAGTAGCTTTTGTTTTTTCAGTTTTCAGATTCAGAGTAAGTTCCTACTGATCGGTCCTAAACCTTTCCTTCTCTTTCTGCAGTGTTCTCCCGGACCAGGGTTCAGTCGCTCCCGGAGCTGTCCTTTCTCTTTCAGAACAAGCCTCTTGCCAGCTTTATCTCTGATTTAGTAAAATGACAAGTGAGAAACCACACTCATAGCTTCTGGAAAATGGCATTCCAGAACAGAGAATCACTACAGAAGAGCATAATTAACTAAAATGTAGACAACAGGTAAAAATGAGGTCAGAGACACAAAATATCATCACTGCAAAGATCACAATGATTAAACACAGAAACATCAGTCATGATACAAAGCAAACATTAAGCCTAAAAAACCACCACCAGACTCTGATAAATATCTGAGAAATGCACAGGAAAAAAAAGTATAAAATACTTAATAAGCAGCCATTTAACTTGTTAGCCTTAAAAAGTAAATTCTAAAATACCGTTTTAAGTCCCTGATTCTTCAGTCCATAAAAAGCACAGAAGATGTTTTCTGCAACTATATAAGACCTTCTCTCAAATTCCTGGTAACATGCCAATCCATTCATTTCTAAAGGCAGCTTGAAGGGGAACTGAGGATACAGGCACACACTTCACTGGAACCATGTTTTGGTGGAAACAGAAGTCTGCACGGAGACGGCCGAGTTGCGTCTCCAGGTGGGAGGGCTATAAAGCAATCCCCGCCGCACGGGGCAAGGACACGAAACCACCTTTTCATGTCGTGAGACGTAACCTCCTCTTTCAAGTCTTTCTCCTTTGGTCAACTTAACAGCACTTCACTCAAATCTGTTAACAAAGGCCTTGAGAAACCCAGTCGTGTTTAAGCGAATCTGGATCCAGCCAGTTTCCTTATCCTCACTATGACACACGCTCTTCCCTGTGTGAGATGCTCAGTGCATCCAAGACTACTGGTAGCAAACAATGCAGGTAACATAAATGATTACCTGGTTCCAGCATAACTGCTCCAGTACTGCCGTTCATGTCTCATGAGGTTCACGTAAAGGGCCCTCAGACACTGGATTCAAAAGTTATATTCAGAAAGGTTTTTCCCTGGATCAAAACCCCCAAATTGTCATAAGACATCAGTACCACCACAGGTACCCCAAACAAGCCAAAGCCTATGACCCCTTCTTACTAACCTTTTACTTTCTACTTTGTACAGGTATGAACTTTCAAAATAAAGTAAAAATGGAGGTCTAAATCTTCCCTCTTATGCATAAACCTTACTTTTCAATTAAAAGATACACAGTAAAATGTAACAGAAAAACAGATGTTGATTTGTTGTAATACGATCCCTTACAAAAGCAATTCAAAATTTTTTCTGCAACGTCTCAAGCACAGTCTATGAAGCTGGTAAGCAGGTTGTACAAAAAGAGTAAACCAGCCTATATGAAATAGAGTATTAAATAAGTAAAATTTCTAGATTTGTAATAAAACAAAGCATAACTTTAATAATACCATTTGTTAATATGTACTAAGGATAAAATCACATAACCAAAAGGTAAAAGTGCTATTCTGAGTTTTTTTCCTTGCATAAAAACAATGTTAGAACACCTAGCTGATACTTAGTATCAAATGTCTATTTTTGGACTCTCCAAACACAATCAGTGAGAAGCTTTGCCACTCCTTCCAACCCCTCCCCCACCTCCTCTCTAAAAACCGTGACCAGGAAACCCTGATGTCCTGTTGAAGAGAAGCCACGTGCAGTAGGGACCTGAGCATCCCATTCAAGGACGAACAAGAGTACCCACCACAGGCTGCTGCATTCCCAGGGCGTCTCGACCGCAGCACAGCCAACACTCAGGGCCTGACCACACTCTGTCGTGCAGCTGTCCAAGGCATCACCGGAGGTTGCCCAGCAGCACCCCTGACCACCACCCACTAGGTGCCAATAGCATCCCCCTACTTCTAGTTGTGACACGGCCAAAGGTCTCACCAAAAACGGGAGGAAGTGTCCCTCCAGGTTAAGAACCACTGGGCTGAACCAACACAACACAGGTCACCAGAGACACACGGGGCTCTGCGGTCTACACACTCATTACAACTTTTAAAGTGTCTGAATAACACTGATAAATCGATTCTAAAAGCTAAGGAATGGACAATTAAACTTACCTCCTATGTGCCTGGGTGAACACGACAGACTTAGCTTACGACAGAAATGAGTCTGTCATGAATCCAGTTACCACTCATCCATGGAACCGAGATTGTCTGATACATGAAATGATTTTCTCAATCTCTATCAGAACCATCTAACACTCGAGTTACTTCTAATTAGGACCATGGACTAGAGATGAAGGGGCTACTGAAATCACCTGTCCTATCTGCGATTTTGTGACAGAAACGAAGACCAGGGTCCCAGGGGGACTAACCAGCAAGTCTGTGACAGGACAGAAGTTGGAACCTGGGCACCTGACTCACACTTGGGTCTGCCTGGTGTCGCTCAAAGCCAAAGAGCGTACTAACAGCTGGTGGAAGCTGCACGTTTCCTTTTATCGATACATTTCCCCGCCTGATGCTTGGTTTCTGTTCTATATGTAATCAAATTAAAAGAAAAAAAACTTATAACCAAAGACAACCTGAAAGGACTTCTACACAGGGAGGGGGATGTGTTAGTTTCTGGCTGCGAGGCAGGAGGTGCCTGGAGAACTGGTCCGGCAGAGCCGCTGCGAGCCTGGTAAGTACACGTGTGCACTTACCATCAGGTTCCTGAAGGGTCCTACACAGAGGCTCTGCCAGCTGCGTGCTCCACTTGGTCTAAACAAGAAAGATACAGGAATGAAACACAAGGAAAGTGAAATGGAAACGATGACAAAGAACACAACGAAGACAGGACAAAACATTATGTATATGAGGAAAAGAAACACACATATAAAGATGAAGGAAACTGAAAACTGAGACAGGGAAAACAGCAGTTACCCACTGCATCAAGGTTCTCCCTCCCGGACCCCCAGAATCATCTCTGTGTTCTCCGTGGCAGGCAGGATGTGGTATACTTACTCTCAGGCCTATCCCTTGCCCACGTTGTGAGACTGATGCCCTTACCTCTTAAGTACCATTCTGCTAGGAAGCCCTGAAGTCCCAATCCCTGCCCCTTGTTTTACAGATACCCAAGGATCACAGACGTAAAGTCATCCGTCCGAGGTCACACACCTAAGTCATCTCTGGAGTTAAAATTCAAACCTGAGGATGATGATACCTGAAGTGCTCTACCACGTTCAGTTCTTAAGACCGATAATGACATAGTAAGAGTAATCTTATTCTTTACAAAGCACGTTATAACCATTATTTCACTCTGTTTCAAGGGCAAATAAAAGTGATATAGACTTTTACTGCATTTACAGAAAAGGGACAATCAAATTGGAATGCAGATTTTTTTTCCCATTTCATCTTATGCCAGAAACAATTATCAGTCAACAGCATAGAACCCCCATCTGAGCAAATATGATTCACTGCTAAATAAAATCAGTAAAACTAGATTTTCTGGAGAAAGAGCTACCATATAAAGAAATCTGACAGCCACAATGAGTACATTTTAAAGACAACGCGTAGCATGATTCTGCTGTGCCTGCAATGTAAGGTGCATAAAGCAGCACATGAATAATTTAGGTTCTGGACTATGTTCTACTCTTCTGATGAACTAGACAAACCCTAGGAAATTCTAAAGAATGTTTCACTTTAAAATGGTCAGGCATCAGAGAGAATGCAAAATTCTAGAAGGCTTGCTCAAGCTACATTAAAAATTCATCACAACAGTGAAGGCTCATGCATTTGGTGATTTAAATGAATTAAATTTAGAACCATATGTAATTCTACATGCACCGCCTGCCTCTTCACTGGGGAGCTACCCAACTCTACAGCATAAAACCAGAAGTCAGCATGAGAGCACCAAAGCAGGTCTATCTCTTCTGTGTTCGGGGAGCTGGCGACCTCACTCAGATTACACAGATGATTCCAAACCAGGCAAGTCCCCACCTGGGAGGGTCCACATCGTACCATGAGTGGTCATCCAGGAAACGGGCTGCCCTGGACAGGGACCAGCCCTGACTCCCCAGAGAGGGGGGCTGTGCGTGCAGCCTCCAGGTCTCACTCACTCAGCCCGCCATCCCTACCACTGAATTCTCATCCTCCCATGCTACTGGAACTCCACTTTCCATGGTTACTTCTGACCTGGTAGTTACAAAACCCCAGATTTCTTTATTTGCCCCAAGTTCCTCTTTGGCATTTGATGGGATTTACATTTTGAAAATTTCTCTCCCCAGCCCTGTGACACTACCATCTGGAATGTCCTCTCTTCGTGACCATTCTATTACAAAAATCTTTCTCTTCTTCCTGCCCCAAAATGAGAGGGTCCTACAAAGGAAATCTGAAGACTGGAAGCATGAGTTCACTCAAGGCTGAAGAAAGACTTCAACAAAGTACTCAGCTAAGCAGAGGGTACAGACCTCAGAGAACAGAAATGATATGGAATAATGGAATGAATGGGCTACAATAAAAGGTAAGAGAGAGAACCCTGAATCCGAAGTAGAAAGAGCCCTGAAGATGGCTGAGCCAAACTTCACACACACACTCCTCTGAGCTTTATCTCATCACAAGAACCACCTAAACTCTCACAGCAAGTTTGCAGTAAAGCTGCGATTTTAATTCCCAAACAACTCACTATTCTATCCACCGTGTTCTACCAGCCTTGTTAGTGACACTGTGTGGGTTCCAGTATCACCCTTAAAAAGGATTAACTGTGCCATCTGTATTCCATGCAAGTTCCAGAAATTCATCATGAACATACAAACTCATTACACATCTTTCTGAATTTCTGAAAGGCAAGAGTGTGGTTTTCTTCCATGACGGCAGGCCCCAAACCAGATGAAACGCTTACGGGGAAAAGCGTAACGTCCATGCTGAGTAATTTCTTTCGAGGACTGAGAAAAACCCAAACCTCTAACACATCATGTAGTCAAGAAAGGGACCCAGCAGACAACAGCAGAACTGTTCGCTTACAGGATGGCCAAAAGGACGCTCTGTGCGAGCTGCAGAGGGTGGGCAGGGTTAGGCCTCAGCACTGCTTCACATGGGGCAGTGGGTAACATGCTGCAGTTGGCGTGATGAGTAGAGAAGAGAAGCTGGAAACAGATATGAAACTAGGTTTTCCACTAGGAATTAACAGTCCACTTCAATATCCTTCACGTACGCTTAGAAAAGACGACGACGACGAAGATAATGACTTGGTGACCCTGGAAGTCATCAAAAGGCCCTGACAGGACAAGGGGGGAGCCTGCGGCAGTAGGACTGGGGAGAGAACAGGGACTCAGAAACTGCCAGCAGAAAAGTCTTCCTCGTTGGTAAAGGCCGACAGCGTTACCCGTTGCCTGATGATCAGAAGTGGCCTCTACAACCGGCCACGGTGAGCTCAGCGGGCAAGCGAGCCCCTTCAGCCTTGGCTCCATCAGACCACGATGTTTCAGAGAGAAATGTGAAGCAGTAAGATGCTGCAATAGTTGGTTTTTATGAAGGCAATATGCTGTATGTTTTCTATAGATTGCTTTTGCACAGAGAATAATTTTGAAATGCACCTGGTACTAAAAAAATTCTGTTAAGCTCCTTGGGCATAATTTCAAATCTTTTTCTGTAAACTCCTCACCCAGAGCTGCCTGTAATCCTGGAAGCAAATTATAAAAATAAAACCTCTCTGGTTTTAAGTTGCTCCTGGTATTAAAACAGGACTCTAGGCTTTGCTTCAACAGAAACAATGGAACAAAGTTCTGGATTTTTCAGTGCTGTGGATCACAGTATAAATTCCTGGAATGCCTGCATCCCGCGCAGGGAGGGGGTGGGGTGTACAGCCTTTGCCGCTGGGGAGGCTCTGGCTCCCCAACTCTTCCAAATGTCAGGCTGATGGGAGGACAGCAAAGATTACATCTGAAGGGAGCCTTTAATTTCTTTTTTTAAAAAGGCTTTTAGCAGCTTTGACTGGTTAATTCCAAATACTAGAAATGGCTCCCCAAACAAACTTCAGAAATTTCAAACTAAGGAAGCTTTAAATTTCCTTACACTCTTGGGAACCTCAAAAAGTCTATGGCATAAACAAAATGTTGGAGACTAATTAAATACCTCTGAAACTTAAACAAGCTACTAGCCTGTTCTGCTTTATAATCATTTTCACTTCTAGAGTTCTTCTCATGGAATTTCAGTAGCCTTTATCTTACAGGGAAAAAAGGTGTCTCTAAAGCCTGAAAACCTTACATATAAAAAGTGAATTGGCAACTGCAAAGAACTTAATTCAAGTTCAGGTGTCAGTCCCCGGTGGCCAAACAAAGCAGGCCTGGGAGCTGCGCAGGAGGCGGTGTGTTAAAAGTGCATGGCAACCCTAAAACAGAGGGGACGGCCACACCCTCGAGAATTGGTTAGTCTCAGCTACAAGCAAAGTCTTTTTTTTCCCTTTCAAAGTCCACAATAAGTTTTATAACACTATATCCTGGTGAAATAATAATAAAATTTAGTTTAAAAATATTTTCAGGAAGTAAAATCTACATACAAAAATCTAAGTCAACACAATTGCAACATATAAAATTCATTCTTTACATTTGTGTACAGAAATGCTCACAGGAACAGTGGTCAAGCCATATCGCTAATTAATAAAAGTCAGGCTATAGTTTATCCATAGATGTAAACCAAGAGGATCTGCGTTAAGATGCTGGCGGGTGGCACCCAGTGACGACATTACTGATGAGGGTATGGTACCTGTTTCTCCATGTGTCTGTATTGTCTAATTTTTCTAGATGAACATTTGGTTACATGATGCCAAAAAAATTAAAAAATGATTTTTTTAAAGATATACTTACAAAAGCAAAATTAATGAGACAATTGAAGATGTTTCTTTTGGTGGAGATAAACACATGCAATTTTACATCAGTACAATTTGGAAAAGGCCTCAACTTTCTACTTTGGCCCACACAGCAAGAGGCACTGCTGAAGTGCTTTCTCTGCCATCTCCTACCTGTACATCCTAGTATAGCGCACAGAAAAACAGACCTTCCCCAGAAATACCAAGTCCAGAACAGAGACACAAAGATTTAAAAGGGATTTAAAGTACATTTGATCCTTGAACAACATGGGGGTCCAGGGTGTCAATCCTCCGGGCAGCGGCAGCTTCGTGGATAACTTACAGCCAGCCTTGCGTATACTCGGGTCCTCCCTATCCATGTTTCCGCATCCTTGGGTTCAACCAACCTCAGTTTAGTCCTTACTACTGACTACTGAAAACAATATCTGCATGTAAGTTAATCTATGCAGCTCAAACTCACGTTGTTCGAGGATCAACTATATTCAAAAACAAGACATTATTTAAACAGCCCAAACTGCTTAAGCCTTCAAATTACCGCTGTGAGCCTTTTGGTGTATATCCTTCAGCTTTTTCCTGTGATCACATTATTGCAAACAAAAAATTGATTTTTTTTTCTCCTTTGGAACAGCCACATGTCTCCTATTCTTCCTCTTGTTTCAATGCACTTGGTTACCATACCCATAATTATGTAAATCAAAAATCTAATTTAAACAATCACGCTGAGTGCCTCGCAGGTATAAGCTGAGGGTCAGTGTTTTGGTAGTCAGAGTCTTGTTCACTAGCTTTTATTTTGCCTCTCCTAAAATGTAAAAATGAGGCCATGGCACTTGAATATGACACATTTTGGTAGAGGTTTAAGAAATTTATTCACAAAAATTAAAGAACTTACAGGTAACTAAACTACCTAATCACTGGGACCTACCATGGAATGAGACCCTTTGATTCCAGTATACTTATTAAGACTCTCATTGCTGTTGCTAAATGAGCTCATGCCCTCTTGTTTAAGCCCTCCACTGTCTTCCAGCTGCTTTTGCACGTTCAGATGTGTCTCTGCTCCATCAGAAAAGAGCCTGGAGTTCTCCAGGGCTTGCGCGTGCACACAGGCCAGCACAAAATTCACCCCCTGACAAACTCAAAACTGCCGAGGCTGTCTTTCAGATTCAAGAAGCAGAGAAAGATCTAAAATGTGTTCTCTTCATAAGGTAGTTATTTTTGTAAATCACAAATTACATTTAAATTCAATTTCAAATTTTTTTCTCAGTTCTCCACCTAAGTACAAAATCCTACTAGCCTATTTAATAGCTCATCTCATTCTCAGATGTACTAGCCTACATCAGACTACTGTTCACATTTGGCCCAGGCTCATTATTCTTGCTAGATTAATTCTTCCTCTACATTGCTTTGTAAAGTTTCTGGAATAACAGTGAAGCAGAAGTAGTTAGATAATTCTTCTTGGGTGCTTACTAACTACAAGGCATTTTGCTAAGAGCTACAGGGAATACATATATATTACGACAAAGAGTCTGGCCCAAAGGAATGTAAAACGGAAATTATACGTCTAACTCTGTGAAAAGCAAGCCCGTTTGCAGAAAGGCCCTATTAGTGACAAAAAGCAAATTCTGAATGGAAAAATGTTCCAGAAAAATCTGTATTTCATTAAAAATAAAAAGAAGGGAATGCAGGAGGGAGGAAATCAGGCAGGAGGGAAGAGGGAAGGACAGGGAGATGGGGAGAGAGCTGGAGGGACAGAGACAGAGAGATGGATTTGCGGGAGGCAGGGTGGGGGGTTGAGAGGGGTGGCGAGGGGGATGTAAACAGCCCTCCAGCCAGGCGAAGCTGGGAGGCTCAGGGGACGGCTGGCCCTGCTACAAGCTACGGCTCTTGTAGGAGCACAGCCAAGGGGCTCTCGCACTGAGATCACAGCCTTTTAGAGATACTAAATCTTGCACAGTGCTGGTCTCCAAGGATCATCCCACAGGGTCCTGAGCTGACGCTTCTCTCTTTTGCCAACACAAGGGTAAAATAATGCTCCCCGCCAACCAGGAAGCCCAGGAGGAGGGGCTCACACAGGGGGGATCTGAAACACAGCTGTCTCCCAGGCCAGGTCCACGCTGGGAAAGGGGTCTCAGTCTCATTCCAGCTACTCATTTCACCTGCCCCCAAAAGGGTTCTGTGTCCCCAAGGTCACACATCTTCCCTGCAAAGAGCTGACCTCAACTAAAGTGAGGCTCGGGACTGGGCTCTCCCTACTCCCCTCCTCCGGTGCTGAGGCGGCACTGTGAATAAAACGGGGCCTCGGGGACAGAAGCCCTCAAAACGGACACACACAAAACTCAGACTGAGTTGCGCAGCCATGGACTATGACTTGAATAATGAGAAGTAATGCTGTTCAGGGCAGAGGGGAAGTGACTACGACACATCCCGGTGAAAACTGCCCGATACTGTCCTTGGGAGGAGAACCGGAGATAATGTGCGTAAAGAACGAACTCTGCACAGTGCCTGACACAGACTCAATAAATGGAATCAACTGTAAGGAGTATCCACAGTGGATCCTACTGAACAAATTACAGAAACCCCATGCCTGTAAGTCCAAATTGTCAGCATATGTTCCCTCTTATGAAGACAATGACATTCTGCTTCTACTAACAAACCCGAATCCATCCATTTGTTTTGCTCATTTGTTCTACAACGATTCACACAATCCCACCCAGGTATCATTACGGAAACATACAAGTCCAGTGGGGCAGACGTTTCACTGAGAGAAGAATTACATCAAACACTCGCTGACATCCCTATCAGTATGTATAAATGCTCTAATAGCAGAAATTGTGAGCACACCTCATTTTTTTAAAGTCCATATCCCACTTATTTTATTGCTTCTAACAAACACCCTCTGCTTAATTTTTTAAATTAAGCATACTAGTTCCCTTTAGTGGTTCCTAATCTCTTCAAGAAGAAACCTTAGTCTATCATGAACTAGCTGTGTGGTCTTGAGCAAGGCAACTAAATTCCGTGGGTCTCTGTTTTCTCTCCTGCAAAATAGGAATAATAATCACTGCCCTGACTCTCAGGCCTGCTGTGAGCCTCCGACGTAATAAGCTGCTTCTGAAGCTTCTGTTCTGTGTCTGCAGGACCAGGGGCTTCCGGAGAGGACTCAGCCCCCGTGGTGGTAACTGGGACCCTAGGGGGGTCTGTCATTCTGCCCCTGCAGCTGCAGGATGAACAGCAGGTGGAGAGCATCCTCTGGATGTGTCGTTCGGTCCCCAGGGCTATAGCCACGATAACCCTGGTAGAAGCTGGAGGGCCAGATGCCTTTCACCAAGCGGAAACGCCATACTGGGGTCGTTTGAGTGTGGTGGGGCCAGGCCGCTCCCTGCAGATCAGCGGCCTGACCTGGGAGGACGCAGGGCCCTACCGAGCCCACGTTAATCTGTGGAATTCCCGCATCACCCACACCTGGGAGTACAGCCTGCGCATCTATGTTTCAAGGCTAACGTGTTCACTGAGAAAAACATGTAAAGTAGACTTGCCTGGGAGAACATCCAGAAAAATGCTGGGGCCCAGGATGTGCCCCAGACCATTTGCAGCAGAACCTCTGGGTCTGTAGCGGGCAGAGAATGGGATTTAAAAAAAAAAAAAGAAGAAGAAGAAGAAGAAGAAACCTTAGACCCCTTTGAAAATCAGCTAACACCTAAGGCTCCTCTCCCCAGACAGTCATGAACAGCCATAAACACAACTTCTGGGGCTGAGACCACCTGTGATGCCATACAGTCAAGCTGCTAGTTCACGTGAATATGCGCAGACAGTACTCCTGCGTGATCCTGAAAAGAAAGCCCCAGTGCCTCAGACTGCGTGATAAACATGTTGCACAGATAATCAGGACACTTAATGATGTACAATATATAATTGTGCATAATAAATAAAACATATCATCAACTTAATCAGTCACTTCTCCTAAGAAAATAGCTCTTTCAAACTTTTGTTTTTCCCTGATTTCATATCCAGATTTCCTAATCTGTCATATACAGCACTGAAATAGCTCCCACACAGTTACCTTCAAGGCCGTCTGATAATATCCAAGAAAATGTATTCAAATTTCATCCAAAATGTCACCTGCATAAAATTTTGTTATAACCAAGTACAGTTATGAGTGGTTTGGACCACATAAACCTAAGACACACAGCAGGAAGAAAACAGTAAACCCTTCATTTGGGCAGCAAGCAGTGAAACACATTTACTTCTGCCCGTGCAACACATCAGACTCCAAGAGTTATCCAAGCCACCAACCTGTGTAACCACAGGTGTCCTAGTTTGCGTAACTAGTGAAACAAGACAGCTTTTAAGAGAGAAGCAGATGCCCGACACCAGAGGAATCCTCTAGTGTCCTGATGTGTATCTAGTTGCAGATCCAAAGCTCTGCTGTCTCACCTAATTTGCAATCTACTTAATTCACTCCATGTCACCAAAGCAAAACATAAGGATCTTCAAAAAACACGTTAGAAGATGCTGAAGCTGTTCATTTTTTTTTTAATCCAGAAGTGCCACAATAAGTCAAGAACAGGCAGAGTTATTACCACACAGCTGATTTTGCCAGCAATCACCAATTACAACAGACCCAGGTTGGTATGCCACACCCGCTCCTATGAGGCTCTCACTTAATGCTCATGGTAACCCTACAAGGTAGGTCTTATCCCATTTTACAGACAAGTAAACCAAAGATCAATATATGTAGAGTAACCCCTCCAAAGTCACACTACTGTTAACTGGTGGAGCTGGGGTTTGAACCTGGCCTTGTAATTCCAAGGCTAAGTTCCAGCACGCCACAATGAAGTCCACATCCTGTACATCTCCCAGCACTCAAAGGTATAACTGGGCCAACAATTTTTCCCTTCTCTCCTCCATCCAACGTACACTCACATCAGGCTCGTTTTAAGCAAGTTATCTATTTACAAAATACTGATCCAGTTGTATTTAATACAGAAGCAACAGTGAAGCCTGAGTAAATATACTTAATGAGCTTTAACAGAGAAACTGAAGTTGGGGGGAGCATAACAATCATTTTCTGTGAAAACAAAGTTTACCAGTTCCATGTACTTTCTGACAATCAATTGTGAGATTTAGAGAACCCTGCCTCTCTAAAACTGAAGAGGATCAGAAACAGTGTTAGTTAAGGATCACCATGAATTTAATTTGCTTTGGCATACAGACAGTAATTTACATTATTTTCCAGCCTGAATGCCTGAATTTATAATTTTGATGGAATCAAAACCACAAATAGATATTATGCTTAACAGTCAAATTTGATCTTGTTATCAAATACTTCTATGATCAAAGATACTTTCTGGATAATACACTGAGCAGCTAATAAAACTTCTAAAAACAAGCAAATCTGGAATCTTAAAGCCCCTGTTCAAAAATCCAGCCAAAATTGAGGCTACTGATAGCTACTCCTTTCTATTACTTGTTTTGGATGACAGTGAGAGGGAAACTTTAATTTCAACTCCAGTGTTAATAGTACAAATGTTACAATACATTATGTGTAAACAGACATAGATCAAAACTACAACTAACCAGCACCATGCTTGCTGCCTGCAGCATGAACCCAGTAGACATGAACATGAGACTTGCTTTCCATTGATGCTGGCATCAACACGTTTATGGAGAGGGGACCAAGGGAGGAGGCGGTGGGCAGTGATGCTCCCACTCCTCACAGAGACCTAAGACTTTCTGCTTCAAGCCAGTAGTCACTTTACTGCAGAGAAACAGGTTCTGAAAATCTCACAGATTAAAAAAAAATACAGCCAACAGAACCAGAGAGGTTTACTCTACACCTCAAACTGGCAAGAGAATGAGAACTGAACCTGAGAATGCAAACAGTAGAAAATTAACAAAAGGCATAGGAATTTCGGTGTTGCCGGTTCTAAATTGTCCTACAGCCTCCTACAACCACAAACACTGAGCATGATTCGGTTTTGGGGTTCTAAACCAGGGTGAACAAACCAGTTTGCCTTCATTTTTGTGGCATGTGGTGTCTCAGGAAACCTACAAAAGACTGCACCAAGAGGCAGGATTATAAGTACAAGAGGAAAAGACTGTTTATCACTGAAGATGTAACAGAAATAAGGGGGAGGAGGGTATTTTAGCCTAAGCAGCACTTACTGCTTTTCTTTTTAACCAAAGCAAAGATAATCCTCTGCAACTCTATGTAACGGGTAAAACACAGCTCTTTCATTAAGGGTAAATTCCGTTTGGTCATTCAGACACCGATTAAACTAATAAGAACATATCAACTTTAAAGTTCTTAAAATATCAAAATTAGCAAGAATTCCGGCTGTCATAATCTTCAGAATCAGGTATTTTTAAACACCATGCACATATAATATCATTATTTTGTTATTAGAATTAATCTCTCCTCTCTGAAACTATTCAACTACTCTTTGTATATTAAAAACATATTAAATTTACTATATAACAATTAAAATAATTATACGTTTACCACTGTATAATAATGAAAATTTCTGTCAAAAAATACTTTTAAATTTCAGGATCATGACCATAAAAATGGGAAGAGGAAATAAATAGCTACAAAAAAGTGCCTCAGAACACTCAAGAGTTTTCTAGTCCCTTACAATCCTCAGGACTTTTTCTTAATATATGTGTCAGGTTTTAACCTTTTAAACAAAGTTGCCTCCTCTTAATTTTGAGAGAGAAGGATAAGACAGAAAGAAAAGTGCTTCAGAAGTCTGAAAAATGAAAGCACAGATTCCTAAGCAATGGTCTGTCCAGCCTACAGTGTGAGTGAGGCAGAGGGGAGGGTGTTAACGACCTAACTAAACCTTTAAGGAGCAACTGAATAAAGCACTCTCAGTAAAAGTTTAGGTAGAAGAGGTCAGATTGTATCTTATTACAGCTCCAAGAAGTTTTAAAGCTTTCATACACGCACACATATCCTGAAGATGCTACTGTGGGATAAACGCAACGATCAACCCCTGCCCCACATGAGGAAAACTCAGGAGCGCACACAGACAGGTCAGGGCAACTCCTTTCTCGTTCTTGTTTCCTTTTCTGCTTTTCCTCAGAAGTGACTCAAGCCTCTAGAATAGGAACGGCTTTACCAGCAAACAAAACCTCTTAAGAAGCTACTGCTTCAAACAGTTCCGATGAACTCTTGTTAAAGGAACAGGAAAAAACCAAAAAACTACCCCTCCAAAAAACATTTTGACAAAACAAAATTTAAAAAATATGTATCTTTTATTGCTGTCATATCTTAAGACAGTGAAAGAATCTAACAAGCATGACTTTAATTATACCACAAACACATCAGAATTACACTTAAAATCAGTTTCTAGATTTAATTTTGAAAGTATGCTAATTAACATATGTTCATGATCTGTAACACTGAGCCTAAGAAAACTTTTTAAATTATCTTTTATTCAGTGGAATAGTCAGTCATTCTCAACAAAAGAACACTGGAGCAGAGAAGGAAGCTAAAAGCTACCGGCGTCTTGAAATCAACAATAAAGCAAAATGAAAGAAGCCCACAGCCCTAGATGCAAGCTCTCTGCCATCCGCACTGCAGAGGGAGTCAGGCCGAGGCAACGTCTCACTCTGTTCTCGTGGTTTCCAGGCTGATTTCAAAAATAATATAAAGCTTAAGAGAAATGAAATATTCATAGGAAGCCCAAACCAACAAATATGTCATTAAAAAAACACTTAACAGACAAGAGCTAGAAAGGGCTGAAAATCTAATGTTTGAAAAAACTGTTTATTTGAGGTGCTCAAAGGCCTACAATCGATCTACTCAACCCATAAACCCCAAAGCAAAAATAACTGAAGGCATTATGAGCTCTCACCTAACTTAGCTCTCCGATACCAAAGACTCCATTTAATCACACTATCTTATTACACAGGATTAAAGTGGGCAATTCTAAAGTGAGTATGAAAATTTATCTTGGCTAATTAGCAAAGCCTTATAAAACACTGCTACTTACTCAGTATATCTGTCCTACTTAGAAACATTATAAACAAACGCTGGATTTAGGCAAGGCGGAGCCACACAATTTAGCAGCTGGGTGAACCTGGGCAAACCGCAGAAGCCCTCCAGCATCAGGGTCCTCATCCACAAAGGAGAGTGCTCCCTACCTCTCAGGACTATTGGCAGGATTGCATGCGGTATATGGAGCCCCAAGCACAGCACTAGGTATACGAAGACCTGCTGAAGAAACGAGTAACTGCGCTCACTGCCACCATCAACAGAAAACAGCAGTTCATCACATAATGACATGATGAGTAGTTAAGTGTCAAATCATGAATATATCAAAGTATACCGTAATGAATGAGTTCAGCCAAGAACTCTTGTAATGTCTGACGCTGGTTTAACCTGAGTGGTAATGAACAGCTGCTTTCAGTATTTATTTTTTTCACTTTGAGAAACATCAGTCATGTTTTCAAATAACTCCTGCTTCTCCAAATCATTCAGCTTCCTAAACTATGTCAACCAAATTACTAACATTAATAAAAGCACACTTTAGAACTGTCCTTGGCAGCATGCAGAGTAGGAGCAGATGCTCTGAGTGCCAACACAGCACTGTGCCAGCCTGTCTGAAGCTGCAACTTCCCCTTCCCCCCACAACCTTTCAATGTGAGAAATGTCTATTAATTTTTAACCAGCATGAGGGTATCCTTGGAGTATCTATCCAATTCCTCAGTTCTTTAGGGACAACTTCAAATATAAAACTTACACACTCTCCTCTCTGTAATTCTACTATGAACATGAAATTCAGGTGCCATAACAGCCTACCTATAAACAGGAAAGTAAAACTGCCTAAGAAAAGGAAATACTCAATGAATTTTAAAAATAATAAAGAGTCTGTAATTTAGAAAAAGAACCTAGTATTTTTATCTAGGGAAAGCAAAGCAAATTGTTCTTTTTACTTTTAAATTACTCTGGATTTTCAAAAACTATTTTGAAGTCCCTACATCAAGGGTCTTTTTACCTTTTAGAAAACTTAATCATAATTAACCCCTTTTCCCTGTATTAGCAAGTCTCATCTTCCAGTTTCCACCATGGACAGAAGAACCAGAATAGCAACCTCAGAGCACAGTGTATGTCCCAACACATTCAATTATAAAGTTTGAAGCAGTTTTTAATCATGGCACATATTAGGATTTTTGCAAATTCATCCACTAAAACACAGTTGCAAAATCTGCAAAATGCTTTGAAAATTTTTAAGTAATCCACGTAATTTCCGTATGAACAAGGTTATACACAGCAAGAATCAAAGGCACAAAAATACTGACCAACTTCTTTACCTAAATTTGAAGCAATTCAGTAGCAGCAGCAGAATTAAAATTTTTTAAAAATTCCCTGACTCTTACTATTGAAAAGATATTAAAACTGCACTGAGCTTTTAAACTTAGACCACCACCACAACAGCAGGAATCAACCTGACAGGCAACCATCTCTAACTATCAACCGGTGCTCAGCAAAGGCATCACTCAGCTAGAGGCAAGAGCTCCCCTGGGGACCAAACAGGATCCTGCTCACTTGGGCCCAAAGTGACAAGCTTGCAAGCCATACAACATCTAATGCTGGGGCCGTATCTCCTCAGGATCGTAGCCACCTCTAATCGCTCCACGCCCTGCTCCATCACCTGCCAGCAAGAAATATGAAGAATGCCCTGTATGTGGGCACAGGACCTGCCCACCAGGCACCCAGAAGGCTCAGGGCCCATCTGCCATCATCCTCAGGCACCATGGCCAGGGCTCTATCATTCGGCCAGGCCTCTACCCTTCAGCTTTGCCAAGGAGCATCAAACAGAGCTGTCGGCTGCTAGGGAAGGCTGAGACATCAAACTCCTCTGAAACCTACCAGTTCTCTGCTTTTATTAAATGTATTCTCTACTTGTAATTTTAAATGGAACCAGCATTGTCACTTCTACTGCAATTGCCCACTGAATGTAGAAGTGGACAAGAAAACAGCATACTATGTACAGGAAAAGGCTTGGAAAACCTGGGTCAAATTCTGACTCTGACACTGGCAGAGAGAGCTTGGACAAGCTATCACCCTCCCTAGGTGTCTGCGGCCTCACGTGGAGCTGGTACAGACCAACCACGCAGAAGCAGAGGCTCAGCAGGAAAACCCACAGGGGGCTCAAGACCACTCAGCACTGCTCGGGGCTCCTTCTTCCGGCTGGCTGGGCGTTGCTCACCTCTGCCCACGGGCTTGCTTCTTCATCAGAGCCTCTTGCTGCATCTCTGTGTTCTACCTGTTGTCCAGCAATGTCCTGTGACCTCTCATGTGCCTGTGAGTTTGTCTTTCCCTAACTCTTCCCTTCTCCTTCTCCTCCTCCTCAATATCCTTTGCAGGAGTCCTCCCCACTGTGCTCTGCTTTTCGACCACAAAGCATCACTTCCTTTCCCACAGGGCTCCTGTCAAGCCCTCCCTATCCTGGAGCCTGCACACACATCACCTAGAACATCTAGTATGCGTGACCCATACTAAGCTGCCATAAAACAGACAGTAAGCTCCTCCTTGGATGTTTTATTCACCTCTCTGACCTCCCCTACCAGTCCAGCAGCTAAGTACAGTGCTGGCAGAGGAGGGGCCAGTGTGTCCATTTGCAGAACTGAGTTTTATACAGAAAGACTCATGCGGGTTTCTAGGTGGCTCTCTCTACACACCACCCCCACAGTAAATCTCCCAAATTGCTAAAAGAACACCCAGCTTGGACCCCCTTCCTAGAGCTCTCCACCCCGAGAACTTGACAGAGATGGTGTCATTCATGTCACAGTCTCTGAAAGGCTACCCCTGACGATCACACCAAACCTAACCACCACCAACACACATATACACACACACTTTATTAGCATTCAAGACCTGTCTTGTTCACCTGTTGGCTGGTGGTGCCCTCACTTTCCAGAATGTAAATTCCGTGAGTACAGGAACCTGGATTGTTTTAGTTCTCAACTGTAACTTCAGCACCTGGAATCGTGTCTGACACAGAGCAAACACCTGTTAAATGGGGGGGGGGGGGGGTTCGGCACGGACCATCACCCATTTACAACTTCTTGGACCTGAGTGTCCCTAAGCGCCCTCTGCGTGTCCTCCCTGCCCCTCTCCAGGTTCTAAATGCCCCCATCCTGCCACCCTTTCTAAACAAAGACTCGCAGGCATCCCAGTGCAGAGTCCCTCTCCCGCTCTCAGCATCAACAGTCCTACTGCCTGCACCATTACTTTAGCGCTTCTTGTTTTTTTTCTTAAAATGCCTGAGACTAACTTATTTTGCATGTGGATCTCTTACCCACCCCACTCCCCACCCCACCACAAATGGACCGTAAATTTCTACAGGCTTTGTCAACTTTAGAGAAGAAAGAACTTCAAAAAGGTGCAACTTTAATATTCTGTGTTCTCCACAAACCTAGGTTTTTAATATGAACAACTTTATTTGCAGAAATAGATGATATATTTGCTTTTTTAGTGGATTATAATTTAACTGTTCTGTGGTGACTGAAAGTCACTTAGATAAATACTAAGATCTAGTTCATTTGATCTTCTGGGACTATTTACAGTTTTTAATCAAAGATTATCTGAACCTGTTAAGTGATCTCAAGGAACTGTGCTCTTCATAGTTCATTACGGGTTTTGTTATAAACTTTCTGTCTCTCAACTGTCTAGCTATCAGCTGTAAAACTACTTGCTGCTATAAATAACTCTCCTAATTTCCTCCTTCTAATGTGCTATGGGATAGGAAAGTCAACAGGTTAGAAGCAGGCCTAATATAAGGGTGAATCAGCCTGGAGTGAGGCTCTGCACGGGAAGGGAGAGGGACAGACCACCGCATACCTTTCACAGCTGCCACATGAAAACCAACAACTAAGTGATGCACAAACCCGGCAGCTCCTCTGCAAGACCCGTGCAAGTCACTGTCAGCCACATTCTGTCGGTGGCACTTACAGGTACCAGGGACCTGCATGCTGCAGAGCTGTTCCTTTTCATGATCTCATCCGCTCTTGACAGCAAGTCTGCGAGGTTAGGTAGCACAAGGGCCATTCTGTGTTATGACACCTGGTTTTTCGGCTATGGAAACGGCACCCCAGAAAAGTGACATGATCTGCCCAGTGACACACCTAGTAAAAACCCAAGGGCCCCACACCTTTTATTCCTTCCACTAAGCACACATGTATCCAGACACTGCTATTTCTTTAGAGTAAAAGAACTTCAGGTGAGGCTCCTACGTAGCCAAGAGAGCAGGGCAACACATTTCGCTATTAAAAGTCTGTGTTTTAAAAGAACACTTGCCAACAGTCACTTACTGCTAATGAGCAAATTCAATCCCTCATTTCTCACAAACAAGGAACAGAAATAAAGATGATAAATGCTTCTAAATTTGGCCTTTCTATGTTACTTCACAGGTTCTAATCTTCCCATGGTTCAAATGAGAATTACTTGAAACACCCAACACTGAAAACCCTCCCTTCCTCTCTATCTGAAAAGTTTCATCTGTCCATCCAAGCAACTTCTCACGTTCAACCTCATTATAGGGGCTGCTCAGACACGTTAAGAAGTTAGGCTGAATTACAAAGGTGAGACACCAAAATTCTAGTTTGAAATGCGTAACATATGTACACCGTTGGCCCCTGGCAAAACTGCATGCTCCCTGGTCACAGCCGTGTGTTCTCTTCCTTCTTCACAGGTTTGTGTGCGTCTTTGTTCGTCAATCAACAAATATTTACTGAGGGCCTGTTCCATGATTGGCAATTTACTGATGTAGCTATCGCCTGTCTCCCCCGCTAGACCACAGGCGCTGGGAGAAAAAGTCACGGCTGCTTTTCTGCTCACCATTGCCCGCCTGGTATGACCTAGCAGAGTGCCTGGCACACAGCAGGGGCTTAACAGACATCAGTTCAATGAATGAATAAGAGACAGACAGAGACAGAGATAGAGAGGGAGAGGGAGAGAGAGGAGAAGGGGCTGCTCTGTATGTAAAGGAATCAGGGCTTTTCACTGCCCACAACACGCCTCATGATCCACCAGCGATCTGATGACTTCTAAAGGCACCACATGCAATGCACAGCTGTAGGCACGGCAGCTGTCATGCAAAGGAGCAGAGCCCTAGAACTGTGAGGAATTCAGCCCTTTGTTTCTCTCCGCCTGCCTCCCAGCCGAAATGAAGTTAGGGCCACTGCCTGTCTACTACCTGCCAGCTGAATGTCTTCAACATCTGGCTTTCAGAAATACTAAGTTAACATTGCTACCGAATGAAACTTATCTTGATTTATTCTCTGACATCACTGCCTGAAAATATATTTAAATGTCTGAGATCACACTTAGGACCTAAACAGAACCAAATTAATATAAAAAAATTCTCCATTTCAAGTCTTTGTAAGCTAACTTAGTTTTTATAGAGTATCTGACTTAAAAACAAAACGGCTGGACTATTTAAACCCTCCAAACTTAAGACCATAAAGAGCAAACAGGCCTCTTTACCAGTAAGCTGTTCAAAACAGAAAAACAGACTGTCAAGCTGAAGAGTGAGTTTCATGCAAGCACTTTAATTAAAACTTAAGATTCAGTGGGTTATACTCAGCTCAGAGTAGTTATAAATAATAGGAATAAAAGGATAACAAGAAATATGAACTACTTAATGTCAAAATTCAGCAATACGGGCAGGTATAAACAGGAAGATGTGTAAGTTCACATATCACTAATAAAGCAAAAAGTTTACTTTCAGTTTTTTCCTCCACATCCAAAAAGAAAAACAATTAAGGGATAAATAGAAAACTTACAGTAATGGAATGTTTCAAACATGCACACCAAAATATGCTGAACAGAGGAAAGCCTTAGCATGAATTTGCTATTAAGCTATGCACACACATTAAATACGTGAGTTAGTTATGCTCGGTAGCAGAGTCAAGATTCCCTCTCCCCCACCAAAGTCCAGCCCCTGCAAAACACAACTTACCTGGAAAGGCTGGTGACATTAGTTACAAACAAAAGAACGCTAAATAGGGGAACAATCTGAATTATGTGAAGAGTTAGCAAACAATTATGCTCTAAGCCTAATATCAACAAAAATCTCAATACCCTGTTAAAACAGTCAACAACAACAAAAAACAAACAAAAAACACCTGGCAAATTTCTACACCGTGATCATCTAACTGACTCAAGATCAAAATATTTTATGTCCTAAAACTGTGACAAAAATCACATTAGATAAACAGAGAACATGTGTTTAGTAAAAGGCTCCAACAAAGTCCCTTGGATGGGTTAGCTGCACTTGCATTACACTGTGAAACACAAAGAACATGTAACAGAAAAATCAGAATGGACTTCTTGCCTACATTTTAAAATATTACTTTCATGTTTTTCCAAAATCAAGTCTACATTATGATTTTATATACAGTATGACTCCAATTCACTTTGCAATGTTCTGAGTAAAGGATGGCAGCCTAAGTCCAGATGGATACAAAAATTTATGTAACACCTAAGGCGGGCAAAATAAGGAGGGGGGTGGGGGTTACATTAATAAGAAACAACCATACCGCGCCTTGGCATATATTCAAACTCGGCTCTCCGAAAAATTCACGAATTCGTATTAAAATTCTTCTTTAAAAAAAAAAAAACAACAACGTGTAGAGCGCCAGCTGGAAACATGATATATCGAATCAAACTATTTTCCTCCCAGAAATTATTCCTTGCCTTCTGTGTGACTACGCCTTACCTTTTGTTTGAAAACATCATAAACAAAATAAAACTATTGGAATTGAGTCAAAAGTGACAAAACAGCACACTGTTCAACTTCCATTTTGATAATGGCCTAAATTTCGGGAAGCTCTGCGCTAAAACCTTCACCCATCGCGAGTAAAGCGATGGTGCGCAGCGCGGCCTCGCGTGGGGTGGCGCGGCGGGCGGCCGGGCCCGGTGGCCGGAGTGGCAGGCCCGGCCCGGGACGAGTGGGTGGCCGCGGAGCAGTGTCCGGCCCGGCCGGCTCTCCGGCCCCGCAGCGCGCCCAGCCCTCCCGCACAGTCTGGGTGGACACAGGCCACCGACTCCTCGGACCTGGAAATGTCACTCTCGAAACACATTTTACGACGCGTCGCTGGCGAACAGCACAAAAAGCTAAGAATATACCGGCGTGCCGGGCTCCGAGAGACCGGCAGCCGCTCCCGCCCGCAAGTCCAGCTATGGAGACGGCGGCGAGGGAGGTGACAGCCGGCCCGGCCGCCCTCGCGGCGCGCCGCTCCGCTCACTTTTCCGCGCCCGGCTGCTCCGCCCCAAGTTAGCAAAGAGCCCGAGCGCGGCGTCCGGCGCCGTGATTCAGCAGCGGCCGGGGGGGCTGGCACCGCGGGCCGGCGCCGTGTCCGGGAAAGGTCACCGAGGGCCGCGGGCGCCGCCGGGGCCCGGATCCGGCCCGGGCCGGGCGGCGGCGGGGAGCCGGGGCGGCGGCGGGCTCCTACCTTTCCTGCTTTTCGGGGAGCTCCGCTTGCTCCGGGCGCTGGCTCGCTCTTCCTCAATCGCAGCTGCTATCTCGGGGTTGTCTTCCCCATTGTACCAGACCAGGAGCTCCTCGCCCGGCGCGATTGGCTGCGGGGAGAGAAGAGACAGGCGCCGGGCCAATCAGAGCGGCGGTTGTTGGCGGGGCGGGGCGGGGCGGCGCTCCCAGCGGGGCGGCGCGCCGGAGGCCAGCCCGGCAGGAAGGGCTCCTCCAGCGCGGCAGCCGCGGCCTGGGCGGCGCGGGAAGGAACCCTCTGCTGGAAGGAGGACCTCACTTCCTGGCCGTCTCGGCTCCACGGAGTCCGTCCGGTGGACGTCGGCATCTGACAGAATCGCTTTACACTCAAACCTGACATATGCCACGGGATCTCACCGTTCAAAGCCTCACGACTATCCACGCACAAGGAAAAATAAACTATGGAACCATTTTGCCCACGAAATCTAAGCTGAAGGGAAATATAAAGCATAACCGAAAGGAGCCAGGCACTTTGGAAAGAGACGTGCCGAAAGCTAATTGTCAGCGCAGGTTTCAGAGTCCGAGAGCGAGTTAAGCATGGTAAGAACTGCATGTCACCGCACGTTTGTAAACGCACGGCTCGTTACACCACGGACGTGCCCACGGAAGAGGTGGCGCGGAGGACGCGAGCGCCCGGCAGGGCACCGTCTGCACCGCCGCCAGCCTGCTCGGCCCACGGGGGTCCGCTGCCTCGCCCTCAGCACTGCACATCGGCTTTACAAGGGAACTTTTATATTTACAAAGAAATGCCTAAAAATACTGCACATGTATCACGCTCCTAAAACATTCACTTCTAACAGCCCTGTGAGGAGTGAGGACAAGGACCACACATCATACTGACTATACCAAGAGAACAAGGTCTTGAAGAAAAAAATACACTGAGTGGGAAGATTACACTCCCAAACAAAATGCAAAGAAATGGCTTATTGGTTTCTCTCATAATGATTCATCTGTTCAAAAGTTCCAAGAGTATCAACACAAGTAAAATTCTACCTAAAACCCAGTGAATAAAATAAGAATCCATGAGTCCATACTGATATGAATGAATGAATGAACGAATATAAAAATAAATAAATAAGGAAAGCTCTCCCTTCAGTAGATCCCAAAAAATCAGTGAAAAAGAAGTAATGGAATTATAAAACGACCAACAATCATCGGAGTAATAACTGATTCAGGCAAGAATCATCAGTTAATGCTAAAACTAGCGAATAAAAGTCAAAGAAGTAACAGTATTTGCATAGTCTCAAAATATCTCCCCATAAAACATTTATTAATGACAATGGGAAAAACAGTACCTTTACAACGAGACAAATCAACATCATATACCTCCTGATAATGATGCACAGAAAATAACAGCATCACTTCTGGAGATTTCTGCCCAAAATGTGCAAATGTAATTAGTCATGATAAAACACAAGTGAAGGCCAAACTGTGGGACGTTCTACAAAATTACTGACCAGTTTTCTCAAAACTGAAAGGTTATAAAAGACAAAGACTGAGGTACTGTCCAAACTAAGGAGACTAATGAGACATTACAACTAAATGCAACGGAGTTTTCTTTTCCTAAAAGGACATGATTGGAACAATTGACAGAATTTGAATAAGATTTATAGATTAGCTAATAAAATACTGTGCCAGTGTGGGTTTCCTGATTTTGATCACTGCACTGTGGGTTTCCTGATTTTGATCACTGCACTGTGGTTATGGAAGATACCCTTGTTTTTCGGGGCAGGTAGAAGTCCATCAAGATGTCAGTTTAGAGGTAGTTCCTCACTTCAACATACCTTTCAGCCCAGATAAAGCCCTTGAAAGTAAATATTACTTTATTTCATTCTCTGCAGAACTCAATGTTTATATAGTCCAAATTTTAAAATATTCTAAGTTAAGATTTTTTTTAAAGCCACTATTTATTTTGTTCTCCCCAAGGACAGTTAAAACCTGCTATTTTCTTATCTTTAAACCAATGTATTATTATTTTCCTTCTTGAATCAGTTACACCTAAACCAAAAAACTTAATATATAAGATTTTAATGAGTTAAAATAGCCATTACAGATGCCTTTTGGCACTCTTATGAGCTAATCTATTGCTGCTGAAGGAATAGGCTTCTTTATTTAAACTATTTCTAGTTCCAAATACATAGTTTACTTCTCCATATTTTTGTTATAAGTCACATATTGATGAAATGTTGGTATCATATACTCCTTGAAGTGATTAGGGTTTACAGAAATATATAAAGTCTAAATAAAACCAAAGCAAAAAAGAAAATGGAAAGGAGTAAGGAAAAATATATTCCCCATATATTTCTAAATCAAACAGCATAACCGGAACACTGGCTAGAAGAATCCACTGGACATCTTCAAGATTCCTCCCAGACTCAGCGCCCTAAGCTTCCCTGTTCACTCCACTCCAGCCTTCTGCAGAGTTACCACTTATACTAGCTAGCAACTGGGAGGAGTTAAACACCAACACAGACTCTCTACTTAGGAGGGTACTCTTTTGTTGTTACAAAAACAACAACAACAACAAAAACACAACATAAAAACATACCAGAATATGTTTTACCTCAAATCTAAAGTAAAACTTCTAAATGGTTAATGAACTGGTGAATAGCTAGATTAAGAACAACCTGATTTGTTAGTTATTAAACTACACCCAAAAGTGTTAGCAGCTGAGATGATTATATTATCAAGCAATATGCTTCCCAGCTTTGTATTAAAACAGCTACACAAATAATAGTCTTAATTTTACCAAGAGGAAAATAATACATCTTTTAAAATCAATGACTGCCTGCTTCTGCACTGCACTGTTTTTAATTCTGCACTGCTTAGCACATTTAAGATTTTGTAAGTCAAATGTCAGAAGACAATGTATGTCCTTAAACACTGGAAATACAAACCCACATTTTAAAACATAAAGTCTAAAGTTCAAGCAACCTTTTCTTATATGTTGTATTTTGACATTTAACAAAAAACAAAAATAACAACAAAACGAATTTAAATTCTTCCTTCGGGTTCAGAAAGGCTTACAGAACAAAGCATTTTCTCTTCTCTAAATATCAGTAAATATAAACTTGAAATTTTACCAAATCGATTTAGGAATAGGCAAGGGTTCCCATAAATATTCCTGGCAGTAGGTCAAATTAAGAGAAATATTCCAGAATAATGAGAACACACAAAGCATATCCATGCTTACCTAACTACAATCTATCCTCCAGCATAGTATTTTAGGCCTCCCTGATCTGGCCCCTGCCCACCTCACCAGCCTCATTCACCATCCCTCTCCTCAACACAGCCAAACCAATAGAAGCCTTTGAATTCCTTTAAAACACAAACACACGCACGCACACACACACGCAGTATAGATCATCCCTACTTCCATACTTCTGCTTCTGCCAGGGAAGTTCTCCCTGAACTGCTCCAGAGATCTCTGTGTATCTGGATCCTTCTCACGCCAGTGGGGGAGGGTGGGGGTGGGAGTGGGGCTGGTGTCCGTATGTCTTGTCTCCCCTGACCCATCAGAACTACAGTAGCCCTCCATCACCAAGTCAATTTCTATCACATTTTCTTATCTTCAGAGCACTTACCGATATCTGAAATTATTTTGTTTACTTGTTTACTTGTTTATTATCTGCTACCTCCCCCACAAGTTAGAAGTTCCATGAGACCAGAGACCTTGTCTGTTCTGTTCACTACTATCAATAGCTGGTACACAGCAGACGCTCAATAAATACTTGATGAACTAATGAACAGATGAATGGATGGACAGCAGGCTAACAATTAACCTTCAGGAATTTAAAGCAGTTTTTAATCATATTACAAACAAAACCAGTGTTGAGATTTCCGAATTATCTAGGTGATAGCTGACAAGGTGCTACAGAGACCCAGAGAACATCACATGTAATTTATTACACAACCTAATCCACAGAAAGTTTAGTCTATAAGAATATAGTTAGATAATCGCTAGCAAGGAATCTGAAAGGTCTTGTGCATACTTGAGCAAATGTCAAAGGTTAGGGTGGGGGGGCGGGGTCTGCAAAGATCAGAGCTACTTTACTTCGAACAAAATCAGGTAAAAATAATAATAGTAGTCGTATAGCTTGTTAACACTTTGAGGACTTGGGTTAGACTAGGACTGTTCACAGAACTGTATACATATTGGCTTGTTTAATCTTCACAACAACTGTATGTATTAATTTTACTATCACCTCCACTTTTACAGATGAGAAAACTAAGACGGGGTTTAAGTAACTTCTTATGGTCACGTATCTCAAAGCCAAAATCTGCTCACAAGGCAGCCTGCTCCAGAGTTCCCGCTCCTGACCTGACACTACACTGCCTTGCCAAAACGAGCAGCTGCCATTTCTTCAGCACTTTTTAGGTGCTAGAACTCTACTCACAATCTCCTATGCAATCATCATAACCCTATAAGATCCATACTATAATTACGTGTATCTTACAAGTAAGGAAACTGAGGCACAGAAAGTGACTTGTCTAAGATTTCACAGCTAGTTAAAATCACAATAACTTGCCTTGGGTCACATAGCAAGTCAGGATTTCACCCAGGAATCTGGCTCCAGACTTAACTCCCAGACACTATTCTTTCTAGCTTCTCTATGTTTCCCGGCTTTGCTATCAGCGATGAACACATTTGAACCTGAGGTCTGATGGAGGAACTGCCAAGTGTCCCAGGACCTCCCTGGGCTTGTCCTCCCCCGGGACCTTCTCTCTACTCCCTCAGCTATCTCATAGCCATCCCCTGGCTGGTACTTCACCTCCACCAAGACTCTGCCTCACTGATTCAGCCCGATGTAACTCTCACTTTAAATACATTTGAGGAACAGAATTAATTCTTGAATCAAATTTTGAATCCAATTTCAAGCTCCAGTGTAACCTACTAGAAAATCATGCTATCACAATCCAGCAGAAAGAAAATGGGAAAGAAGATTACAGAAGTTTTAAGTGAGAAAGTACCACACACACACACAAATGTTTCCTATAGGGATTGGAAGCAAGGACATGGGTATATAAGAGGTAAAGGGCAATCCAACTGGCTAAAGATGCCAGGACAAATACAGCAAAGGAAAATCAGATAGCTGTAAGTTAAGCTTCCAGAAGTCCTACTGCCACCACACAGGCCAAACTCAGTATGCTGCAGAGCTGACCCTCATCGGAAATGCTTGCTCATCAAGAGCTTTCAGCTCCATGGAGATCATTTTTTCCATGGACTGTCCCCTAATCTATGACATTTTTAATAGAAGTAAGTGAATAAAGAAAAATCTGCCTTACAGTAATGTCAGCAAACATACCTATTCCAGAAAGCAACAATCATCTATTTTTAGAGCCTCAAGACTTCACCTTAGAGAACATCTCCATGCACGTTGAGTGCAGATTTGCCTTCCAGAACATCAAAACGAGGGAGACAGATGTGGGCTTCCTGTTGCAGAAATAACAATGCTTCGGAGTACTAACTTCCCTAAGTGACCTCTTACCTCACCACAAACTCTATAAAATGACTGTCCTCTTCTTTTCATCTCAACAATTAATGTCTCCAAATAAAAATCTGGCAGAAGAAACATGTTCAGTTTAATTTCTCTTCTGAGTAAAATTCAGGGAAAAGGAAAGCCAATCCAAGGCTACATTACACTGAAGACTAAGAATGTGTTTTTAGTGAACACAGAACCAGAGTTCCTTACAGTTAGATTCATCTGCCAGTCAGACGGTTCCCAACGCGTTTGTATCTTCAGAGGAGGGAAGTGGCTGCCACACACTTAACTCATCAGTGTCTATAAAGACTGAACACAATCTTCATGCCTTAGCGCCCTTACTCACGTGAAGCAGTGGCAACGGCATATTTAAACCACAGACCTTTCAGTGTGTTGGTGGATCACTTTCAAATATATCCCTTTCAAGGTCTGCAAAGTCGTTACTGTCAGTCACGACTAAGGACAGTATTTGCAAATATGCATGCCAAGTAACTAACAGCACACTCATTCTAACACTCTTACCTTTAACGTTTTATAGTAAATGGCCCTGTTGATTTCCAGTGGAAACAGATTCTGCTCTTCCCCTGAGCAGGCCCAGTTCACATATCGCAGCCAGTTCCCCTTCTCAGGATCGGTGGCGTCAATGCACATCCACCCCAGATTAGGGTAGTAGACCTTGGGAGAGGGAAAAACACATTTATTAAAATAGGAGTATCTTTAAAACATTTCCGTTTTCAACTTCTCAGGCAATTCTTGTATCACTCTATAAAGCGTTTCATAGGAACAAAATTAATTAGCAACAGGAAAAAGAAAAATAAAGACGAAAACTGAGGTCCAAAGTTGTATCATTCTCCTTAGTTATTTTCCTATTTGGGTGTAATTTTTTTTCTCCTAAAGTGCTATATAGTAAATATGCTTGATGATCTCCAAATGCTTTGCAAATATGTACACAAAGACAGGCGACAACTCTGTGGGACATGAGTAACTCAGGGCAGGAGAGGGCTCACAGCCGTGTTCCCCTGGGCTGCTCTGCAAGTCACGTGTGGGGGCCCAGCCCTGCTGGGGTTCACAGCTCCGCAGGATCCTTCACTGCGGGGCTGACCAAAACCTCAGTAAGTGAACAGGCAGTGTGAGCTTCCATGTGGGTGACAGCGCGACAGCGTACCATGCTTCTGCAACCTCAGCTGACCTTAAAAGCTTCCCGATCCAGGGGCCCCGCACCCTGGGGAACATCTGTGTCCTTCCAAAAAAGACCAAAAACCCCGACCCCTCTTTCAGGAGTCAGACCACGCCTACTCTTGCAAGAAGCTTCCCCTGATCATTCCCTCTCAATCCCTCCTCCCAGAAGCTTCCAGCACGTATTCCTTCATTTTACAGAAAATCTACTTAGCAGATATTTTTTAACTTATTCTTTGTATATATATGTACATCTATCTATGTTTTACTTCCCCCAAATGAGACTGTAAAGCACTTGATGAGGCACTGAAATAGAACTGCAGAATCAAAAGGTGAAGATCTGTGAAAATCAAAGCAAAAGAAATGAGCCTTTTATTTTCTCTTTTGGGAGAAAAAGACTCCTGATACGTCCATCACTTGCCTAGACTATACACACATATTCCGTCAAGACTCACCACTCATTTCTTCTTTTCTCGCCTACCCACACTACACACTCTGGTTGACTGCAGCTTCCCTTCTGGAGCAAAGCCGCAGCTCTCTGCTCCTCGGGGCGCGCCTGTGTCTCCCGGCCTGTGACTGCGGGGGCAGCGCCCACCCTACCGGCCACTAACACCTCTTTCTTCCTGTTGGGAGTCAGATGGCCAGCATGATGCTACATGCTTTCCATATTGTCTCATTTAACCTTATGCATCAGGTTCCTTACCTCTTTTTTTAACATGTGAAAATTTAGGATCAAAGGGTAAATAACTTTCACAAAGTCACTTAATTAGTAGTGAAGACAGGCTTGGCCCCAGCTCTACCTGACTCCACTTACCAGTGCCTTCCTTGACCATCCTAGCTAAAACTGTGAATCCTTCTCTTCCCATCAGCACCCCCAGTCATTCCCCCGATTTATTTTCCTTCATAGTACTTGTGCTCTTTTAAAGTGTGAGATCATCTACTTACTTACTTAGTGACAGTCTCCCCACATCAGAGTACTAGCCCTGTGAGATAACGTTTTAGTTCTTCCATTCACTGTAGTACTTCTAAGACCTTGACCAGTGCCTGGCATAGAGCAGGCTCTCAACAAATAACTATGAAATTAATGAAAGGACATAGTTATACACGAATGTACAACTGCCATCATTTCACGAACACGACTATGTGACATGTACCAAGCTAGAAGGTGCTCTGCGGTTACTTTATTTAATCACTACCAAGTGTCAAGGAGAATATTTTCACTCTCCTGTAAGTACGCAGTGAGTTGAAAAAACTGGTTGTTTACTAAAGCACTTATCTGCACCATTCTAAAAAGAGGTTATCCACATCACACTTGTCTCCTTTTCAAACTCACTGTCACACTCACTCTCAGCTTATACACGTTTAAGTGTGTGCGTGCACACACACACACAGAGGCACACACGCTTCTCTCCTTTCGAAACAAAAAGAAAGAGCAGTCCCAAATTGTATGTTATGAAGAGACAGCATCATGATACATTTAAACTTTCCACACCAAAATAATATAAGCTGCTTGAATGTTTAAGAGATATATTTGCCAGCATGATAAAATAAGGAAAAGGGAGTGGTTAGTTGGTCTTTTAGCATTATCAGTCCATATTCATTCCTTTTTACCAGCTTGGGAATAAAAGGTCTTGTTCTGATTTATCACAGTAGATAGCATAGTCCCACCCACCGCCTACACACATACTGACACAGCTACAGACACCAGTGGCTACAGATGAACGCAGAGATGGTGCTGGAAAACCGCACACAGTTAAAGAAGGCAGCTGGAGGCAGGCATCAAGAGTCTACCTACAACCCAAAGATAACAACACAGCTATACTGGAACGTCCTGGCTCCTGGGTCAGTAAAGACCTTCACAAAGAGCAACGTGTTCCACGTGAGTGAATTATTTATGGATAGCTCATTTTGTTTCAGAAGAGATGAAGGAATCTGCTAAGTCATACTTAAATCAAAATAGTTAGTCTTATAAAAAAAGATGAATACTTCAGTTTTTTAAAATGTACAAACAATTCAAAAAGGAATACACCAGGCCAAAACCTTATGGGAAAAAAAATTAAATTTACCTAATAATCAAAAATAACTTTAAATTAAATAATATTTATTCATTTTTTTAAGGGAAAACCAAAAGTAAGATTAGAAAGCCGACATTCCCTAAAAATACTGCTCAGAGAGTAAATCGGTACCATTTTTGTGGATGGAATTAAGCAATATTGACAAGAAAAATTTTAAATGTACATACACTTTAACCAGCATATACATTGGTAGGAATTTATTCTTTACGTCTGAGATAATTGGGCAATCATACGAAGATGTATGTGCAAAGATGCTCTTAGCAGTGTAGTTCACTATAGGCTATTTCCAATTAATTGCTAAATGGAGAGTAGCACAGATTAGCTCAGTATATAACCCAGGCATGTAGTAGAATATTAAGCAGACCTTAAAAAGTACTGTTGTATGAATGACTAACTGACTTACATGGAAACTTTTATTTTCTGTTACTTTTGTATTCCTTAAGAGTCTTTTCAGTAAACACACATGATCTCTATAATTAAGGGACAACAAAGATGATCAGAAGTTGTGGAAATATACTTACTGGTATGAAAGACAGTCACACTACACTGATGACTGAAGAAAGCTATTTATATAACGGATGGCTTATATGACACCATTTTTGTTTTAAACATATGAATGTATGAAAAGAAAAAGAATCTGAAACTTAATACATAAAAATGTTATTAATGGATTTCTCTGAGAAGTGGAATCATCTATAATTTTTATTTTCTTTCCTCTGCTCATCTGAATTTTCTACCTTTCCTCCACTGATATAGTATTAGCTCTAAGTAAAACAGGGAAGTGGGCGGGGAGAGCCAGTTAGTCTTCCGAAATGAAAACCCAAGGCTGAAGGAAGGCCGCTGAGGTCTGCTGAGTCCTGGACTTACCTCCCCTCCCATCAGAATCATCATACACGGACTTTTTTTTAAAGTATGCAGCTTTCTCATTTTTATTGAGAGTCTAACCTTACAATCAGGAACTGGGATGGAAATGTGTTTTTATACAGTTCCTACCTTAGTTGGTCAAACCTTGGCTTCCAATCAGAATTAACCTCAGTGACAGATACACAGAACCTAATCTTTAAAATGGGACCGAATTTTGCTTAGTGTAACTACAAATTACTAGACTGCACAAGTACCCCAACACCGTGAGGTTAGGCTAGTGGAAAGACAGGGAGAACCAGAATCCCTTCCTTCCAGACAAAGACAGTGCAAAGGCACGTCAAACTTCCCACGCTGGTTCAAGCTCAACAGCGATGTATAACAAATTATTTCCAAATCTTTCTAATGATCAAGAAATACTCAGCTGACTTGATCCCAAGGAGACATACTTTCATATAATCAATAATTTTTCCTCATGGGATCTATAAAAGTCCCTTTTAACAAAGCAAGGGGACCTGATTATGTACTACTGTAAAATAATTTTTACAAGTTAACTTTCACATGGAAATTCCCTATCTGGAGAGAAAGAACTGAAGAAAGGGAAGCATCTCTGTGCCAAGCACTGGGCTAGATGCTCTATGTGTTATTTTTATTTAACCTTTACAAGAACCCTATGAAATATGAAGCCCCTCATAAATGAGGATACTAGGGAAGTTGGTAATTTTACTAGAACACTGAAGTCACTAAGAGCCAGAGCCAGGATTCAAACCTGGTCCCTCATTTACTCCTCCATTTCTACTTTTTTCTCTTTCCAAACCCCTCCTCCCATCCTTAACCTCCCCCAGGTTATCTGGGCCTAACCTCCACTCTGCCCCCACCACTAAACAGATTGGGTATTAACTCTTTGTCAAACAGAATGCAATTTTCATACCACCCAATTTAATTCAGTCATTTCAAAAGCCGTAATAATAATCTAAATTCACACTTTAGTACACATTCCAATTTAAAACCACGTTAAAAATTATATCCTCATGATATACAGAGAAAGGCCTGTAAAGAACAAACCAAACTGTTAAATATAGTTAGTTATTACCTCACGGGCTGGGGGTGAGGGTTTTAACTGATATCTTTTTTTATCATTTACTTGTTATACTGGACATGTATTCATTCAAATTTGCAAATTAAAAACAATTTTCACTCAATTAGTGTGTATGTAACATCATTCAAACCCTCAACTGTCTGCCTCCTAGGTCCTCACCCAACCTCAACTTGCAGTAACCGACTTAATTTGACAGAAAGGATCACTCCCAGGAATTAAGGCAGAGCAACGAAGACACCGCCTCGTGCGGTAGCAACTCTGATGCTGAGGTAAGTCTTTTATTCATCCAGACCAGTCCCCACAGAGTCTACAGAAATCACGCCACTCCACTGGCTGTTCTCCGAACTTGCCCCTCCACCTGCACAGAGCCTAGAGCTCTAACACAGTGATGCTGGACACAGAACCTCTTCTGGAGGCCTATGCTCCATTCAGTGGCTCTGGCCTGTCACACTGCCTGAGGCTCCTTTTCATCTTAATTTCTCTGGGGATCGAGCTTGCCAAATTTCCAACGTTATGATCATTTCTCACTTTCTCTGTCTGTTCTGCAAGACAGACAGTATCTAATTCTATCTAATTATTCCGCGTGTTTACACTGACAAAAGGAGTAACAGGGAGACAGGGGGTTCGCATCCCCACTGGTCCACAGTGTTACCTCCGATGAGCTTCCGTAAGTAAATAACTACTCTCAGTGCTTTCCAAAGTTAGTTCCAGGATTTCCCCCCAAATAGTATTCTGATTTTCTGGTTCAAATGCAGCCCATACATAACATTAGAAGAGAAAGTCCAAGAAAAATGAAGATTGGCAATCTTTTAAAAAGTACTCAAACATTTTTAAAAAGTGATATATAAAACAGATAAACAACCAGGTCCTACTATATAGCACTGGGAGCTATATTCAATACCTTGTAATAGCCTATAATGAAAAAGAATATGAAAATGAATATATATATATATATATATGACTGAATCACTATACTGTATACCAGAAATTAACACATTATAAATCAACTATAATTCAATTTATCCTTTACATGATCATTCAAATGTTTCTCTTCGATGTTCCAGTTCAACTAATATTTACTTAGCCAGACTCATCTACATTAAGTGATTTCATATATTATCATCTCTTTTGCAGCCGGATAAATCTATGAGGAGCTCATTATCCTCATTTAAAAGTGATGATGAAGAAAAAAAGGATAACGTCCCTTTGGTATAAGAGCATTTTAATGAAAACACTTAATAAAAGTTATGAAGAACTGCATTAACACTGCTACCTAGAAAACACCACACCTCCGTGGCCTGTCCAGACCGCACTTGTTTGTGAGTTACAGAGGTCAACACCCAGAGGGCTTGTTAAGGACCTGGTAAGACAGCCACCCAATGGGAGTAACTTCCAGGAACTACAGACAAAAATGGGTCTTTGGTACCAACCACGTCACTCCTCAGATTGCTTCAGAAAACCAGGGGCTTCTTTTAAGAGCCATTCAAATGCATCACTCTATCTGAAATATTCTGAAGATTCTAGAATAAGGGAAATAAAAGACCTAATAGCTGGTGGCACATTTTACTACAATAAGCCAATCTGTGGGTGATTCTAAAATACAAATCTAAAAACGAAACAGCTGGGTCTCTCAGGCCTGCAAAACCCCATCCCAGAGCCATTATTAGCAAAGCCCCACACTGCCTGACCCTTGACCCTCACTTGAAATTATTCTGAGTAAGTTTCAGACCAACAACTACACAAGTGTTTCTGGAAAACTGCCCAATAACAGATGCTCAATAAATGCCAACGGGTTCGAAGTAGGGCCCTAATCAACCTCCACTGGATAAATGAGATAACTCATCTTAAATCAGAAATTTTAACTCTGGACCATGGATGTTTAAAAATTTCATACAACCCTAGAAATCATATGCCAAATTCTGCGCATATATTTACATTTGTATATTTTCTGGGAAGATTTTCAAAAGGGCCTACAACCCAAAAAAGAGTAAGAATCTCTGAGCCCTGCTAATGGGAAGAGCACTGAATACGCAACCGGGAAACCTGGGCTCTAGCCCTAACTCTAACACTGACTGACAGCTTTCGGACATCATGCAAGCCACCTGCACTCAGATTTCTCATCAGTGGGAAGATTTAGGGCATTTCTATTATCCTTTTTACTCCACAAACACAAATCTCCATGGGTCCTCCAGTAGCCTATATGATACCACACGTTATATGCCAGCTCAGTGCTTCAGAACTGAGACAGTGCCCAGCACATGGCAAGAGCTTAACAGACAGGGGTTAAGTGAGTAAATAAATAAACTCTCAAAGGTAATTTTTCCTTTTTGCACCATAACAAGCTGCCAATTTGAGTACAAGCTGACTTACTCAGGAAGATCCCTTATGCTTAGCTACGTGTCCTTCAAGGTCCTCATCTGCCCACAAGTTCCTGAGAGAAGCCTAGGACTGGCCAGGCAGTCTCTTAAGACAACCAGCTCCACGGCTAGCCCGCTTCCAGGCGCGGACACTGAGATACCAGACATCGCCACACCCGCCCTCACTGCTCCTCCTCGTTACACGCTGGGACCGGGGCTCAGCAAACTTTTTCTGCGAAGGTCCTGGCAATATTTTCAGTTTTGCATGCCAGATGATCTCTGTCACAACTACTCAACCGCTGTAGGGCAAAAGTGGCCACAGATAATATGTAAACAAATTAGTGTTACTGTGTTCCAATAAAACTTTATTAATGAACTGAAGTTTGAATCTCCTATAATTTTCATGTGTTACGAAACAGGTGATTTTTGTTTTAATCACTTAAAAATGTAAAAACCATTCTTAGCTCCAGGACTGTAAAAAACAGGTGGCAGGCTGGAATTCTCCCCCCTGGTCTGTGGACTATGATGCATGGTTCAGAAGTTGGAAAGTAGCAGTCAGGCCTGAAAGGTACTCTCTGAAAAAAGGTACTAGAATCAGCTGGTTGACTTCTCTGCTCTCTTTATCTTCTTGCCTCCATTTTTAACTTAGAAATAATTTGAAGTTAGGAGAATTGAGATGGCAAATAGATATGTACCTGTTAATATCTGATCATAACATAATTAAATGATAAAAAGTTCATTTTCACTTTGAAAAAAATTACACTTAAGTCTTCTCATTACGCAAAAACAATCTATCAATTTTGACGGAAATGAAGTCCTACCTCTTCCCTCCAACCTGCTGACTCAAAATTTGTTCCTGAATGAATAACATGCAAACAGAAGCAGTGAACTATCAGTTTTCATCTATAAGAATGGGAGAAAAAACTATTAAAAACATTAACAATATTGGGTTTTAAAAAGCTAGGAAGAAATATTTACTCTTGGTGTTATGTAAGTTAGTACAATCTTTTTGGAGATCTGTTAAAAAAAATTTACCAAAAGGTAAAATGTACATAAATTTTGACTTAACAGTTATGCTTCTAGGAATTTATCTTGCGAAGATAACCAGACAAGTCAGCCAATATGTATACACAGCAAGTTTCATACTTTGAAGAACTGTTAATACCATGAAAAAACTTAAAGCTACTTAAATGCCCACTGGTTGAACACTGGAAGGATACAATGGAATTCCAGGTAGCTATAAGAAACGATAATGTAGACAAGTATTTGACATGGACCTGTCTATAACACACTGAAAGAAAAAAGCACGTTACAGAACTGCATACATACACTGTTTGATCTCAACTGTGTGAATATCTATATGTGGTGATGATGTGTGTGTGTGAGAAGCAGGAAGTTAAAAGAATGCTTACCAAGATGTTCATGGGTGATTTTCACCTTCTTGCTTATAGTTTTCTGTGTTTATACTATTTTGCAATGAGCATGTATTACTTTTATAACCTAAAGAAGACTTATTAGAAGGTACAGCACTAAGAGCGAACCTTAATGTAAACCATGGACCCTGGGTGTCAGTGCAGGGTCATCAGTTTTAACAAATGTCCCACTTCAGTGGGGATGTGGGTAGTGGGGGAAGCTGTGTGTGTAGGGCTGGGTGGAGGTGAGGGGGAGATAAGAACTCTGTACTTTCTGCTCAGTTCTGCTGTGAACCTGAAACTGCTCTTTAAAAATAAAGAATAAAAAAAAGACTTATTAAAATAATTCACAGGCAAACAATTCAAAAGTTTTGTTCATCAGAAACAATGTAAGCCCCACAGATGTGAATGTAAAAGTGTTTTATCAGAAGTGGTGTCAGAATTCTGCCCATTGCTCAGTGTGTGTGTCGGGGGGGGGGTGACAAGGGAAGTATTACATGAAGCCCAGCATTAAGGTGGCCAGCAGTCCCCACCAGGAACTGATCAAAGAGTGCTCTCCTCTTTCCAGAATCTGTTTTGTGCCCCCACCCTGAGGATACCGCACTGTTTCTCTTTGTTATTTCTGATTTATCAGAATGTCCTCTGTGACAGCTTAGAGGACTTAAGACCGCGTTAGATAGTCAAGGGCTCAAGAAAAGCAAGCTACCACTTTGTCTTAGATTAGCTTTAAAATGGAGTTTTAGTTGAGGCAAAAGACCAGGCTGCTAGAAGATAAACTGGCCTTAAGGGGCTTTAATGAAAGAACAAATGCCAAGAGGAGATTTGAATGATAAGCAGTTTCTGTTACATTAATAAGAAGCATTCTGATGCCAGGACAGGACCAAGATTGGAATCAGTTAATGAGGAAACACTTAATTTTACCTGGATTTTTATTATCTTCTTTAGAAGAAATATGACCATTATAATTTATGCTTCCTATGCTTTGCCAAATACATACTTCTACATGTGTATGTCATATGTGTGTATCTACTTTTATTTTAACAGAACAAAAGGTTTAAAGTTTTCTGTGTGGAATACATACCTCGTAGTCCAAACTATCTGAATGACATCCAGACTTTTTCTAGTTGCAGGAAGGAAAAGCCAGCCTTAACAAGAACTAAATTTTTAAACCTAACTAAAAGAGCTGGCAACGTCATAAGGATTCACAAACAGCATATAAGTAGAAGTGTCTTAAATTAGCAATGGGATGTTAACAAGTCTATAGTAAAAATGGAATCTCTAATACGTCATGGCTCCAAGTTACCATTTGCATCAAACTCCCATGGATTCATACTATGCATGAATTTCAGTACAAATGAAGCTTAATTTACAAAAGGCATCCTTAATAATTTATACAATATACCCAACGATATCAAATTGTTATGTTGAGTAAAACAAGAACCATAAACTTAGGTTTAATATTAATGACATTCGTTCAATCCCAGCATTAATATACCCAGAATTAGAGTAAGAATTTTCTGGTCCCCTGATATTATCCTCACTAGGATGAATGCTAACCTGGTAGACCAAATTTGTTGGTTTCCCTTGGGAAACTTCTAAAATTAAAAACGCAGTTTATTTTGGAATATAATTTTGTGGTCAAGACATTTTTAATTGTTCAGGCATCGTCTTGAGGAATTTGGGGGGGGGCTGGGCAGTTTTTCTACACAAACAGCCCTCTTTTAACTCAAAAATTCTTAAAAAGCATAGAACAATTACTCCCGTGGTAAATCCTCATTTCCCAAGTCTCCTTGGGTTAATTGTCATAAGGGATTCAAAATGAGAGAAGTCGTCAGAATTTTCAAGGTAAGAAACACTAACTCGTAGCACTGAGAAAAACAGCAGCACACCTCAGATATACAAACGCCAGGGAACTTCCTGATGCAAAGTGTCCATACATTTCCCAGGCGCATTTTATTTTCAGGCTTTTATATGTTTACACGTGAAACAGATGTAAATTAAGATGGAATTTAAGACATCCTGATAGGAACGCTTTTCCTCACCACCGAAAACCTTCACTTGTTTTAAAAAGGAGTCACACCACCGAGTTCCTTCTACGGGGCAGGGAGGAGCTCCCCAGATCACACGATGAGGACTAACTTTAGTGGAGACGCCCAGTTCACGTGCAGCACGTCAGGAAATCATAACAAGGTATTTTATCTTCAGAGCTTTCTTAATGAGACTATTGTTTTTTCATTCTCCCCATTTTTAAGGCCCAGAGATTATGTACCCTGCCCAGAGTCACAAAGGCAGGATTTGAACCCAGGTAATCCAATGAAACAGTTTTAACGACCTCACTGTCACACAGGGGACGTGGGTTCTGGTTCTGCACTGACAACACTCAACACGTGGACCCCACGGGGAGGAGCCGTCTCCCTCTGTCCCGGATGGCTTTCCCTCAGGAGTGTGTGAACGCTCCCCGTCTTCCAGGATCGTTACGAGAATGTGAAAAGAACAGAACGAAAGCCTTCCTAAAAGTTCAAAGCACTATATAAATATACCATGTGCTAAATATATCCAACTCTGAATGTTCCAGCAACACATAGATTACTTTGTAAAATACAGAGAAGACCCTACAGTGTGGTATTTGCGCCACTTTGGAGTGTCCTTCACGGTGTCTGTCTGCAAGCTAGTAAAGTGGCAGACCTAAGTCTTGGCTGCAAAACAGAGCACCCTGAACAAGGCAAGTAAAAAGTCGACGTGACATTTACTGTTAAGGACAGCCAAGCACTTCCAAAATACACATGTAAACAGCAGTCTGTATCCAAGGAAACACATTTTTCTCTTTAATAAAAATAATCTTGATTTTTAAAGAACACATTAAGATGATTATTTCAATTTCAACAAGTCAAATTCTGAAAGCATAGAATGATTTCTTTACAAAACGTATAGAATCTGATAAACAAAGGACCAGAATTATTTCTTACCTCCCACATGTATACATTATTCTTAACCTGAGATCTCTTTTTCTTATCACCAACAAATGGCCCAAACTTTTTGCCTTTTAAAATTGGTTTAGTGGCCCAGACACCTAGAAAATAAAATCAATATTGTTATAATGTACGTGGTTATTTAAAGATTAAAGCATTAAAATCAAATCAGTTCCACGAAATATTTAAAAGACTAGAGAGCCTAAAAGCAAGGTAATGTTAAATCAACTGCAGTCAAATTAAATCAAGCATTCAATGGGATTTTTATTTTTCTTATTTATATTCTGCTGTATTTTCCTAAAAGCCTGTAAAGAACCTATATTGTTTTATAAATACGAAAGAATATTTCATATTTTTTATTAATTTTTAATTAAAATTACCCAGACAGCACAATCACAATCAAAAGAAAAAGATATTAGAATCTAATAAAACTAAAAATAATTTTTAAACTCCTCTTTCTACTTTTCTACAGATTTCAAACTGTCCCAAATGAACATAAGTTGCTTTTAAAAAGGGTTAGAAATACAGTTTTATGAATAAATATTTTTGAAATTCATTTACTCAAAGTGGAAAACCCTCTCCTCTCTACATTTCCACTTTTCAGAGTTTCAGACAACCAAGAGTTATGCTGCTCTCTGGCATTCTCAGGGGTGCTTCTACTTTCTCTACACTGACCACAAGGAAAACAAACAAGATGAAGAAGCAGTGGGTAAAGCAGCAGGAGATGCCCTGGAGTCCAGGGAACCAGCGTCAAGGTGACTCCCACTGACAGCATCACTTTCAACAGGTTCCCCCACCTTCTGGCCTCAGTTTCCTCCTGTACAGAAGGAGGCTGTGGTCTTGGCCAGTCCTGCCCAGCTCTGATGCATTAATTCCACTTACCGTAGTCTGTCATGAATCCCACTTGATATCACAGCTCATAATCAATTAGTGGAGATAAATAAATCAAACCACTTTTATGAACGATATAAATGGTCAAATTACTCACTGAATAATTTTCAATGAGAATTAGAAAAAGTATTTACTAAAGATTTATTCACACACATATATACATAAACCAGAATATGAGAAATACATCTTTAAAAAAGGAAACAGGATGTAAACATGATATATTTCAAGACTGTACTCTGATTAAGTTTTTAATTTACTTCCTTAGCCTTCTTTCTAAAGATTAGGACACAAAAGCAAGATCAATTACAAAAAAGCTTGGCTGCATTCAACAAGAAATTTCAGCTAGAAGCATTCAAATACACTCAGGTTGTAATTCATTCAAGTATCTACTGAGGTCCATGAAGCATCAGGTACTAGAGACATACAGATAAATAAGAAATGAAGAAACTCACAGTCAGTGACAGGGACAGATGTGAAAACAAATACAAAATAATGAAATAAATATAAACGCATAATCACACTCAAACCAGGGTGAATCAGAGAGGAGGGAGTGATACATTCTGCAGGAGGAAGAGCTGGGGAGACACGGAGGAAGGGGCTGCTCAGGCTGAGTCATGGAGGATGGTGGATGGGACTGGAGGTGTTTCTGGTTTAATTTTATAATCTATGTCCACCCCAGATTCTTAACTGGAAAACATAACCTTCAAAGTCTGTTGGCTTTACCGTGAGCTCCTTACCTGAAAGGCCCCAAAGGAAGCCTCGCTGCAGCCTGCTCTCCCTTCCCGTCCCCTCCTGTGACCCAGTACTCACCAATGCGAGTCTTGTCAACAGCAGATGGGAAAAGCCTCACTTCCTCCGGAAGGCCTCGAAGCACATGTTCGGGTACCTCGGCCAGGCTCTCGGCGGCCGCCACAGGCTCAGCTGCGCTCTGCAAGTTAAGAAACAGAAGGATAACAGCAAAGGGAAGAAAACCCAGCTCACGTTTTGACTTTTTTCTGGTCCAATAAGCAAATATGCAAAACTGTAACTGAAACCCGAAGCTGGCAAGTCAGACTCAGACGATGATGTCAAGCAATTCAGGAGTTGCTCTGAGGCTTGTTTTTGAGTCTCCAAAGGAAACCGCTGTAACCTTCCAGCGTGTCTGTGTTAATCTATTTTGTTCCCGCCACCTGTGGCCATTTTAAAAATATGTAAATCTCGGGCACCATATTGTTTTAAACTCCCACAAAATCTGGCAACAAAATATAGCTTAAGCTTACTTTAAAGTCAAAGGCTACTATCAGCATTTTAGAACACTAAAAAAAAAACCCACTCCCCACTAAAACGAACACTTTCAGGCACATGCTATAAAGGCCGTGCCAGTCAATCAGACCCCATCCCAAACAGGACTCATCTCTCCAGCAACAAAACCCCCTTGACAGGGACTTGATGCGTCCAAGCGACAACACTACAACTTATTCTGGGCCCTCCATGGAAGTGCGACCTTTCCAGGAAACAGTAATTTGCACCGTATACCAAGTAATTATAGAGCAAAGTCCCCACAATATCACAAAGTTTCTAAAAAATAGAGAATTTTACACAATTACTAACCAAAGTATATGCCATATATTCACTGTAATCTTGAGAAATAAGACTACTATTAGCTATGTATGAAAAGGAATGGAGCCAACCCATAAAACATGACTGTCATTTTAAAAATAACTTTCAAATCAAAGGAAAACCAAGTGGCTATTAACTGGCTCCACATATACTCTAAAGAACTGATGTGCAGATCATGACACCACCAAGAATGATGGGTTTTGTAGTCTGAATGTTTTTCAGTTCACTGCAAAGGGAAACATTTCTCAAGGACTTTCAAAGAAACCAACATGGGCAAAAAGCAAAACTCCAAGCTAAAAAGATTAATTTTCCTACAACAATGAAGTTCTTGTAGTTTTTAAGACTGTTTTATGCCAAGAAAATATCATCTAAATTTTCATACTCTCAGCGTTTCATTTTTTAAAAAATATCAATAGGCTGCTTCGAGAGAAATAAACCCCACGGCAACAAACAAGTCACTATGAAGGTCAACTCTCTGCTAGTTTGAGTTGGAATGCACAGAAGTGGGCATCAAGGAACTGGCATTCATTCCCTGGATGGGCAAAGCCCACAGTGCACACACACTTCAGAAGCACAAATGCTTCAATCCAGTTCGATTCACACCTCGGTCCTGACAGTATCACCAAGCACACTTTAGATGCTTTCCAACATATGGGAATAGTAAAACTGCCCAGAACATGGTCATATGGTATTTTTCATTAGCTAAAGGGTGAATAAATTTAGCACACAAATTTCTCACTTCTAAATACAATGCCCCCACTTAAAAATTTTTAATCTATAAACTGAAATTTTGAAAGTGAATAAATTTTTCCAAAGGGAGAAAAGGTGTTAAACTGGCAGCTGGTATCCTAGGCTATATAATCATTATTTTTAGCATGGATAAACTAAACAGTGTCAACAAGTACTGGCCGCAGTGACGAGTCCTATCAGCACACGGCCATTTAGCACCGGAAACGGGAGTTTTCCTCTCTTCCCAGATGGGACACAGATGAAGACTTAAAAGGATGTCTTGTGTTTGTGTATGAGTTTACTCCAAAGAGCCCAAGAGGCAGGGACAGGATTTGAGCCTTTGTCTGTCAATCCCCAGAGTCCGAGTCCATACCACTGCGGCGTCTCCAGTTAAGATTCTGCTCGATCAGGTCTGAGGCTCTCACGTAAACCATGGTGACTATGGTTGACAGCACTGGATTATAGAATTGCAATTTGCTAAGAGAGCAAAACTTCAGTATTTCCACCAAAGTTAAAAAAAAAAAAGACAGAAAGAAAAAGATAAACATGCAAGGTGATGGATGTGTTCATTAACTAGATGGCAGAAATCCTTCCACAACGTATAGGTGTATCAAACCATCACAACGTACATACACTTTAAATATCTTATCATTTTATTCGCCAACTATACCTCAAGAAAGCTGGGAGGGGGAAAAAGAAAAGATTCTGCTGGAACATAATGTGAGAACCTCTGCCCTAAAACCTCCAAACTTTCATAGAAATGTCAACAGGAGACAGCACCTAAGGCAGGAATGGTCATTCCCATAGGAAATTTGCAACGAGTGTAAGTTGGAGACCACGTTATGTTAAAATTTCTGAGATGCCTGTGACTATAAGGGACCTCAGCAGGGCTGCCACAAGACGAAAGAAGGAAAATCCCCATGCACGTATTTAGTTACTTTCAGCAAACCCATTATTTTTCATTTCGGCCCCTTTACCTAGTAGAAGAAAGCTTTTTTCCTGTTTATTTTAGTATCCTTCACACTATAATGGGCCTCAGCTCAATGAGGAGGACCGCCATCCAGACACTGGCCAGCCCCAGGGCCACCCTCCCCATCTCCGGCTGTTGGAATCCCCATGGCAGTGGCTACGGCTGGAAACGGTGTGGAACGTTTTCAGAAAATCAGTGATTTGAGAAGGAGAAGGTGGTGGTGGGATGGCTTGCCTAAACAGAACTACCCTCTCCCCTCCCTTATTTTTCCTTCAGAGGTCTTATCACCTTTCAAAATAATTACTTGTATAATTATGTGTTTGATGTACCCCCTGCCAGACTGCAGTGAAGACAGTGTCCATCTTACTTGATGTTGCATTCCCAGTGCTCGGCAGCAGACATGAAATGTTTGTTGTCACTTAAGTACTTGAATAAAATCATGATTCTTGTAAGCTAACTTAAACCTATTTTAGAAAAAAAGAGGGCTAGGAACAAATAAAACAGCAGGGTCACCTATCAGAAAGCATTTCCTCTTTGTGGGCCTGGATTTCCTCAATCTGAAGTAGGTATTTCTGGGTCAATATAAGAATCCTTTCATTAAAATATCTCTGAGTCCCTTCTATGGGCCAGGCAATGTTTTAAGCATCACGTTTGCCTTAACAATGTGTCATTCCAGCGAGGAAGACAGACAAAATCAAGCAAAGGCATACAGTGCTTGGTAGTTACTGATGCTCTGAGGAAAAATCAAGTCCAAGAAGGGGACACAGTGACGAGAGGAGGAGGAGGGTGCTATTTTAGACAGAGTGCTTAAGGAAGATCTCTCTAGGAACAGGAAGGGAATCGTGTGATGATATGTGGGGAAACTATGCCAGGAAAGGACCTTGATGAGTTAGGAGTAAGTTTGGTGTGTTCAGAGAACAGACAGGCAGAGACCACTGTGTCCAGAGCAGATCAGGGGGCAGAAAAGTAGCAGGAGCTGGGTTGGGGGGTGAGGGAGGGAGGGAGGCAGGGTTAGGTAGACACAGAACGAGAGGGGAAGACAGGAACCAACCGGAGGCAAGGCTGCATGGGGCCCAGGCTGCTCCTCCTTCCGGGGGAAGAACAGCCTCCCTAACACTGACCACTCAGATAAGCTTGGAGGAGGTTAGGAGAACTCTCCTGTGATGTAACAGAAAACATAAGAACGCTTTAATTCCCTACTTGGTGAAGTACAGTCTCCAAACCTATCAATCAACTGACCTGGAAATTTAATGCAGTAAGTTTAAGTCAATAAGTTAGTTATTAACTGTTAATTGGTCTCGTTAATTCCCACCTCAAATTTAAAGAGAGTCAATTTCCCTCTCTCCCCCAGTCACTGGCCACAGCGTCCCACCTGCACTCAGTCCATCGCTCAGTCACTCACAAACACTTCCTGCGTGCCGGTGTGCTCTGGGCTGGCGCTGGGCTGGTGGTGAAGACACATGGTTAATGAAGCTGATGCAGGCCCCCTCCTCAACAGGCTCACCGGCTAAAGGAACGGCTGACTCTGCTTCCTGACACAAGAAGCCTTAGTGGTATGTTGAGTCTCCGGTTTCGACCTGGCTGCAGAGCCTCTTAAAGGTCCTTCTGTGCTTTCCTCTGACACTCTTCTTTGGCCCAGGATGACCTTCCATGCTGGATGCCAGGAGCTTTGGGAGCAGGACACTCAACTCTTCCTCTGGGCTGTGCTCTGTGCTAATGAGCACTTCCACACACCATAATCGTAGCTAACACTGATGGAGAGTTCAGGAAAGTCAGACACTATTTCAAGCGCTCTTTGTATCACCTTAATCTGGAGGCTGTGACATGTGACGGTGTCATCATTCCACGGGCTAATTCAATGTGTGATTGTTGAATCTTATATTTTAAATTTTCTGACTTATGAATAAGGCCTACAGTCTAACTAACATCGCTGTACCAAGCTGATCCCTGGTGCTAATACCACGCTAGAGTTAAGTAAGACATTACCTACCACTAGGGGAAGCTGAATGTGGACCCTCGCATCTGTGCCACCCCTGGCCCCCGCCCCAGCTTCTTGAGTACGGCTAGAGAGGCTGCTCTCCCTACAGGCATGAGGGTTGGTTGCCTTGTTGTAAGGGTTTCACTGACAATCACTAGAGGAGAACAAGGAAAATACACTATTAATATTATAGGCAACAACTTATTGACGCCTGTTTGGGCTCCTGCATGGATGGACAAGAAGAACAAAGAGAGTTCCTACCCTCTGCTTTTAGGCCCAGATGGTGGGGCTGGGACCGTATCAAGGCCTGAGGATCGTCTAAGGGAGCCAGTCTGGTTCGCATGCTAGGCCGCTGCCCCACCCAGCAGAAGCCTGTCCCCACAGCCCTCCAGCATGGTCCCCCTCAGCCCGCTTCCTGCACTCTCCGCTCTCCCTGCACCTGCTCTCCAAAGCACTTCCGAGCTGGCCTGGTTAACGGCCTCTCCACTAGAGGCAAGGTGAGGTCGCAGACACCCGGGACAGTTCCATTTCACTGGCCACCGCACCCAGAGCCTGGCACAGGACGCCGACCTCGGAGCAGTGGTCACTGGGAACAAACAAGCAGACAAGCATCTGGCAGTCCAGTGCCAAGAGGTCTGGGTGCACAGAGCTGGCTGTAAGAGGATACGGACTCACCTGGTCCTGGAGTCCAGGGGGAGTGGATGAGACCAGAGAGCAGAGAACGAGAGGAGAGTGCGGCCAGGCCAGAGGGAGCCAGGGAGGACGCGGAGGCGGCCACCACCAGCACCTGCCAAGCCTGGACGGCCAAGGCACAGAGACCAGACGGCCTCTGGAGAGCAGGGGGACACCACTACAGGGTCCGGGGCAGGGGAGTGACAAGATGTGATGAAGTCTTTGGCTTCCAGGCTATTCCACATTTAACTTCTCCAAACACTCTGCCTCCTGTAAAGCATCTGGTTCAAAACTCTTTAAGAACGTTCTGCACAAAATCCTGTAGCTCCTCTACTGGTTTTAGAAACTTTCAGGGTTCAAGGGAAGCAAAGAAAACAAGGTGAGAGCTTTCTCACCCTGACACACCCGTTCCCCTTGTCCGGAAGATGCCAGCGCAGGGTGCGCGTGGGGCGGGGGTGAGCGGGAAAAGGAACCTGCTGCCGCCTCCCCGTGAGTCTGCTGGTGGTGAGACTACACTGCGGCTTCTCCAACTACCTTTGTCCAACGCAGTGAACTGGAGCTGCATACGGCCTCTCAAGTCAGGTAGTTTGCTTGGTCTACCCACAGATTAAAAAAAAAAAAATGCTATTGGAAGAAAAATCCCCATTTTACTTTTAAAAGCTCCCCCACCCCGGCCCTACAGGCACTACCCTCTGGCTCCTCCCGCCCTCACCGGCTGGGGACCTTACTCCTCTGGGTCTCTCACAGTCCAGGTTTCCAGCCTTCAAGGACCCCAGCCACTGGTCCTTCTGACCCTCAATACCCTCTACATCCTTCCGAGTCCGGTTCACATCCCAGTGACTTTAACGTCCTCCATGAAGACATTCCAAACAACGCACAACGGTCCACTTTTCTGATTTCCTGTATGGTCAGCTTCACACCATACACACAGAGTGCTCAAGGCACGTGGAGAATGGCTCTACGAGGAGAGAAAGGCCGTTGCTCCATCACTTAGGAGGTTTGGTCCAAACAAGGGATGTCTGGGTCTGCACTCAAGCAGCGACAGTGATTAGAACGTATTTTACAGGGCAGAATCCAGACTTGGTTACTGGCTGAAAACAGTAACAATAGTACTTACAGTGCTTCCTATATGCCAGGTACTAGCCTCACTGCCTTATGTTTCCTGCTTACTTAACTCCTGCCCACAAGCGCAGTGGGCGGGCACACTGCTACCCCTACTGAACAGGTAAGGAAGCAAATCCCGAGAAGGGGAGTGACGTGCCGTGACGTGCCGAAGACCACATGGCTGGAGGTGCAAAGCCAGTCACCAGACAGCAAAGGTGAGGCAGAGCTAAACCACCCTATAACCTACTTCTCTACCAAAGCATTAATACCAGAACAACAAAAAAGGTAAGCCTTCTTGTAAAATAACTATTACTCAATAAAAAAAAATAGAAAAAAAAAAAAGGTAAGCCTTCTTGCCACAGTTCCTTCCCACAGTTATGTAAGGAAAGGCTATTCAAGTCGCTAATTTCTTTTTTCAAATTTCAGAAATAATCTAGTATTTTCATTCAGAAAGACAATGTCCCAATTTTATAAAAACTGCTAATCTACCTAGTAGAATACATGATTCAAAATGAGATTTAAGTGCCTTCATTATTCGATGCATTAGTTTTTTAAACTGTACATTCAATAATTGAGGTCTAAGTTATAACAACAGATTGGAATCACCTAACTTGGAAGTCTTTTTTAAAAAAGTCTTTAATATAAAATTTGTGTTTATAATTACCTATAAAGAATACAATTCTATATTAATTATACTACAACAGCAAAAGTGATTTTGATTTTTCTACACCATATATTTTTAGGATTAGAAAAAAAGCAGGGACAACACCTAAAATGAAAGACAGTAGCCGTCCCACAGTTTCACCAAATCTTTAGAAATATGATTACGAACAGATTTATTTAGATGGTCAGATGGTCTCTGATAAAATATTTCCTGTAAGAGGAATAAAGCACTAATATGCACAACAAATGGAGGATCTCAAAAACAATCTTCTGACCAGAAGGAGACAAACACAAAAGAGCACATACTATACATGGAATCCTAGAACGGGAAAACCCAAACCACAAAAACAGAAAGCGGCTGGGTGGTTGCCTGCGGTGGGAGTGGGAGGGGGAGGACTAACTACAGAGCAGCAAGAAGGAACTTTTTGGGCGGATGGCAGTGCCCTGCACCTTGACAGTAGTGGTAGGTACATGAGTACAGATATCTGCCAAAACTCAGCACTTCAAATGAGTATATTTACTACAAATAACTCAAAGTTGATTTTTCAAGTAAAATAAGTAAATGAATCCTACACTCTCCTCTTTATATCTTATTAAAATGAAACTTTCGTGTCCCAAAGGGAAAAAAGAACAAAAATACCAATGCCATAAGAGAAAAACAATTATTTTATTTTTTATTTTATTTTATTTTTTTTTTTTTTGGAGGGGGCACCCGGATGTGAACCGGGGACCTCTTGATAAAACAATTTTTTTAGATCAAGATTTTTCTTCAACCCAAGTTAAGCATTCTGCTCAAAAACCTCCAAAGGTGTCCCACCTCCGCGAGCAAAGTCTACTCTAGTCCCTACAGTGACCACAGGTCTGACTCGACCCCTCTCTGACCTGGTCTGCTCTGCTCCAGGCACGGTGGCCTCGGAGCCAGGCTGCTCCCACTCCTCCTCCCACTCCGCTCTCCTCACACTCTCAGATGAACAGTCACTGGGGTTAGGAAGGTGACTTCCGACACAGCAGAGCACTGGCACTGGCTGCTGTTGCACAGGCCGCCAGTGCCATCTCACGGAGGCAACGCGCACTCAGGACTTTATTTTTAAAAATATAAGAATAAGCAAGCTTTACTGGTATTTCATTTAAGTTTGTATCAGTAACTCCTTTTATACACTTCACCCAGAGACTGACCGTAAATTACTTTATCTGTTTTAGCCTATTTAATTAAAGTACCTCATTTCTTAAGTATCGACTTGATCAACCCAACACTGGAGAGCAATAACAGTAGGTGACAGGAGAGATCAGAGTCAACACCCCTTAATATTAGGCACATCAGAGTATAGTCACACTATGCCACACAGAACTGCTACAACAGACTACTAATAACAACCATAGTAACTGTTGTCACCAGCAAAAGACACCCAAGAATCAAAGAGTATTAAGACACTGAAATTCCATGTACAACTCCTCTTTGTTTAGACTTGCAAACAATACTCCTAGTCACCATTCTGGTGGCAAGCAGTGGGGCAAAACGGAGAGTATGACTGCAATAACAGTAAGACGGGGACACAGGACAAGAAAACGTTATACACCGTCTTTGGAAAAGGACAGCAATCAAACAGATCTGAGACACATTAAAAAAGTCCCCTCCTTCAAAACCTGGCAGGTCCATTAAGTCGCCCAACTGAAGAAACAGTCCTCAGATACGGTGTTAATCTCAATGGTGAACAAACATATGACTACACCTTGCCTCCTAACAAACACAGCCTGTGCAGCACCGTGGGGGTGCTACTCTACAAATGGAAACCAGAGTATGTCTCTCTCCGGTGGCTTTTCACTGCACTCGTATAAAAAGAGAAGCTTCTTCTCATGGTCCTTAAGGCCCTAGAAACCTGGCCCCCGCCTCTCACACCAACTCCATCTTGTCCTGGAGTCCCCGATGCTTGCCAGGCTCCAGCCTCTGGCCTGCTCTCTGTTCCTTGGACCTGCAGCTCATTCTCACCTCAGAGCCTCAGCACTCACTGCACACTCTGCCTAGAATTCTCTTTCCCTGGATCTTCATATATCTGGTTCTTGGTTATTGCTTGAGTCTCTGTTCTATTATTATCACTTCTTCAGAACAGCCTTCTCTGGCCCTGGAATCCAGAGCACGTCCCCGCACCTTCACCCGCCATCTTCAGCACATTACCTTAGTTCGCTGTCTTCACAGCACTTTTCACTGTCTGGAATTATCTTGTTTGCCGTCCTGCTTTTTCACTGTCTCCCTCTATGAGTAAGTAAGTTGCAAAGCAGAGCCCTTGCGTGTTTGGGTCACTGCAGGCAGAATCCACAACACGCAGGGATGCAGTCTATGCAGGATGAACGAGGGAATGAGAGAACACTCAGAACAGCTAAAACAATGCACCTCTGAATGGCTGACCACCATTCTCAGGTTGGTTTTGCAGGATCTGTGATTAAAAGCGTCTTCTGTTATTTTATTACATAAAACTTAAAGCTAGTTTGAAAGGCTAACTTGCAGAATTTCTTTGCTACATGTTACTGGCAAATCAGAGACGACTGATCGGTATGCAGACACTGCAATCATAACACTACTGTATTGATAGAAAGTTTCATAGTTTCATATATTAATAGCAATTTGAGCTCTATGGAGATTCTTTAAAAAAAAGTGACTCAAAAAATTAGTAATCAAGACAGCTGTATTAAATCATTAGGGCTTAAAATTACATACTGTTCTATGTCAATTATATCTCAGTAAAGCAGGAAAAAAGCAGGCTGTACCCAAAGATGACAGTTCTCTCCTCCCAAGCACTGGATGGGTTTGCACTGCTCTCCTCACCTGAGTTTTAAGTTAGATGCAGCCACATGACTAACTTTGGCCAATTAAATATACATAGAATTAATGTGTATTGAGACAAAGTCTCCACCATCCTTGGTTCTTAAACAACTACCAGAGCAGATCCGTACTGAATGTGCATCCAGAAATAATGGCTGCCCTGTAACACCCTGAGCTTTTGGAGTGCCTTTTCGTGTGTGCAGCAAAACACAGCTTATCCTGACTGATACAGCAAGCTGAACAAGAGCCTGGCTTTGGAATCTGACGGCCTGGGTGTGAATCAGAGCACAATCACTTACTGCGTAAGTGACCATGGGCCTCTGGACCTTCATGTCTTCAGCCATAAAACAGTTCTAACACCTACTCTTCACAGAAGGGTTGCAAAGACTGAATTAATGAGAACGTGTATGTAATACACATTGCAGTGCCCGGCACGTTGATTAAGAACTGCCTAGACAGCAAGCAAACCTCAGCATATCTACTTAAACTCCTATGAGGATATCTGCCTTACGGAACTTCGTTCACCTTGGATGCTCTGTAAAGCAAAGCATTCTAAATTTTTTATCCAATGAGACAGCCAATCTCTGGATTCTCTTAGATAAATCTAGGAAAAGATAAGAAAAATAGTGGAACATCTCAAAAGTTAATTGAGATGAGTGTGGAATAATAATGAAGCAAGCAAAGGATGTATCTGTGATTTGAAAATGGAGAGAAAAGAAAACGCAGAGTGAGGGGAGGAGGTACAGTGGCTGCGAACGCTGGGTTTCACATTGGGAAGATAAGAGACAGTAAGGGGCAAATGTTGAGAAGAGACTGGAAGAGAAAGAAGGACAAACAGCATGTGGGTCTGGAGCTTCATGGAGCCCAGAGCTGAGCACAGAGGGAGAGTCTGGCGAGCTACACCAGGAAGGACTTGGAACATACTGATAAGCCTGAGCAGCTGACAACGCTGCTTCAATAATCAGTGCTTAAAATGCCAGGAGGCTTGGGACTCTGCTGTTGTTTCTGAAGGACTCACTTGTAAACAATACACTATTACTCACTCCTAGGATCCTTCAGTCCCTAAAACTCAACTGTTGGGTATGTATGAATGAATGACTCTGTGCTATTTTCTTAGACTACACTAATTACAAACAACAGATCTGACAGCTAAAATTCATCAAAACAATGCTGGTCAGTCCCTGGAGAGAAAAATCTAACCCTAAACTCATCATCAAGATTTTTAATTAAAAATCAGTCTGGTTCCAGTTAAAGCTTTTCTAATATCTGAATTTTTGAATAGTTGTTTTGAAGCTTTTCAAGCACTTACTATACAATTTCACTGGCTGGAAGTAAAAATAAATACAAGACAGAAAAACATAAAATGTCCCGAAACAATTCTTAGTTCTAAAAAATCACTGAGACAATTGTTGAAAAACACTCACTGATTGTATGTCATGACATAATAATCTGGTTTCAGTATCATGGGACTAATACTTCTCAAATAATAAAACTGTAACTGAAGAGGCTGAAAATTTTACTTATAAAGAGTGGACAATTTTTATAATCCAAATAAAAGTTCCATTACTACCAGAACACTTAAATTACACCCAAATCAGAAATGTGCTAACCATTAGACACGTAAGATACACTTTTCCATCGATACTCGGCATTTGGCATCAAAGGCAGTCCTCTGCAGACCTGATGTTAAAACTTGTCAAAACGAATTGTAAAAGAGCCAAAAAAATAAAACGGTTATTGCTACAACTCTTTTGAGTGGCATGTGGACTTTCTTTAAACACAAGTTCTTTTGATATAAATGGAATATTAAAGCGACAGTGTGATGTGTCAAATAGATCTAAATACGTTTGAAATAAAATATTACTAGCTTAATACGATTAGCCACCTGAAATAAATGACTGTTGAAGAATGATGCAACCTAAGCAAAGTCAATATTTAGATTCCACTTTGGAAGCATTCCCCATTATTCTAATCCAGAATCGAGACTCCTCCAACAGTTTCAAGGCAACAGAAAAGCAAGTTCCATGGGGAGACCAGCATTAAGAATCAAGCTTAAAATGGGAGAATAAATGAAATCTACAACATCTATGCATACAACTTTGATGGACAATGACTGTGAAAATCCACTGTTCTCTTTTCCCTCCCCCATCTTAGCATTTCAAAAATAATTTGCCTTCAAAAGCATGTCAGTAAATCTGCAAGTTTTAAAATAATAGAAACCATGTGCCCCATACGTTTGCCAGATTGATTTTTTATGATGTATGGTCCTCGGCCTTAAAATAAACGTATTTTTGATAAAGAAAGTAATGAAAAGAAATCAAAAGAATCCATTCCAAAAATTTCACATCTCTCAATGCAACACAGGAATGAGTTTATTAAACTTGGTCACCTAATGAAAGGGGACTTGTGATTTCCAGTTAGAGGCACCTGTAAATGATAAAAAGATGTCCAAAGCTTCAGTTGATGAGGGTACAAAATGTTTTCAAGTGTGACAGTTTTATGCAAAGCAATAAAAATTACAGACTTCACATTTTTAAGTTTTGTCCTTCATATTTTTAAAAAATGTTTTTATAAAGATTTCAAAAGAGGTTTTTGATATCTCTATATATATCCATAAATGTGAGTGAAATGATATTAAGACCAAAAAATAAGAATCCTACTTTAGAATATCAAATCCACATAACTGGTTCTACACCCTTGAGGCCGCAGAAATATTCATAGCAGAATTGTCTAATCTCCAGGTAACCCCACACCCTCCTGTAAGAAGAAACACATCTTACATTTCAGTATCTGCCCTCTTGTTTTTATTCTAAGAACGAGTTTTTCAAGGACAGAATGCTTAAAGTTTCCCATTTGATCATTTTCAGTCTCCAAAAATAAGTTCCGATTTTTCCCTTTGCAACAAATGAGTTATTACAAAATAAAAAGTACTAAAAATGAAGGCTTAATAAGCTTCAAAACAAACAAACAAAATTAACTCTAGAGTGCAACAAGGGAAGGTAAAAAAAAAGAAAGTCTGAACTAAGGTCCCTAAGAATGAGTCCTCTATTCAGGGTTCCACAGAAATGCCAATTCATGCCAAAACAATGCACACTCCATTCCATGAACAAACGGACACTATGAAAGTGATGAACTAATGAATGGTATTAAGAAACAGGAAGGAAAATCTGGGACGAATGAATGTGTGTGTTACTATCTTAAAAATCAAGAACTGGTCTAACATCTAGGTATTGTATTTGTATAAATTCTTATTTTTAAACTCACCTGATTCATTTTCAATTCCTGTTGTGTTCTGAAAAGATACACACAACAAAGAAACTTCTTTGATTACATGAGCCCTAAAAAGAAAAACAGACAATTGTGATATGTACCTGCCTACAAATTTACAGTGATTTAAAACCACATAAAGAACGGTAGAGTTTGCTCAAAGGGCTATTCATAAAGCAACTCCGTGCCAGATCAACTTCAGTCTATGCTGAGAACTTACTTTGCAGATTTATTATCTACAATAAAATAGACTTCTTACTATTCTTTACTGGGGCTTCACTGTACTCTGCAATTGAAAGCAGACTCATCAGAATGACATCAAATTTTTGCTTTGGAATTGAATCATGCCTACAAAGAAATAATTTAGCTTTGTTAATAGTCAGAAACACAAAGCAGTGCTGAGTAACTTACACAATGTAAATGTTCTTTTATGTATATCAATACTGTGCTGGATACAAACACAATCAGGCCCCTTTACATTATTTCATTTTTTTCAAGTTCTTGAAGTAGAAAGGTAGATTTACTAACATTTTGCATTTACTAACATCCATGGAGAGTTCTTTGAGGAACAGAACAAAAACCTTGCAGTAAAATGCAAGTATCTTAATAAAATCTGTTTGAAAAGAACTACAATCATTCCTTTACAATTTTTCCTAAGTATATTCATAGTATCATAACGAGAAGACAAAATCATTTCCTGTAAATGCAAATGAAATATTTGTTTCTAAACAACAATCTATATGAAGATGGTCTTTTCTGCAATGTCTTAGGAGTCATTTGACATCATTCATAATACAAGAAAATCATGAGAGTATCACTTCCACTGTAATATTCCTAGCATTTTCAGCATGTATACATTCACACACCATTAAGCATAATTCTGTTTCTTCATGAACTTTTATTTATGTTTCCTTCCTAGACCCACAAGAGTCGGCTCACGTTATAACTTCATGTTCTAACGGCTAATAAACCAAGGAACGTATAAGAACATTCTCCATCCCAGAATATACTGCCTGCCCACTATCATAAAGAACAGCGCTTTGACATTTCACTCCATTTCATTAATGAGGCTTGTGTTGAGTTTTCTCCCTTGAGCTCTTTAACCACACTCACCTGATCGCCTTTAATCAACAAAGGCACCATGTTTTAGTGAGGGTCTGGCCACCTGAACTTGTTTCTACTCATAACTGGCACAGGGAATGTATTCAATACCGTGCAACTTGCTAGAGAGCTTGGTACTAGCCACACCAATGTAATACATACAATACTCAGTGAATACGATTTCAGAATCTGGCGGTTAACCCATGAAGTCCAATCCTTTAAATTTTAATACTGAGCATCTTTCTCACATATATTTAACATGTCCTTCCTTAGTATACACCCTTTATTGAATATAATCAATCATTTTCTATGACACTTGAAATGTTTATAATGTTAAAAATGTGTATTTAGGTGTCCAGCAGTGGTGAGGTTAGTGGACCCTAAGGCGTGCATGCCGGACTTCCTCCACCACACAAGCCTCCACCGGGAGGACCCTGTGTGACACCTCAGGCCCCCGGGAATGGAGGAAATGGCTGGGGTCTCACTGCCCTCACTAAGCTTTTAGAGGTGGATGTACTAATGCTGGCCACAGGGAGTTCTCTCTGAGTAACAGAACAAAAAACCTGCAGTAAAATGCAAATGCTTTAATGAGAAAGATCTTTGGAAAGATGCTTTACCATTTCTTTTGGTTTGTCTTTTCCTTCTCATAAGAATCACTGGTATCACTTACGAAGCTCTTCTAAGACTAGCAGGCACTGAGCTTCCTTCACATAAATCAGCTCGGCGAATTTTCACAAAGTTAGTTTTTCAACTAACAGCACAGATTCAAGGAGGTTAAAATAACTCATCCAGGGAATCATGATTTTGATTTCTGCTACTGCTTTTTTTTTAAATTGAAGTACAGTCAGTTACCATGTGTCGATTTCTGGCGTACACCACAATCACCAACTTTTTATTCTTGCCTCCCTTCAAGCACCTACTATAAGCCAAGCACTATTTCTGAGCAGTGAGCAGACCGATCCCTGCCCTCTAAGGGAGGTGACCATGATAAACAAGTAAGTCCATAAAATGGGTAGTATGTCAGATAATGAAAGCGCTTTAGAGAAAAACAGGAGAAGGAGAGGGAGGAGAGGGAGACGGGGATTACAATCTGCCTCTATGCCAAACGCCTGTGAATCCGACAGCACGGTCAGAGGAGGCCTCCCTGAGAAAGGGACATCTGCTAAAAGCTGGAAGGAGAAGAGCTGAGAGTCAGGAAAGTCGGGGAGGTGGGGGGCAGCACTGTAAGGCAGCAAGACCTGCGCGCAGCAGATGAGGGAAAGTGCAGGCAGATGTCAGAAAGGCACAGGGTGGGGGGCGGGGTCCGGGAACAGGCGAGGCAGATTCAAGCACAAGCTTTGCAAAGTAAGCACTGTTTCACCCCAGTGGCTCTAGCTTTTCCATCCAGAGATGGAAAGCCACTTGGGAGGTTCAAGGTGGCAGAAGTGACCTCGTGTGCCTTGTTAAGGAGACTGTAAGGGAGAAAGGTGGGGCTGAGCAGCCTCTTCGGAGGCTAACATCCCCCTGGAGGCAAGAGATGATGATGGCTTGGCCCAGGTAGTAGAAGAGATGAGAGAAGACACTGGATTCTGGATCGATTTTTAAAACAGAGCCCTCAGGTTTGCTACCAGATTCAATGCTATGTATGAAAAAAATAAAGAGAGGAAGTCATGGATGACACCAGGGTTTTTATCCTAAGGACATGAAGCATGGAGCTGCCATTTTCTGAGATGCTGCCTTGTTCTTTCCATCTGCTCTTCACTTGTTTTTCCCTCTTTAACACATTTCCCTTCCTTTTCCTCCCTTTTTAGGTGTTAGCTCACAGGAACAAATCACACAACCGGGATACTATGATATCTACAGATGCATAAAATATCAAAGTACTTAAGACATTTTATTCTTTCATTTATCTCAAGGAATCTCAACTTCTTCTTAATAAAAAACTTACAAATACAATTCAGATTGTTACAAGACTAATAATCTGTGACTTTCTACACTGTCTGTTCCTCCTTTGTTCACCCATGCACACGTCATTTCTTTCCAGAGAACAGATGTATCTTAGCACTATTTTTTTTAAGAGTTCACTAGGCGCCTACAAGCTTGGACCTTCCTCTCTATCACTTCTAATCCTAATTGCTAAAAATCAGACCCTTATTTTTTTCTCTGTCCCTCTTTACTCACATTGTCAAGTTATATCTCTGAAATATTTTTACAATATCAAAAACACTGCAAATCTGACACTGACTTCTCAAATTATATTTTTAAATTAGATTTATTAAACTATATTGAAAACAAGGGATGCTACAAAAAAGACTGAGATTTTGGCCATCCCTCTCAACAGAAAACCACTGCATTTTGAGCTGGACAACTCTCATGCAGGACTGTCCCTTCCCTTAAGGCCACTTAGCGCCGCCTTGTGTAATCAAAGCCAGCTATTCTCTCTGATGATTTTGACAATCGAAAACACTACACACATTCCCAGATACCCTCCCAGTGCAGAATCTCTGAACTGCAGTAATCATAGCTGCAATAATAATATATTCTAGAGCAACTATAGACTCTAAAAAGTTGTTACTGGAGTAACTTCCTTAAGGTTCCTACAAGGCTGCAAACCCCCGTGGGAGTGCTTTCATATTTCACAACTTTCACATTCCGCATTGACTTCAACAGCACTGACTTACATACCCCGTTGTCTAACACAGATATCGCAAGGTTTGAGTTTTATCAAATGTGAGAACATGACGTATTGATTCTATCAGTGTATAGGCAGAGAAGAATCTCTCCACACCTATCACTGAAACTTAACAATTTTATCAAACTGAAAAGAAGTGTTTAATAATTAAGTGCCTCCAGTTTTCCAATGGTAAGTCATGAAAATTGTAAAATCCTTGGATTTCTCTAACCCAGGCTTATGTCTTAGCTTCTTTTTTGGATTTCTATGCCTGACTAAACATTCTTGAATATGTCTATTTCCCTCCCATTCCACCTTGTTGTTATTTTTCAGATAAAGTACATTAGGCAGATATACAAATTTAGAGTGTGTGAATTTTTATCACCAACTATACTTTACTAATGGCACACTCTCAGAAAACTAAAAAGAGCTTGACCTTTATTTTACAGATCCAACATTTTAATAATATACATGTACTTAACTTTTCAAGATACTACTTCCAAATTCTAAGACAATCATCCTGATAAATATTTAACTTAATAACATAAAGATGATTTGGTTACACACATAAATCAGTATAAATACAGCAACAATAAAATAATTACAGCCTTTATTCAAACACTGGTCCCTCAGAATGTCAAGACAATCTCAACAAGGGTTAAGCTGCTGTCATCTGACATGAAGACCAGAGACCAGAAAATCTAGAGACATGCAGGAAACCTCAGTCTCTGGGTCAGACCAGCCCTACAGCCCCAGCCATACCTCTATGACCCATCCTCTGCAATAAGACAGATTAATAAAGACAGACACAAACTAACATTAATGCAATATATACAACATGTTAAATTGTCTAAACTGTCGTGTCAGCCCTTTGTAGACCTGTTAAGCCTACAAAGCTATATGAAAAACCTTTGAAGAAAAAGCAAGAGGAGATTAGTTTAAGTCTGGGAGGAAGGGGAAAGGATTAGGAAAATAATTATTTGATCTGATTTGCATGTTCACCTAAAAGTCATTGACATTATTTTATAATTATTCTTTCAGATCAGTTGAGATGTTTCTGGTCTTGGAAAATAATCAAATTTGTAACATTCACTTAGAAGTCATTGATATTATTTTATAATTATTTTCTTAGATTACAAACAAATGCCATGTTGTAAAATCAAGACTCAGAAGAAACTAACTTTCTTTTTTTTTTTTTTTTGGTGGGGGAGGTAATTAGTTTTATTTATTTATTTATCATTTTTTTAAATGGAGTTACTGGGGATCGAACCCAGGACCTCATGCATGCTATGCATGTCTCTACCACTGAGCTCTACTCTCCACCCAGAAACGAACTTTTAAGACTTAGAAAGCAACATATAGCTTATGAACAAAAAATAAAACAGAAGTAAGAATTAGCAAGGTTGTATCAAAATTTAAAAGGTCATAAATACACTGAAAACACGGATTAGATGCAAAAAAAAAAGTTTAAAAAATACCATTTTGTAAAAGGAATCCTGGACAGTTCATGGCCTACATAAAAAGTTATTCTAAAACTAATCACTATATAAAGTAGGTCTTTCGTTGTAAATGAACATCAGTGTAGCAAACACAGAGATGATTAAGCTTTTAGAGGAGTAGATATAGTGTTTAGCACTGATCTTAACTTTCTCTGACCAAAATATTCCTGCAAATCCAGAAACTTCTAGAAAAAAAAATATCTAAACTATGCCAACTTTTTAAAAGCAGTTTTTACTAACAAACACAGCTAATGTACTCACCATATAAAACTACCACTCATAATTCCTGCCAGAAGAATGGAATCACCAAGTTACAATCTATAAATTCTAGATATCAATATGAAAACATTTAGTATCTACTCGGAGTAAGCAAAAGCACATAACACATAAATATTGACTCTGCCTAGGAATTTGCTAAATGAAAAACCATTCATTTTCCTTTTCTAAAATAATAAACACAATTCCACAAGAATAATCATCCAGAACAGCTAGCTTCACACTAAAAAATATATCCCCAATTTTCCTTTTAAAAGGCAGACTACATTAGCCAATTAAATAAGCTAAAGTGAAAAAATCAAGCCTGGTATATTTATCATTTTAAGAATAAGGAGAGTGTGAGAGAGAGAGAGAGAGTAAGTGTGTATGTGTGTGTGTGTGTGTGTATGTGTAGAGAAAGGCTGAGAATACAGCAAAGATTTGATAATTCTTTGGTGTGTGTGTGTGTAGAGAAAGAGGCTGAGAATACAGCAAAGATTTGATAATTCTTTGGTGTGTGTGTGTGTGTGTGTAGAGAAAGAGGTTGAGAATATAGCAAAGATTTGATAATTCTTTGGTAAATGGTAGGGTGTGTACTCTTACGGCTTCAAACTGTTCATGTCTCTCACCCTCTAGAACCATTTCTACCGGCCAATGATATAACACAGAGTATCACACAGAGGAATTTCCCTACCTAAAGTGTATAAAGAGATACAAAGAATAGAATGCTCATAAATAAATCAGTAATTTCTCCCATTGCCATAAATCAGTTTCTTCAATGAGGCCCAGAATACCAGATAATATCCCAGGGCCTCATTCCCCAAATTCATAGAGCAGAATGTCCTGACACCAACGTTAAACAAGGAAGAAGAGTTTAGAGAATTTACCCCAGGTGGGCGAATTCGACATTGACAACACAGTTTCCACAGAAGTGAGGGGAAAACCAGACGGTCTGCTGTTGTGAATGGCTTTAAAGCCACAGGGCTCCAATAAGACAATGAAGCTGATTAGAGCTTATGTTTGAAATATCTAAGTTAAACATACACCACAGGAGAACGTTAAACAAGAGACCAGCAGATAAACTAGGAGAGTAATATAAATCCAAATGTAGATTATGGCCCTCTAGGGTTTTCCCTCCCCTAGACTCTCTCTCCTTTACTGGGGTGGGGAGGAGATTAAAGAGGAATTTTTCAAAAATATTGCTCCAAGCATCCACTAATAAAGAGTTAGTTTAGCAATAAATGTGTAGGAATTGCTGATCACGTATCATGTATGTGGTTCACATTATGGACGGCTACTATAACACGTCCTCTTATTCTTTTGACTAAATGTATATATCTATGTCATTATATTACACTGAACATGTAATTTATTAATCACAAATCTCAGGTTTTGTTTAGGGTTTCTATAATAATTCCCACTAACCCTACAATTAAAAATACCCAGTTCCTCTAAAGAAATTAAAACATTATTACTCTCACTGTAACAGTAGGATATTCCTCCCCATGGTACTAAAAACAAGGAATCATTGTCAATTTTCCTGGATAAAGTTAACTCCATCCAGTCAAAATACCCTTGAATTTAAAGTCAATTTCCTTAAAAAAAAAAAAAGTTAATTTCCTTATATTCAAGACTAATTGCCAAAAAATATAGATATAAAAGTCCACATGAAAAAGTAGGTGGGTAAGAACACAAATGCTTTCCAGCCAGTCCTTTCTGTCTGATGAGAACTGTGCAGACTGAAGGTTATTACTACAACTCCCATCTCTCCCAGGAAAAATACAACTTAACCAACTATTGACTGTATATTCTGCAAAACAGCATTAAAATTATAAAAGTTCCTATAAAACGATGCTTTTTCTAACTTTTCCCTGTTAGATGTGTAAAAACTTTTAATTATTATAAAAGGAAAATTAAGTCAACTCTTTCCTAACACTCAAACGGCAAGCTTCCGACTCAAACACAAAATTTCTAAAGCAAGGTGCCACATGATAGTTCATTCCACAATTCCCAAAATAAAATGAATTCTCAGTTGACCCCTGTGAGTTATTGTTTTTCCACTGGAGTTGCAAATGCAGAGGTTGCTTCTGTGTTTAAACATTTAAAATTGAAGAGATTTTCTGGAACCCTGCAAAATACTTCTGAATTTCCTGTAAAGGAGCAGAAAACTTCAGTAAGGTGACACACCAGTCCTCTCATTTTCTCACATCCTGAGCATTAATATAGTCACCTTACAGGCTCCTACAGGCTCACAGCTTTATTGGTTTCTCCTATATGACGAAATACACAGGAAAACTCATCTTCCACAAACTACACGTAAATGACAAGGAGGTTTCTGAAATTCAGAAGTGAACAACCTAAAGCAAAACAAGTTACATCAGATGGAGCAACCAGTGAACTATTTCGCTAAGATGCACCGGGCACATACATCACTACCGGATTCTAGAGGTCTTCTCCCAAGAGTTAATTTGGTAGGGAGCGACTCTTCTAGTCTAAATAAAATCTGAAGTTTGGAGTCTATCCTCTAGATACGTAACTACTTCTGTCCTTAAGAGCATTTTAAAATAACAGCAACACCTACTGTTTGCAGAGCAATGTTTGTGTCCTCTCTACAGTTTAAGAAGCCCTTGTACGTACATGAGTCTTTATTGTTTAAAGTATGTTTCCTCAAAATAAACTATTTGTGGTTCTTGTTTCAAGATAAAGAGAAATGCCTCCCCATTGATGATATAAAGGATGAAGGACTAGCCCCTGGTGCTAGCCGCTGTAGTTAAGCCCAAGAGTGTGACTCAAATGAGGGTCTGTGCAGAGCAGTCATAGACTAGATGGGACAGTTCTAGGGGGTGGTGAGTTCCAGGTCAAAAGTAGCCTTGACCTGTGGGTAATGTTCCCCAGATAGTAGTGAAGGAGGAGTTACCATCCCACCCAGCCTCCCTCCGGACCCACTCCAAAAGCCCCGAGGATCTTTAGAGAAAGATGGAAGACAAGACGGAACACTTAAAAGCAGAGCCCGAGAACACATGCAGGCAGGAGGCCGCGGAAAGAGCCTGCTCTCAGGACTGCCCATCAGGAAGGCAGTGTCGGCCACCTGGGGTGGGCAACGTCCCCACAAGGAGCTTCTGACTGAGAAGTGCCACAAACAAAACAATGTCTAATAGTTTAGGAAGATTAAACTAGCAGGAATGAGTGAGGAGGTAGGAGAGGAAAGGGCAGCCAGAAAAGACTGGGGCCAGGCAAGCTAGTTAAGAATCTGGATGATAAGCGATAAAGGTTTGAAACACTGATGAAAGCTAAAAAGAAACAAAAAATACGACCAGCACTGCAGAGGAAGAATGAACAGAATGTGTTTTCTAACCGAACAGGAGGTAAAAAGAGATGGTGAAGATGAGTTCAAAATTTGGAATGTGACTGACAAGAAAAATGAGTGCATTTTAAAGACAAAGCAGCCGGGAGTAGGGGTGGTATTCAAGTGCAGGGCGGTGAGCTCCATGTTAGAGACTCTGAGGAGAGACCAGACATCCCTGGAAAGCAGCACCCATCAAATGGGGGGGGAAAGGCCCCAACACAGACTGTCTTCAAGGCAGGGGATAAAGATTTAGAAATCTCCAGCCACAAGGGGGTGCCTACGGACAGAGGAAATCTCCAAGGGAAAAAACACCCAGAGAGAAGAGGAGAAGCCGAAGGATGTGGCTTTGTGAAAGCCATGGAAGAAAGTAGAAAGGAGTCACCCCTTCCGCCAAGCTCAGTGCAGGGAGGATGGGGCAGGCCAAAAACCTGCAGGACTCTGAGGTAACTTGGAAGGGCTTCCCTTGACAATACATACGCCATGTTATCCCTCCATACCTATTACATTAAGAAAAATATCTAAGAAAAATGCTATTAATGTTTGTGAAAAACCTGAAGTATCTCAAATGGCTCATATGTTCATCTGTCTGCTTAAAACATTGCAGTGTAAGACGTAAGTAATCACTGTCCCCATTTTTCAAATGGGAAGAGAGAGAGGACAGCTGTCCTACCCCAACCACTACCGGAAATAAGGAGGTCTCTGCACCTGATCTGTGATGGAGTTTATTCTGCATATTGAGGCAGCACTCAAGTATAATTACCAGGGGATCGCACCGACACAGTATTTACCTCCCAAAACAAGAGAACTGGCCAGCTCAATACCTCTAACAAGAGGTAACAGAGCTTCCCAACGAAGAATCTAATTTATCCTGAGTCCTTCTTTTTTAAAATTCTACTTTTAGATGTACTTTAAAATTAGGCCTTTTCAGAATTATAGCAAAGTCTCCCTAAAATAAGCCTCTCAGAAGGGGAAATATTTAGAATCCCATTTTTATACTGATACTCCAAGTTATGCTTAATTTATCCTGTCTTAGAAGGTCTTGTGTAAATCATGGGATGCCTACTTGAGTACTTAAGGGTTTGGTGAATCTCACAATACTTTTCAAATTTTGATGGCATTATTTAAATTACTCAGAAATGCCACAGAATTTTCCCACCAGAGTTTAAAGTAGTCTTTGTAGAACTACTTTTAAACACATGTAAAATCTGTAGGTTTTACCAATTTCCAGACAGGCTGCCCTCCGTAATCAAACTAACAGTTGCACTTCGCTTTACGTATTTCAGGCACTGCTGTGCCAAGAAGTAATTTAGCTCTTTCACAGCAAAACCTATCACATGATCTATTGCAAGAGCTACAAAATATTCTTTTCAGCAAAATGGCTGGCAAATATATGAGTATTCAGTGAAACCTCCTTTATTGCATGTTCCAAAGGACTAATAAATGAAAACACAGCAGAGGTCTGACATGAACCAAGACTCTAAGAATAAATACTATGTGGTACTGCGAGAAATATTGTAAGAATATTTCACTCCAAATGGACCAGATTTATTACATACAATAACTCTTAACTCATGCTTCAGGGAAGTAGGGTGGAGAATGAAAGGCATTCTCTTTAAGAAAGAATACTTAAATGACACATGCATTCATTCCAGTGAATGAATGTGATTCTGTACATTCAGATATCCTGCAGTTCAGAAAACCACCCCGTTACCAAATGTGGTCCGACAGCTCATCTCTTTTTTCATGTTTTATCAGTAGGTTCTAACTTATCTATTAAAGATTACTTGTGCCACAATAAAAATTCAATCTGTATTATCTATTCTTTTAAAGAATTCAAATAAAGATTTGACAACCTATATTTTTTCCTCCAGGGGAAGTTGCATGTTTGCCATGAAGATCAATAACCTACTTTAAATTATAAAGTAGTAAGTTAAAGTTAGCTAAGCACTTCAAAAGTAAACTTTATTTCCTCAGGACAAATTTATCACTTTCAGTGCATAACCTTGAATTGGTTGTTTAAAAAAGGGGGGGGGAGGATTTTAGAAAAATTAATTAGGCTGCCACCATCAGTCTTCAAGGGGTTGACTCACTTAGTCTCATTTTCTGGGAGAAAAGACCACTGTTTCTGTGCTATTCAGTGTAATAGACCACAAGCTTAAATTATTCACCATGCATCAACTCTATGCAAATTTATTTAAAGTTCATAATAATTTAATCTACACACTGGGAATGTTGATCTTACGTCATGAAAAATTCCTCCAGTCTCCAGTTACCTGCGTGCTTTATCTCCTGCCACGGAAGGGATGGATGCCAATGCAAAATTGCTGAAAGTGACCATTTAATAACGTCATAAAACCACACTTGGGAAAGAACTTCCACGGGCTAGTAAGTCCGGTGCCTGGCTTCAAGGGGGACCTCACATAAACCCTACAGTACACTCTTACACTTTTTTGACTAAAGAGATTCCATAAACTGCTTCAATGATTCAATCATCGAGTCAAATGGACCTTCCTTTAATGTAGCGGCTGAGAACTGGGGAAATTTTGCCCCCCAAGGGACATCTGGCAATGTCTGGAGACTTCATCGTTTGTCACAACATGGGGGAAGCACTACTGGTATACGGTGGGTAGAGGCCATGGATGCTGCCAAATATCCTACAATGTACAGAACAGCTCCCACAACCAAGGATTATCCAGCCCCAAACGTCAATCATGATAAGGTTAAGAAACCCTGCTTTAATGGAACCCAAGTACTGCTTTCAGTCGCTCTACAAAGATGATTTTATCGGCTCTAACTATAAACTTCTAACTTCAAAAAGAGAGCACTAGAATAGTACCCCAAACCTCTAACCAAGTGCTAGGAAGACTGACAGCATAACTGATGGGCTCCAGGTAAACCGCACAGCCCTGGACACGGGCAGTACAGTCAGCACAAGTCACTGCCGGGTTACGTCCCCGCCATCGGGAAACTCCCTGGATCTACACATCTGCCACGTAAGTCTGACAATTTCCCCCCACTGCCCATCACCTCCCTTCTCACTCCCCACTACGGAGTTTTCTAGTGCAGCCCACGGGCTTTTTATCTTTTGCACTGGTATTAAAAATAGCATGAAAAGCAAGTCAGAAAACATGAAAATAGTAAATAACCTAAGGTGCTTTCCATCCTGGAAAGTCTATGATTTAACAAGACTTAAAAGGTTTGTAAATCAGATCTGGAACTTAAAAAGAGATTGACAGCTTAAAGAAACATACCAATGAATAAATAAACATCTAACGTAAAATAATCATCAAAAGAATATTCGTGCAGATGTATGTATGTAACTGCACAGACTCGGCTGAAGGAGGTGAATAAAAGGGAGCTGAAACTGAGTGCTGCTTCTCAAAACTGCATCAGCAGGAAAAATGTGTATTTAGAGGCTAAAAAACAGAATTTACATTTCCACACATCTTAGAAGACGAGAGAATTTCACAATTCACGATAGACAAGCCTTTTAAACAAATCTCAGTGAAAAAAAAAGCTCACGCTATAGAAACCTTACTGATCAATACGGAATTGATAAATAAATCATGACCCATCCATATATGACAAGGCCATTAAAAATCATACTGACCAAGATTCCATGGCATGGATATATGTTCACAATATCATAAGGGAAGACAAATTACAAACCATATATAGATATCAAGCCTGTAGAAAATGTACATATATAGAACTGAATAAAAATACACAAGGGAAGAAACACATACACGGAGAGAGGCAGGAAGGAAGAGGAGGTCTGTCAAAACGTTCGCAGTGGTTGTCTGAGCAGTGGGAAGGGTACGGCTGATTTCTACTCCTTGTGTTTTTTCCTCTCTTTTCAAATTGTCTTACCGTGAGAACCTCTTGTTAGGTTCCATACTTACAGAGACTAACACATTATTATAAATTTAAACTGTATTGTTTCAGGGACTGTCCATAAAATGAGGGACAAACAAAAGTGAATATGCCAACTTTTTAATTAAAGATACCACCTGCAGAATCAACAAAAGCAAATCTCTATTGGGCGTTATGACGACGTGCCTGGCACTTTCCTAAGCACTTCAAATGTATTAACTTATTTAAACCAAACAAAAAAACGTGTAAAAAAAGAAAAAAAAAAACAAAACTGGAATACCAGAAGCTGGGAACAAATGTCAGTCCCACTATGAATTTCAATCTCAGTTTCCATCGCTTGAAATGAGGGAGCTGGATGGTTTTTAAAGGTCTTCTCAAGGCTATACTGAGATTCTGCGTGTAAAAGAATGGGGTCAAGTGAGTGTTTTTGAGGAAGCTTCTAGAGAATGAAAAGGCAGCTTCATGCTATTTCAGAAACAAAACCCTACTAAAACGGAACATACGATTATGTCAGTTCCTCCTCCTTTACATTCGGCCGGCAAATTTCTAACATGCTAAAAAAAGAAAAAATTGTAAAGGCCTACATTTCCCCCAGTACTTCACGCAGCTGATCAAACCAAGATGAAGTGAAGTCTGTTTTCTTAACTAAGAGAATCAATGGGAGGTTTCGTTTGTTGTTAAACACTAAGGTTGCTTTTACCAATGAACCTGTAGTAAACAAAAACTTTACGAAATATTTTAACGGCCCTCTGGTGGAACCATTTTTAGGGTCTGATCAGAGGCATCTAAAGACCTGCTGGGATTCACCAAAAGGTGCTTCACTTCTGAAATAAACCCAAAACATCAGTACAACGCCTAACGGAAGAGGGGCCAGCATAATGTCCTGGTCGGGGGAGGAGGGGGGGTTTACAGCTGCGTAGGGGAGGGGATCTGGGCTCCCGGGTTGGATGTGGGATTGTTCCCGCAGCTCAGGGCCCCGACAGAGGGCGGCCAGTCGCCGCTCGGTGGTTCACGCGTGGGTCGGGAGGAGCCAGGGATGCGTGGGGATGACACTGACCTGTGAGGTCCACTCCGTGGCTCACTTAACCACCATCAAAAATAGATTCGTGGATATCCTTGGTTACAAAATGAGTAACAGATAAGTGTACGTCTGTTAAAAACAAAAACACCGGTGGGTCTATGATGGGATTATCGAGGGAGACCATTTCCAGGTTTAAACCGCACAGAAACTATTTAGGAAACACAAAGACGCGAGACACAAAACAAATTAAGAATGCAAGTGTGAAAGACACATTCAGTTGGAACACACAAAAAAAGAAAAGCCAAACGACCTGAAATTGGAACGGCCCCGGGGCCCCGCGGGCGCCCTCGCTGTCCCGGGACCCGGGTCCCGCCGGGGTCGCAGCCGCCCCGCAGCCCACACGCGCCCTCCCCGCGGAGCGCGCGGCAAACCAAAGGCGACAAAGCGGACCCGACAACTTCACGGCGCCGGGCCCCAAGGCCGGGCCGGGGTGCTGAGCGCCGGAGGGACGGACCCCGGGCCACCTCCCGGCCGCCGGCGGTCCGCGCCTCGTTCCGGGGCCCCCGCGGGCGCGGGACGCCGAGACCTCGGAGGGGGCGCGCCCGCCGGCCCGCCTGGCCCTTAGCGCCGGTGCCCGGCGCGGCGCCTCCGCCGCCGCCGTCTCCTCGCTCCTCGCGGGCAGGGACGGGCGTCCCGGCGCCGAGCCCGCCGCCGTCCCAGAAGCCACCCGCCCCTCACCTGCGCCCGCCACGCCCCGCGCCTCAGAGCTCCGAGAGCCGCCGCCCGAGCCTCCGCCGCCGCTCCGCCCGCACCGGCGCCCGCGGCCGCGCCGCCGCCATCTTGGCTCCGGTCGGAAGTGACGTCGGGCGGCGCCGGCCGCGGAGCCTCCGGGACCCGCACCGCCCGCGCCGTCGCCGAGGGCCGCGACCCCCGGCCGCGCAGATCCCGACGCGTCGCCGCCCCAGGGCCCCGACCCGGGCCGCACACGCCCGACGACCCGGGCTGCGCTGCCTCGGACGCGCGTTCGTCCCGGGGCCCCGCCCTCGGTTCTCGCGGGCTCCGACGACCCCAGGCCGCTCGCGCCCCGACGCGCGGCCGCCGGAACGGCTCGCGCTGGCCCCGCCGCCCTCGCAGGGACCCAGCGGACCCCGCGGCCAGCGCCCGCGGTCCGCCACCACCAGTCTGTCCACACCAAAGGGTTGCAATTCTGCGCAATCGAAAGTTACTACAGAAATGCAGAGCCTTTAATAAAAGGCGGAGAGGGGAGGGAAAATGGGTTCATCACTAGGTCTCTGTCAAAGTGGTAAACATAGACCCAGTCCTTTGCTCGTCTCTGAGGGACCAGTCCAGCCTCACCCCCAAAAGATCAAGCTCCAAGATGCAGCTGGGAGTTTGTTTTTGCTCCTTCATTACAAATGAGTATCTCCGGCCTGCCGGCCAAGTATCTCGCACTGTGCTACATGCGGAGGCTACGGCACGGAACATGACATTGGCCTTGGCCTCGTGGAACTTACTATTTACAAACGAGAAAGCAAACAGCTTAGGTGACGAGGAATAAATGCGCTCACAGAACATGTGTTGGAGATGTCTAGTAGACATGCAAGGAGCAACGTCTATCAGGATCCAGCAGGCAGTCGGCAAGGAGTCCGAAGTCGGGGAGAGCGGCGCAGGCTGGAGATGGGATAGAAAGTTGGGAGTTACCGCATATGGGTAGAATTTAAAGACATGACCACTTCAAGATAAAGCCATGAGAATGAAATCAGGAAGAATCTAAATGAAATGACGTTAGGCTATGTTGAAAGGACCCACCCTAAGGAGGAGACATACTAAATTAGAGGCAGGGACGCTTTGGAAACTTTTGAAATAGCACACAAATCCGTTTATGTAAGTAGGGTATAATAATCTTCTTGTAAAGGGATGATGCTTTAGCTAACCACCTATAGGTATAGTGAACAAATGAAGGTAACCTCCTTAGAGTGAATTTTATCACGTTCTTAAAAAGTGACAGGGTCAGCGCAGAGCCTAAGAAAGAAAGAAATCAAACCTCAAGCATTTGCTTATTTCTTCCACTGATATTCAAGGGAGAGGGGCCCTAGATCTAAGAGATACTTGTGTGCATGTCACTAAAATAGTGTACTCAGCTGTGGGTCAGAGCAGACATCAGACTTTCCCATCTCTTACCTAGATCAGTGCCTCCCAGTGTAATCCGTGCTTCAAAATAATCCGGAGTATCTGGAAAAAAAAAGTGAAAGAGACTCCACCGTTCCATCCACAATCAAAACATCAACATACAAGTAAAAAAAATTAAAGAAAAGCTATCTGCTATCTGACATTCAATAGACTGCAAAGGAAAATAAAGGAACATTAAGTTGGAAGTAACACAGTGAATCAGAACATACACTAGATAGTATCATGCGGAGGTGGTTGGCAGATGGGTCAGTGGTGATGCTCCCCGTCATTAATCCAAAATGACTGGGTGTTTTAGTTTCCTGTGGCTCTCACAACAAATTACTGCAAACTGGGTGGCTTAGAATGCCAGAAATGTATTCTCCCACAGTTCTAGAGGCCCAGGGTCCAAAATCAGTATCACTGGGCCAAAATCAAGGCATCAGCAGGACCACACTCCCTCTGGAGATTCTGGAAGAGCATCACTCCTTGCCTCTTCCAGCTTCTGGTGGCTGCCAGCTTTCCTAGGCTTGTGGCTACCTCAGTCTTCAAGGTCAGCATCTGTAAGTCTCTCTCTGCTCCATCACCTTCTCCGCTGTGTGTGGTCAGATTTCCCTCTGCCTTCCTCTTCTAAGGATACATGTGATTGCATTTGGGACCCACCCAGGTAATCCAAGTTCATCTCCTCATCTCAAGATCCTTCCCTTAATCATGTCTGCAAAGACCTTTCTCAGTATGGGGACTAGGACAAGGACGTATCTTTGTGGGCCATTATTTAGCCTGCCTGGGTATATCCTCAGCACTCCTAAATCCATCCCCCTTAATCCGCCATCATGTGTTTTTTAGGCTGCATATTTTCCTTAATTTTCTTCTATGTTTCAAGCTGTGCCACTTCTCAGGATGAATAATTATATATATTTATCAATTTAATCCAAAAAAGGTATGACCTACTGATAATACAGTGTAACTTCATGAGTGTTTATTATCTGTCTGATCTGCTAAATATTACTCTTTTGTCTCTTTGAAAAGGCGAAATATATTGCTAAAGGATGAGGGAAGGAATTTGAGACATTTCGTCACATCTCATGGGTCATTTTCTGTATTAGGGGAGGGACCTATAAGTAGCACTCTTCGTCTAGAGCTACAACATGAGTGAAACTCCTCTCTACACAGATACCTCTCACGCAGGTCCCGACCGGTTTCATACCTTGGCATACGGTACCATTACAGAGGGCCATCTTCATCATTCATCATCACAGGACCCAGAGCAGTGTCTGGCATAGAACAAAGACTAGATAGATATTTTTAATGTGAGCAAAGTCTCCCTGCCTCTTCTGATGTGGCTGGATTTGAGCAAATATGTGTGGACCAAAGATACTATACATTCCAAAGACAGAGTATGGTTACAATAGGAACCACAGAGCATTCAGCCAGGAGACCTACAGCATTGCCCCTAGAAAGATGAAAGATTTTACAACCAAGATGAAAGAATTTACAACACACTGTCAATAGAAAAGCAAGTCGACTCAAAATTCCCGGAATGATAATGATACTGACTTTCCACGGGCTTCCATTCTAGGCGGTTTACATGGACTGTCTCATTCACCCTCTTAGCAGCCTCCTGTGACAGGCACTGCCCGCATTTTACAGATGAAGAAATGGAGGCTGGGAAAGCTTAGTTAGTAACACAACCGGGCTTTGAACCTAGACAGTTTAGCTCCCTGGTAAGCTGCAGGCTTAACAAGTACACTCCTCCTGACCCCCCAACCCCCACCTTGCGGTCCCTCTCCCAACTAACACACACACACACACACATACACACACACTCACACACACAGAGAAAAGGCCTGAGAACTGGTACAGAAAACTGCCACTACCTGCTCTCAACTAGTTATTCCTCAATCGAGATAACTAGGGTAGGAACTGGGAAGGATTTTTTTTAAATATCTGCGTAAAGCAAACATTCTAAATACTCTCCCTGGACCCTCAGGCAAGAACATCTCATGGTTGGGGGAAAGGGATGAGTATCTAAGGGCAACCACATCAAATGAAATCCTGTTTTGTTCAAATAACACATCACTTAAAAAAAAAATACTGAACCCCCCTTTCCTCGCGACTGCAAGTTGTTTTGACTGAGGTCCAGGGACTCTTCTTCCAGTTTCTCCACCTCGTCCCCCACCCCACTCGCTGTCACTCTGCCACATCATTGACCCAAGCAAAGAATGACATCTGAGTGAGCACACCAGCAAGCAGAAGATTTGACACTTGGATTCTGGGTTCTGATTAAAGATAAAGAAATTCAAAGACTCAAACTCTGGGACTGAAGATACAACTTATTACATGATGAACACTTTTGAGGACATGGCCTAGTTTCACAAAAACTTCTGCAACCTCCAAATCTATGGAGGAATCTTAGCAGTAGCGAGACTGAATGATAAGAAGGGGAAAGGAGGGACCCTTTACTGAGCACCAGTCTGCCCCGGCACTTTATCCCATGTTCTCACGTAATCCTCACAACAGCAACAACCGTGGCTGCTGTTTTCCATGGAGAAGCAGAAGCTCAGATTGTGAGGGCACATCTGGTGAGTGCCAGAGGCAGGATTCGAGAACACCACCAATGTCAAAGCACGTGATCTGTCTACTGGCCACACTGCTTCCCAGTCATCAGTGTGTTTTTAGCACTATACTCTCCAGGCACCAGGGAGAACACAAAGGGACAAAAGACACCAGCTGCACTCTAAGAGCTTAGGGTCTAGTGGAGCCGACTGGACTTGCTCACAAAAGCACAGCAGAGCACACGGTTAGACAAGAGCGGCATCCTTAAGTCCCTTGTGTCCCCATGTGCTCCATGAGCGTTTGCTCCCTACTTCATTTTTTTTTTAATATTAACCTCAAGACAACCTCCTGAATAGGAGAAAATATATTTGATAAAGGGTTAGTATTCAAAATATATAAAGAACTCATACAACTCAATAGCAAAAAAACCCCCAAACAATCCAGTTTTTAAAAGGGCAGAGGATCTGAATAGATATTTTTCCAAAGAAGACATGCAGATGGACAACAGGCACATGAAAAGATGCTCAACATCATTACTCAGTAGGGAAATGCAAATCAAAGCCATAATGAAATATCACTTCACATCTGTTAGAATGGCCATTATAAGAAAGAAAGAAAGGAAGGAAGGAAGGAAGAAAGGAAGAAAGAAAGAACAAGTGTTGGCAAGGATGTGGAGAAAAGTGCACTGTTGGTAGGGATGTAAATTAATGCAGCCACTATGGAAAACCATATGGAGGTCCCTCAGAAATTAAAAATAATACTATCATATATGTGATCCAGCAATTCCACTTCTGGATATTTATCTAAGAAAATTAAAACACTAACTCAAAAAGATATATGCATCCCCATGTTCATGGCAGCATTATTTACAATCACCAGGATATGAAAACAACCTAAGTGTGCATTAATGGATGAATGGATAGTGGACATATACATTACATAAAATATATATGTGTATTTATATATGCACATATAATATATGTAATTGGTATATATATAATTAAATACTATTCAGTCATAAAAAAGAATGAAATCTTTCAGTTGCAACAACATGGATGGACCTTGAGGGCATTATATGAAGTGAAATAAGTCTGAAAAAAAAAGCAAATAGTGTATGATCTCACTTATCTGTGGAATCTAAACAAACAAACAAACAAAAGCCAAGCTCAAGGATCCAGAAAACAGACTGGTGGTGTCAGAAGTGAGGTGATAAGGGATGGATGAAATGGGTGAAGGAGGTCAAAGGTACAAACTTCCAGTTATTAAATAAGTAAGTCATTGGGATGTAATGTACAGCATGACAACTATAGTTAATTATACTATATTCCATATTTGAAAGTTGCTAAGAGTAAAACCTGAAAATTCTCATCACAAGGAAAAAAACTCTGTATGTATAGTGATGGATGTTAACCAGAGTTATTGTGGTGATCATATATATATATATGTATAGAGAGAGAGAGAGAGAAACAGGAAGAATTATTATTTTTTTAAAAAGGAGAGGTGTTGGGGAGAGTCTGGACAAAAGTGAATGGATTAGCATTTTATACAGTTATGGTTTGTCTAGCAGCCTTTTCTGCATTGGAACAACAACAAATAAAGAAGCATGTAGAAAGAAGGAAGAGAAAGAAAACTTGCTCTAAGATGCTAACATTCTAACCAATTCAAATTTATGACCCCCAAAATAAATTCCATTCTTATTCCAACCCGTAAGAATAATCAGAGCACTGTTTCTCGGGTTTTTTCCATCACACTTCTAATACTACATTTTTAGAACCAAGCACATTAATAAATCTGTTTAAAAGTTCGGAATTTCCCACACATATGTCCCTAAGGAGCAGCATTCACTCCTATTTCAGAACCACTGGTGGAACAAGCTCAAAGGCCAGTGCAGTTCTGTTCTGGAGAATACAAAGGGAAGTTTATTAAAGACTTCATCTTCCTTGAAGGCAGAATTAATTCACTAACACACCGCCATGAGAGCATGAATAAAACATATAGGTTGGCAACAAAGACATAAAGTGAAAATATTTTTCAGCGGGAAACAGCAAGCAGCCTGAGAAGGAACAGAACATAAATCAGGTAGAGAAATATGCAGATAGAGCAGAGGTGGTGAAGTCTCAGTCTGCATTTGCTTCCCCAGATCCGAAGCTCCTGTCCCTTCACTGGGCATCTGTGGACAGGATGGCCCATCCTCCCTACCCAGACAGCACTCATTCAGCATCAACGTGAGCCGTGTGTGACACAAGTCCCCACTTCTCACCAGCTACACCTACGTTCTGGAAAAGCTTTGCTCTCTGTTTTTCTCTTCCTTGATTTTTGTCTAGAATTCACTCATCACCCTTTCTCTCCTCTATCGACATTTTGCCTCTCAGAAGCAAGCATTTTGATGAAATCTTCCCTGAGGGCTTATATTAGATTCGTAGGGCTGCTTTAAAAAAGTACCACAAACTGGATGGCTTAAGACAACAGAAATTTATTCTCTCATAATTCTGAAATCACAGGGTTCCTTGTGGGGGCTCTAAAGGGCAATCTGTTCCACGGCTCTGTCCCAGATGCTGGTGGTCACCTTGACCTTCCTTGGGGACTTGGGGACACATCTCTCCAAACTGTCTTCACATGGCCATCTTCCCTGAGTCTATCTGTGCCTCACATGGTCTTCTAATGGGAATACCAGTCATTGGATTTAAATCCAGTACAACCTCATCTTAACTAATTACATCTGCAAAGACAGTATTTCCGAATAAGATCACGTTCTGAGGTTCCTGGTAGACATGAATTTGAGGGGGTGACACTATTTCACCCAATACAGGAGTAGCGCCCAAATTGGTGGTTTCATTTTTATATGAATTCCTACATAAACACCATCAGCAATTAATCAAATGCTCTGGCCCACTATGGTGGGACCGCATATGTATATTTTAAGTCCCAAACATATTCTATGCCCCTTGAGAGTGAAAACACAGTTGTCCTTGCCCGAATTATCCGAACAGTGGTTAAGTACAAGTGTTCCCTCAATCAATATTACAGATTGATAAAGATCTTGTAGATTTATAATTTAAATGCAGCCTGTGAAACAGAAGCATATTGGCCGTAGCTTAGCGAGAACTATAGGCCTGCACTCTGAATTCACTTTTCATCCAATTTAACTTGATTGTTTCCCTCCTCCACCCCTCCCAAACATTCAAACTTTGTTGTCATCACCAGATTCTTTGGCTAACAATAGAAATAATGATACCTGTCCAGAGCCTCCCAGACAGGTTCAGAAGGCATGGCATTCCTTTGTCACAGACATCATTGTTTAATATTAGGCAACCATACACATATCAAAGCCAAGACAGCACCTGCCAATACCTGCCAGGGCGGAGACACCTGAACTAGATTCATAAGCACATCAACCTGTGTGAGGCTCTAGTCAAAACCTATCCATTGTCCAAGTTATGATTAACTCTAATTGTAGAGCAGTGGTTTTGCCCCCAAGTGGACACTTCACAATGTCTAGAGACGAATTGGATTGTCACAGCTGGGTTGGGGGTGCTAGCGGCCTCTAGTGGTAGAAGCCAGGTAGGCAGCAAAACATTCTGCCACACACAGGATAGCCCCTTCTCCAACAGAGAATTATTTGGCCCCAAATGTCAGAATATTGAGAAGCTCTATTGTAGATTATTCTGCGTCTGTTTTCCAGTCTCACCATTAGACATTTGTCTGCTGACTTGGAGTACGAATCAGGAATTCATTAGAGTATTTCTCAACATATAATGGAAAAGAATCTGAAAAAAATATACATGTATGTACATGTATAACTGAATCGCTTTGCTGTACACCTAAAACTAACATTGTAAATCAACTACACTTCAATAAAAAAATTTTAAAATAAAGTGTAAAAAAAAAAGAAGGAAAAGGAGTATTCCTCAGCCTTTTTCTTCCCTTACTTCCCCTATCCCAGAAGCCTTTTTAGACATTTTTTTCCCTAATGCCCTTCCCCTACCATGACATTTTAATACCACAAATATACTGTATATCTGTTTATGTTCTGTATGTACACCTGGTTTTTACACTCTAGTGAGATTCTATGGCTATAGTTACTTAAGAGCAAACAAATATTTTAGCAGGGAATAAATTAATCTTCTAGGTAAGATTATAAATAGCTTTTCTAAAAAAATTGTAAAATACACATAACATTTATCATCCAAGTCATTTTTAAGGGTACAGTTCGGTGGTGTTAAGTACATTCACATTTTTGTGCAACCATCACCACCATCCACCTCCAGAACTCTTTTTCATCTTGTAAAACTAAAACTCTGCACTGATTAAAATGTAACTCCCCACTCCAGCCTGCAAGCCAGTCCCTGGTGACCACCATTCTACTTTCTGGCTCTATGGCTTTGACTACACTAGTTACCTTACATAAGTGGAATGAATCATACAGTATTTGTCTTTCTGTGACTGGCTTATTTCACTCAGCATAATGTCCTCAAGGTTCATCCACACTGTAGCATGTGAGAGAATGTCCTTCCTTTTTAAGGCCAAATAATATCCCATTGCATGTTTTCACCACATTTTGTTTATCCATTCATCCGTCAATAAATGCTTGGGTTGTGTCCACCTTTTAGTGAAATACTGCTGTGAACAGAGGTGTACAAAGATCTAAGATCGTGCTTTCAATTCTTTTGGGGGTATACCCAGAAGTGTGGTTGCTGAATCAGTTGGTAATTTTACTTTTACTTTTAATTTTTGGAGGAACTGCCGTAAGTTTTCCATAGTTGCAGTACAATTTGACATTCCCACCAACAGGACACAAGGGTCCCTATTTTCCCACACCCTCATCAACATTTATTACTTTCTGTCTCTCTGATAGCAGTCATCCTAGTGGGAGGGAGGTGATATCTTATTGTGGTTTTGATTTGCATTTCCTTAATGATTATTGATGTTAATCATTTTGTCATATGCTTATTGGCCATTTGTATATATTCTTTGGAGAGATGTCTATTCAAGTTTGTTGTTCATTTTTTTTTAACCGCGTTGGTTGTTTTTTTGTTGTTGAATGGTAAGAGGTTTTTTGTTTCTAAATATATATATATTTTAGGTATAAACCCTTTATCAGATGTATGATTTGCAAATATTTTCCCATTCTTGGATTGCCTTTTGACTCTGTTCATTGTGTATTTTGATGCACAAGAGTTTTTAATCTTGATGCAGTCCAATTTATCTATTTTCACTTTTTTTTGCTTTGTTTTTTTGTTTTTTGTTTCTTATTTTTTTTTAATCTATTTTCACTTTTGTTGCCTGTGCTTTTGGTGTTATATCCAAGAAATCTTTGCCAAATCCAATGTCATGGAGATTTCCCCCTGTGTTTTCTTCTATAGTTTTAGCTCTTATATTTAGGACTTTGTTTCATTTTGAGTTAACTTCTGCATATGGTGTAAGGTAAAGATTCAACTTTATCTTTTTGCATGTGGATATCCAGTTTTCCCAAAAAAAGAATGGTCTTTTCTTTGTTGAAAATACTACCTTTTCACTATTGAATGATCTTATCACCCTTCTTGTAAATCATATGACTTTATACACAAGGGTTTATTTCTGGGCTTAAAAATGGCCTGTTTCTACTTAAAATATGTTTCAGTCTTTGAAAAGTTTTTGGTATTTTGTTTTGCTTTTAAGAATTTATGGCCAAGAATTTTAAAATGTTTTATGGCTTGAATTTTGTATCCCCCAAGAAACCAATTTTTGCCCCTGTTAAGAAAGCATGAACCCTAATCAGTATCATTCTGATTAAGGGAGAAAAAAAAAAAGATTAGTACAAAGGTTGAATACATTGTCAAAATAGGGATGTTGTATCTGCAGCATATTTTTCCTCCAATTATTTTTTAATAATGAACTCTATTCATGCCAAATGTGTCTACATTTTAAGATCAGGACTATGCTTAGCAGAGCCAAAGAGGCAGCCTGCCCCAAACCAACTAGGACCCCTAACAATGAGAAAACTGAAGCTCTCATTCCTCATACTGTGATTGCCTAAGCTAAAAATATCAGCAAACTAGGACTCCATTTGGGCAGGAGAGGGAACTTGCCTCTTTCTAGATATGCAGTCTGTAAAGATGGCAATATGAAAAGTTTAATATTAATAATATCTGAGAACAAATGTCAAAAAAAAGTTACTAGCAAGACTGAAGCCCCTTAATATCCTTTTATACCAGTCAGGGTTATGTCTACTTTCAGAGAGAGAGAGACCAAAGCATGAGAAAGCCACATGCTCTGAGCAATGTTTTTCCTGATTTGTATGATACACCTGCTTCATATAATGTCCCCAAGCTGGGACATAACAGTAAAGTATAGATAAGAGAAAGCAATTCTGCAAAGGGCTAAGATTAAAATAACATCAATTTATGTAGACCTGCAGTGTGGGCTGGAGACCCAGGAGAGACAATAGTCCAGAGGAAGCCTGAAGGAAGTCTGCTAAAGAATTCCTTCTTGCTTATGGAGGCCAATCTTTTTGGTCTATTCGTGCCTTCAACTGATTGGATGAGGCCCACCCACATTATGGACAGCAATCTGTTTTATGCAAAGTTTATGGGTTTAAATGTTAATCTCATCCAGAAACACCCTCCCAGTTGATAATACAATTAACCATCACAAAGATACAGTAATACAATAAAATCTGATTGTTCCTAATATTAATGGAAATGTAGCATTGGTACTTAAGTATTTTGTAGTAATATTAAATTAGATAATGGTACAGTCAGAATTCTTTTTTCTTTCCTGTCAGTAATTTCTGTATTGGAGGCCATGCTTGCAGATAAACTTGGTTTTTCACAGATCTACCATGTTTCTCCTTAAAGGGGAGCATTAAATACTTGCTGCTGAATCTTCTGCATTTGATTACACTTTGTTCTTCTGTGCATGTGAACTTCTTAGTGAAGATTATTCCTACGGAAAGGGAAAAAATGTATTAAATCAAAGAAAAGACAAGCTTCATCATGTTTATAGATCTTCTAGCGTTTCTTTAGCTGCTGATTAACATGTGGCATTCAGACAAGTCGTGACGTGAGGTCTGAGAGAATTTGTCACTGCTTCAGACTATTTATAACATACACGATTTATTTTTTATATAAACATCTTTAAAAAATATTATCAACCAGTAGAAAGAAATATATTTCCAGTAAAACACTTTCAAATTCCTAGAGGAAAATTCATTTTTGTTCCAGCATGCGTACACACACACAGAGCATTTATTAGGAAAAATATTATATGAGATGACATCTAAAAGCAAAAATAAGAAAACAAATAAATAGAACATCAAGCATAAACATTTTTTTCTCTTAAATATCCCTTTTCTCTTGAAATTCTATAGGAACAGAATCTGATGTACTTTATCTTCATATTTTTCCTTTGGCTTTGCATTCTTTACCTGATTATACCCTAATGTCCACATTTAGATTAATTGAGCCAGAGTTGTGACCGAGTTGCCATCTGCATCACTTAAGCTAAGTGTCAAAGTGAGGTTTAGTTAGTCCAGAGCCGTTCATTCACTCAGCATAGACTTAGTGAGAGCAAAGCAGACCCTGGCCCTACCTCCACGGGATTGGGATTCAGTCAGTGGATTAAGGGACAGGCTGCCTGGTCTGAAAGTCAGGTCTTGTGTGCCATCACTAACTAACCTTGCAGCTTCATCTCATTTATTCCCCATCACTCAGCCCTTTGTCCCCATCACATTGCTGGTTCTCTTCCCAGATCCTCCTCTTCCAGGAAGCCCTTCTCCCATGAATCCATGTGTTCACATCCTATTCACCTGTCTCTTTATGAGCCATTCCCTGGTCCTTCCTTGTCCCACAGTGGAGAGAAATCCCCTCTGTTGGCTTATCTCTAAACTCTCTGTACTTCCTACTCTCATGGTCTGCTCGTATCATATTTAGAACTTTCTACCTTGTAATCCTCATTATTTGCATACATAAAATATCTCTCCCACTAGATTATTAATTACCTCTGGACAGAGTCCAAGGCTAGGTTTATTCTTGTCACACCTGTCACCAGGCCACACAAACAATACATGATGCTGATGAGATAAGTAAATTACCCTTATTTGGTCTGATTTGAAAAGTGAGTTGGGATACAAACACCAGCATTCCAACATTCCAGTTCTGTAAATGTTTTCAGTGACAACTTTCGTCCTGTTTTCCCATACATATTTAAAGATCTAATTAACCATATCTCAAGCACGTAGGGAAGTCTGGATCCAAAACCTTGACCTGAAAGGGTGCAAAACAAGCTTCTCAAGTCTGTATTTGGACTCTGTGCCTAGTTAGTGCTGGGTTCAAATCCTACCTCTACTACTTACTAGCTGTATGACCTTGGACAAGTTCACTAAACCTTTCCAGGCCTCAGTGAATAACAATAATTATACCAAAAGTATAATCATCATCATCATCTTCTTCATCATCATCTTGCCTCAGCAGCAGGTCGTGAAGTTAGAGATAATGCGTATGAAACATTTATCACGGCGTCTATCACATAGAGTAGCAAGATGCTCATTAAACAGAGACACCATTTCTATCTCCTCTTTATCTGTCACTGAGCCTTACCCGTAGCAGGTACTCAAGCATGTTTGTAGAGTGAATAAACGGAAGATGAGACGATGAGTTCAGTGTACTGTAAAGACAGCATCTCTTTGAACGTGAACCGGGAGCATGTCCCTCACTCAGGCACAGAGCAAGAAACCCCAGGAAGCTGAGGCTGGGATGGACCTCACCAAGGTCCTAAATATAGACGAACATATTTAATGTTTATTCTCTTAGCATTTCAGAGAGAAAACTATTTTAAGGTAAACCTCTTTTAAAAAAAAACTTAAGAATCAAAATCAAATTGCTCATTTGTTACCTCTAATATGGTTACTTTCCTTTAGAATCCAGGCAGGGTAATCTCATGCAACGGTGGCAATTTCTGAATAGCAATTCACAGAACAGAAGTGGTCTTGCTTTTCAGTGGATCACGTTATAGCCAAGACTTCTCAGGTGCAGAAAGCGGGAGAGCCCAAGATGGAAGGGGTAGGCAGTGTGCAGTTCTGGCAAACTTCTGGGAAGGGTGCAGAAAAATGAGGCTGAGGCCGCCCTGGCTATCAGAAAGGCATCTGATGGCATCCTTGGCTGAGAAAATGACTTCTGCAGAAACTGCTTTTCTAACTCGAGGAAACTGAGGTGAATCTTATTCCCAATTTGGCCCTAAAGTTGAGAAGAAAGCAGTTACGGGAACATGGCTGCAGGATAGAAAGGCCGTCAACTTGCAGAAAGCACCCGTGTCACGTGGTTGCCCAGTGACCAATGATTTAACTGTTAAAACTACAGATCCAGATAGAAACACCAAACAGGCTACAACGTGAAGCCACTTAAAATTCAGTCTTAGTGTCTTGATTCCACTTTCTTGTCAGCCTTAGGCATTAAATTCCATGACAATTCTTGTAGGAAATCTTAAAACAAAGTCAGGATTGGAGAGGGAGAGTACAGCTCAGTGGTAGAGCCTGTGTTTAGCATGTACGAGGCCCGGGGTTCAATCCCCAGTACCTCCTAAATAAATAAACAAAAATATTAAACTTAATTACTGGCCCCCCAAAAAACAGTCAGGATTTTCAGGATCTATGGCACTACTTATACTAGTTTAGGTTTTTCTTAAAGAAGGCTGTCACTGCATGTGTGGATCATATCCACATTTTTAATGATGTCTTGCTATTTATCTATTTTATCAATAAATAGTATTTTGCAAGTTGGTCCAGTATTCATTTTTATTGTATGACATTCATAAATATTATATTCATTAGTTAATATTTTAATGTCTTTGCAGTAGGCGCATTAAAGTATTAGTGTAATGTTTTCATTTTCGTTTAAAATCAGTTTTAGCCTGTTTAAACACTTTTGGTAATTCAGTTCATATTTTGACACATGACTTTTAAAAACTACTTAAATTGTAATTCAATTAAAGTGCTGTGCTGGTAACTGCAAGATGTTCAGAGATCCGGTAGCTTCAAGAAGTTTATTATCCTAAGGATATATTTATAATAATAATAATGATAATTCTAAACATACATAGGAAATAAGTGAAATATCAGTAATATCTGCCGGGAGAGCAGAAAGAACAGTAATAATCGGTAGCATTTTGGAGCATTTATTGTGTGCCGTGTATAGGCGTTATCTGATTTAATCCACGTGGCTCAGAATGTGGGAGGAATAAATTCCCCAAAGGAAGAGCAGGGTAGTGTGGGGAGGGTGGGGAGGTGGGGATAGGTACCAAAGAAGCAAACCACAAAAAGTAACATGAATAGTTCCTGCTTAAAATGGATTTTATTTCTTTCTTTGGGGGGAGAGGTAATATTTATTTATTTTATTTATTATCATTATTATTTTTTCTTTAATGAAGGTACTGGGGATTGAACCCACGACCTCGTGCATGCTAAGCATGCGCTCTGCCACTGAGCTATACCCTCCTCCCCACAACAGATTTTATTCCTTTAAAGCTCATTGCAGTTATCAGTTTAGATAGCTCTGACACGATGGTTATTTTTGCTTTGTCGATGAAGGAAATTCAAACGAACGCAGTGTGCTGTTGGGGGTTAGGTGCTCTGCGTCAGAAGACATATGTCCTGGCATCACTATTGGCAGTTATGTGACCCCGAGTAAGTTACACATTTTCTCTAAGCCTCAATTCCTAAATCAGGGGTAGGATTAAATGAGATAATATGTGCAGATCCCTTGATTTATAGAAATGATAGCTATTATCATCATGTATCTTATGGTAGCTGGCTCAGAATTTCACTGAGACAGATTCAATTACTGTTGCTCATTCGACATAGGTTTCTACTCTTGAATATCAAAAGTTATGTGGATAGTCTGATTTGGAGACCAGCAATGGGTTGGGAATTCCTGCTGGCTCCAACTGCTGCATTTCCAAAATCCAAATGTAAAAAATGAAGTGGGTGGTGGGCTCTGAGTGGACTCTGGTCCATTCCATTTCTACACAGCACTTTAGGTTTGGAAGGTTCCAGGAGGCTTTGTGAAACTACCCATTCTACTGCCTGGCTACCCTGGGAATTACCACCCACAAAAAAACAGGAATTAAGATCTTGTTATGTGAGATCCACCTGTGGTCCTTAGGAACCCCCAAACTCATCACTGAAGCTTTGTCACCACCAGAATCAGATGATCTTTGCCATTAATTTAATAGGCAAGCATCCGTTTATTCACGTCCCACCATCAGCATTCTGTCCTTGTTGCTAGGGATTTGAAGATGAATTGAATGAATAACTTTGCCGTCTTTAAATAGAGAAAGACCAACAGAAAGATAGAAGTTTAAAGTTTGGTGGAATAAACTCTGTTATTTGCCTACCCAGAATCTATTCCTCTTTATCTTAATAGGAGCCAGATTATGTTCAGGCATCCTCCCCAAGAGGATGTCCAGTCTTGGAGGTGGAGCTGGATTAGGCTAATCCAATCAGGAGAATCCCATTCCTTTTTCTGTAATTGGTGGAGAAGCCAGAATTAAGCCAATTAGTGTGTGTCATTCTCCTGGAGACTGGTTATTGGACTGGGGTCAGGCACAGGATCATTTATGGAAACAAACGGAGTTAAGGGCAAGATGCAAATCCCATGGCTGATAGAGTCTCTTCTTTCTGTCCCCTTCCCTCTTCTTTGCTCTTGCTAGACGTGAACAAAAAATCTTGCCACCCCAATTTTCCCTGGCAGTCATTGAGACCATAAGTGAAAACAGCTTAAACAGAATGCTTACATATGGAAAGAGAGAAGGACCAAGAGGGTGAGGAAAGAGCATGTGTCTGACCCTGCATGTCGGGAACCTGCCTTATCTCGGATCAGCACTGTCCAATAAAAATATAAAGCAAGTTATGTATATAATTTAGAATTTTCTAGTAGTTCCTTAAAAAAGAGTAAAAAGCATTGTTGTAACTCATGCTGTCTGCATGAAATATTCAAATAAACACACAACAATCTCAAAACAAGAACAAAATTTGACTCATCTATCCCAACTTCAAAACTTGCTATGAAGCTACAACATTATAGAGTGTGGTACTGCCGTAAGGACAGACACAGATCAATAGAATAGAACCAAGGGTCCAGAAATAAACCCATATATTTATGATCAATTGATTTCTGACAAAAGTGCCAGACAATTCAATAGGGAAAGAACAGTCTTTTCAAAAAATGGTACAGGGACAACTGGGTAGCCGTGGACAAAAGAGAGAAGTCAAATCACTACTTCTCCCTCCATACACAAAAATTAACTCAAAATGGATCAGACACTTCCATGCAAGAACTAAAACTGTAAAGCTCTTTATTTTTTTATTATTTATTATTTTTATTTTTATTATTTTTTTATTTTATTTATTTTTTATTTTTTTATTTTTATTATTTATTTTTTATTTTTTTATATTTTTTATTATTTTTTAAATATTTTTTTAATATTTTTTAATATTTTTTTTTATGTAAAGCTCTTTAGAAAACTAACCACATAGGAGTAAACCTTCATGGACCTTGAGTAGATGATTTCTTATCTGTGACAACAAAAGCAACTAAAGAAGAAAAAAGATAACTTGGACTAGATCAAAACTGAAAACTTTTGTGTACCCAAGAGTCACTGTCAAGAAAGTGCAAGGCAACTCAGACAATGGGAGAAAATATTTGCAAATCATATATCTGATTAGGGTCTAGTATCCTGAATATATCCTCTTGTAACTCAACAATAAAAAGAAAAAGCTCAATTTTTTCAAAAGGGCAAAGGATTTGAATAGACTTTTCTCCAAACAAGACATGCAAATGGCCAGTGAGCCATGAAAAGATGTTCTATGTCATTGGTCATAGGGAAATGTGAATCAAACCACAGTGAGATAGCGCTTCGTATTCATCAGGATGGCTATCGTCAAAAGGCAGACAATAACAAATGTTGGCGAGGAACAGTTACAACAGCTGGAACCCTCATACATTGCTGGTGGGAATATAAAATGGTGCAGCAGCTTAGGAAACAGTTTGGCAAGTCTTCGAAAAATGAAACATCAGAGTTACCACAGAACCTGGCAATTCCACTTTTGTTTTCCAAGAGAATTGAAAACATATTTCCACTCAAAAACTTGTACACAAATATTCAATATGGCATTACTGATAATATCCAAACGTGCAAACAACCCATCAACTGATGAATGAGTAAATAAAATGTGCTACATTCATACATCGGAACATCCTTTAGTCATAAAACAGAATGATGCACTGATAAGCACTGAGACATGCTTCAACAAGAATGAATCTTGAAAACATGCTGGGTGAAAGAAGCTAGACACAAAAGACCATATTTGTGCGGTTTCATTTATAATAAGTACCCAGAATAGGTGAATCAAATCTATAACACAGAAAGCAGATTAGCGGTTGCCATGTCGTGGGGGAGAGAGGAATGGGGAGTGATTGCATATAAAGATGGGGTTTCTTTAGGGGGTGATGAAAAATTTTTGGAATTCGACAGTGGTGATGGTTGCACAATGTTGCAAATATGCTAAAAATCACTGAATTGTATACTTTTAAAAAGTGAATCTTATGTGGATTATACCTTAATTTTTTAAATTGCAAAGGCAGCCAAATCTCTGTCACTGAATTCCGTGAATAATTTGCAATAAAATGAGCAGGAAGGACTCTGAAATATCTTAACTGCGAATGTTTTATACTGAATACATTTCTTGGTTTGGAAGAGAATCTTCTGATTCCCATCAAAATGGCAAGACAATACAGGTTGTTGTTTCTTTTCTCCCAAAAACCAATCTTGGAGAAACTATTTGGGGGAAAAAAAAAAGGAAAAAAAAAAAAACCTCACAGGAATGTGGCTTGCAGAAACTAAGAAGAACAGAGAATAATGACAAACAGAAACTTTAGCTAAAACCTGTCTTGATGTGGTTGTAGGAATATTAGTGATTCTAGCCTGGGTGGTAGCAGCTGGCAGTGGTACCCAGAGGTCAGGGTGGAGGAAAGACCTCAAGTTCTGCCTTTGCTTCTCCCCGCAAACGCCCTGCAACAACGATTACCTCCCCCTTCACCATGGAAATCCTAGACCACTGGTGTCTGAGAGCGTCACAAGTCCCAGCTGGGCTGAGGCACTGGTGTGGGAGTCGATGTACATTACGTGCATGTGTGTGCACACGTGCATATATAATTTATACATATACAGATTTATATGTGTCTCTACGTGTAGTATATCCATAAACATCTTGAATTTATTAATTGTACTTGTCAGATCTTTGCTGTGTATAACATACAGAGAGAGGGAACAAACTGTGCACCAAAACGCAGAACACACCATCTTTTTCTGCACATTTCTGAGTACAGATGGGAAAAAAAATGCAGACCCTGAATTAGGCCATAAAAGAAGCCTCAGTAAATTCCAAAGGAGCCAGGATCATATACACCATATTGACCACATTCTTTAGCTATAATGCAAGAAAATTAGAATTTAACAATAAAGGATGACCACAAAAATGCCACATGCCTGGAAATCTATACATTAAGAAACAACCTATAGGTTGCAGAGGAAATGAAAAAGGGAAATTAAGAAATTCTTAGGACTGGGTAATAAAAAAACATTTCTTCATAATGGTGACAATCCAATAAAGACCACTTCTGTCATGAATGCTGCTGTGTTTACGCGGCACAGCTTACAAGATGGAACCTCTTACTTAAGGGTGAAATTGCATGATTTTTAACATTGAATCCAGAAGGGAGCTGGATTTTTTAGGAGGCCAAACTCTGGTGCACACGGTTCAATCATTAAGAGTTTTTTTTTGTTGTTGTTCCTTGAAAATCAATACTTTTCTATACTCGGTGAAGAAATAACTCAATGACGTGTTGTTAGAAATGATATTAATATCACACCCATATGCTTAGCACAACAAGAAGAAATGCTTCCCGTGCCAACAGCAACTGAAGAGGAAACAGGAATTCACACTCCGCTCCTTCCCAAGCGGAAATGGAATCTTCCAGGAGGAGGCTGGGGTAGCCTGGAAAGTGAGCACTGGAAAGAGACATCCTGGGAGATCTGCCTGTAATGTCTGGTCCTTCTTCGAACTTGTTCATGACTATGTGAGACAGCCACCAAGTATTCACTGCCATTTTCAATGACAAACTGTTAGTGAGGAATTTCTAATTTAGCACATGGAGAGGGCAAGGGTTGTTTTCCCCTCCCAGACATAATACCCCACTTTTGACAATGGCATCCTAAATTTTCTGTGGGAAATTGCCTTTCTCTGCTCCCAGACTGCGTCGTTCATGTGGATGCCACCCTAAGCTTGAAGGATGGGGACAAATCCAGGCCTGCCCAGTGGGTCCAGCCTTTCCTGGGCACAGTGATCAGTTTAGATCTGGGAGGATGGGTCTGTAATCAATCTGCCCTTTCAGAGATTTTTGCAAGGTTTTTGTTGAAAGAGACCCTCTCTGCCCTTTCGGAAACAGGCAATGAGTTATGTAAGTCTGGAGCAGTTTGGGGTCATCGCTGAGATTTATCACTGGCAAGAGAAATCACTGACCAATAAAGCAACTAGTGGAACAAAAAAACAAAAAACCAACTGGATTTGGAACCAGACTTCTGGCTGAACCTATCCATCATGAACAAACTCTGGATACCTTCCTAAAAGAGAAGGAACAGCACGATCCCGTTCACTGAAATCAGAAACTAGTATTCTTAATTTTAAAATGTGCTTTATTTTGTTTATAGAGCAAAGAGCTAAAACGAACTTAAAAAATAGGTTGAATTTTAAAATTAATTTGGAGAGCTGTCTGTACACCCAACAGCCATTAAACATTCTATAGATGCTGCTAGTTTGAGAAATCCGATGGGCTTCCTCCTCACATCCCCTTCCTTCCTTCCACGGTGGATTTACATCATTCCCGTCCTATACGGAAGTATATCTTTGGACCCCTTTTGCAGACACCTGCTGAAAAAACTTTTTACTGGGAAATGATGAGACTGCCACTTGTGTAAACACTTTGGCCCTTTTGCTGGTTTATGGGCAGATTTTTTGGTTGCTCTTCAGTGCTGCCATCTTGAAATTCGCCATAAATCACACTTTCTGCTCCTCTGAGAAGGGCTTTATAAAGGAAAAAAAACAACAAAAAACGACGGGACTTAGGAAGGGAACAGAGAACACGTGTATTAAATTGTGAGCATATTTGTATGCCTGAGTGATCTTTGACGGGGAAAACCAGATTGCCTATCAATATTTACATTAAGAGAACAAAAGTACCTTCACCCTTAATCAGATCTTAAACCTCTTCTTGCTTTCAGCCTCATTTGCACTTGAAAAGAGCTGTCAGTCAGGAATTTCCCCCCCTCTTTGGTTACTGGATGGATGATGCTCTTGGAAGAGAATAATTTTCTTTTTTAGGCTACAACATGCTTCACAGCTTTAAAGTGCTCCTCTTCTTAAAATCACGTGGGCTTTATTTCTCGAGCCTTGAGTTAAAGGGATATCGCCCCGGCTAAAAATATATCCTTGGAGAAAGATTATTTGCAGTTCAGAAACGTTAGCCTCGTGCTTTTGGTGGCAGCCAAAGAAGTTGGGACTGTTATAGTAATATAATTTATAGTTTTAGAAAAACCATAATTGTTTTGGTTCAAGTAATGCAGAGATGAGTCCTTCTCCTGACAGCTCAGCAGGTCTCCCAAGCTGTGATTGTCAAAGTGGTAGAGACGAACAAAAAAATCGATTCTGTCACAGTGAAACTTCTTGCTGAGGTTTTTCATTAAAAAAAAGAAAGAGGAAAGAACAAGTCAACCCCAGGAGCCCTGAACACATCCGTGAAGTGTGAAAAGCAGTAAGGAACCTAAATCAAACAGAATTTAAAGATTTCTGAGAGAAGCCCTCCCGCAACCACGCTACCAACCCCGGGTTAAGACGTCTGATTGCTGATGAGCAGGCCTGCCTGCTCCTCTGTTGTCTTTGCATTAACGACCATCAGCCGCTCTCTTCCCTACGAGGATTCTTGGTATTTCAGTTCTGAAGTGAGTTTGCCTTGGCTTTGCCAGTTCCTTTTGGCAGGCGGCAGTCACAGGTGGCTCGGTGCCTGGCGCACGTGCGGCCCCGCCTGGCCCTCCTCCCTGGGTTCCCCAGGGAGTTAAGGACTGTTTAGTTCTCATGCTGAATAGTCTCGAACTTTCTGCGTAAATCACGTTTGCGTTGCTCTCTGAGCTCCCTAACAGGGTGCAGCCCTGCAGGCCTCTGCTCTCAGCTGTCTTGGAAACGGAGAATGACAGGGGCTGGGGATCCTTGCCTTCCATCACTCTGGGGCTGGGGTGCCCCCATTTCCCACCGAGCCCTTTGTTGGGGTGCACGCTGCGAAGTGACGCCCGACACCCCCATCCCTGTTCCCCGCGGTGGTTATGGATCAAGGCTGCCTTCCGCCATCATGCACATTTCCTTCCGTCACCCACCCCCTAGTCTTAAGCCAAGAGAACAGTTTCAATTCTCCCATTTCATGGCTCTTTAAAATAATATGGTGATGTATAGCGGAAAGGCGGTTGCCTTTGAAATTTCACCCAATTTTGTGACTTTAGGCTACTTGATGGCGGTTCCCACTTCGTGAGATCTTCGTAGACAGTGCAAAGAAAGAGGCCCCCTGGGACCTGGTACTCAGAACGGAGGGACAGGTCAGCGTCAAAAGCACTGAGTTTTGCTTTTGCTTTGTTCTTCTAAGAGACAGAAATGACACTGACTTGGCCGGTTTTTAAAATTTCTACCCCTTATGCCCTCACTGACTGCCAAGCCACTTCAAATTTGACCCCTCCTAAGCTGGAACATTTCTTCCTTTCTTTACTCACCTCCCTGTATATGTGGGGCGACGCACCCCCTCGTGGCCAGATGAGGTGTTGCAGCTAATTTCCGTTTCTCTCATTCAGGCTCTTTTTTTTTTTTTTTTAAGATGCAAAATCACTTCCTGACCTAGATGCTAGCAGATGTGTTAGGAGAGGGTTGAGGTCACAGGAGATGAGATACGGAGGCTGACTTCGAGGAGGTAAGGTCACCAGCTGTCCTGATTTGTCCAGGACTGAAGGATTTCTTGGGACTCAGACTTTCAGTGCTAAAAATCTGGCAAGTCCCGGACAAACCAGGACATGCTAGCCGCCCTAGGTTTATCCCATTCACGGCTGCTGCACGGAGACCAGGCCTCTGCCGGGGTTAAAATACAGGGCTGGCGGTTTCAATGGGAACAAAATTGAAAAAAGTCTGGAGAATGGTGCAATTTCCTGAAAGGGCAGGCTCAAGCAGGGCACCCAATCAGAGGCCATTTGGGGGAAGTAATTAACACAAGGACACTAGGTCCTTCAAATGTGTCTAAACAGCAAAGTGCTGGACCCTGTGATACGGCTTTTCCTCAATTCCTCTAGGATCGGTCTTCATCCAGCGAAGCCCTGTGCAGATTTATGAACTATTGGCTAATTTTCCTCTTTTGGCAAGACTTCTTAAAGGAGATTTCTTTCTCCACCATTGCACCCCACAGAGCCAAAATGGGAAATTCAGGTTGTCCTTTTCATCCTCCAGTGCTCTGCCAACTTAAGCATTATAAACAAATCAGAAATTAATATCCTCTAACTCATCTCTGGAAGCTAAGAGAATAATTAGGGTTTAGTCACGCAGCATAGAACAGAAATAAGGAAAGGCACCCACGCATGGCGGAAATTGGAGAGAAAACTAAGAAGATAATGTCACGTAGGCTGGAAATCGGAGTCAACTGCCACCACCTAGGTGCGGGTTTCTTAACCAGTGAACCAGAGCGACTTTCCAGCCTTTAAATCACTTTTCAAATTACCCAAACGTCACCCCTGTCAGTCTGGAGGTTGCCTTTGCCAAGACCAAGCCCAGTTCAGTCCTTCCCAGTGAATTAAAGTTGATGCTTTATTGCATGGTAAAGGACCCAGCTGTTTACTCCAAGACGTTTGAGTCTCCTTTCTGTGGTAATGCTGCACATAGAAACCTCTTAGGTTATTGTTATTAACAGTGGTTTTCAACTGGGTGTGATTTTGCCCTCATGGATACATGTGACAATGTCTGGAGGCACTGTGGTTTTCACAAGTGGGCGAGGGCTCCGGGCACCTAGCGTGTGGGACCAGGGGTGCCGCTCAATACTCCATGGTGACAAGACAGCCCCCACAACAGGGAGGTATCCAGCCCCAAATGTCCACGGGGCTGAAGTTCAGGAACCCTGCAAGGTGGCGTATCACTGCCACGTTCTTCTGGGCTCATTTTTCTCCAGAGTGGAGAAGAACAGCTGATTTAAATGTTCATGTTGCTGCAATGGAATGGCGTCCACACTTTCCCAGAAATGTTCAACAAAAGCAGAATATAAAATATAGTGAGTGTGATATGATGAAACTGGTAATTTCATCAATTTATTGGGAGCAATGGAAAGAACTGCGCTAACTCTGTTATTGTTAAATCAGTGCGTCTCTTAGGTCCAGAGTTCAAATCCAGGATCATAGCTTTGTGGTCAAATCCAGAGGACTGTCGACTCCATCTAAAAGGAAGGTGGAAATACAGGTGGAAATATGAAAACTCAACGTGTAGCCGCAACTCTGTGTTAATTTACACATGGTGGTAGCTTACAGTTCATCTGCTCAAATAGTATTAACTTAGTTTTTAAACATGGCCAACAAGGAAATACAGATGAGACTGAAGCATCTTATAATGCCAGAAAGTTAAGACAGTGCTCGAATAAATAAAAAATACAATGACAGGGATATGCCAAGGGGATATGGGAGCCAGCCTCGAGATCTCCCAATGGCCAAAGCCAGAAGGAACAATTTGAGCAACAAAATAAATAAGGAAGTACTGGATTATAAACCAAAGGATAAAATAATGATCTGTGAGCCATGCAAATATAAATAAATGGGGAAGAATAAATAAATCTATTTTGGGTTAGAGGAAAAGAAGGCTTTTTAAATTTATTATTTTTTTTAAGATGTCTGCTAGAGATGTGTTAACACAGACCTGAGTTGTATGATTTCCTCTTTTATATCTCTTTGTCATCCGGGGCGAATTGCTCATCTCTCTGGAGCCTCATTTTTTTTTTTTGCATATGTGAAATGAAAATAGTCATGGGATCCACCTCATTGTTGTGCAAGAATTAAATGGGATAAACCCTGCAAATCTCTTAGCCTGGTGCCAGCATAATTGGGGAATTAAAGAGCTTTCCTCTTCTCTCTGTATTATTTGCTGGTTGATGTGTCTTTCTCACCACGAAACTGTGAAGCCAGTAAGGGCAGGGGCCACGCGTTTTATCCCTGAAACGTCAGCAGCCACCAGTAGCGGCTTTATCTATTTTTTAATTTATTTATAAACATTTGTTTATTTTGAGTATGATTATGAATTCCTGAATTTTAGCACCGACTGTAGTTGTTACTCTTTTTGGTGGGGAGGGGAGGTAATTATGTATTTATTTGTAACAGAGGTCTTGGGGATTGAATCCACAACTTCATGCATGCTGAGCACATGCTCCACTGAGCTATACCCTCTCCACCCTTGGCTATTTTAATTTTTTTACTTTTAAAATATTTGTTTGTTTATTTATTTATTTTGGCAGGGGAGGTAATTAGGTTTATTTATTTATTTATGTTTTAATGGAAGTACTGGGGATTGAACCCAGTACCCTGTGCATGCTTAGGCACACGGTCTACCACTGAGCCCTCCCTTCCCCCCATCATGTAGTGGTTTTAAATAAGCATGTGTTGAACAAATGAGTGAATCGATGAGTGAAGGGAGGTGGGAACGTGATCAGAACTGGGGCCCCACTGACTGCACACTCTGGGGTCAATGAGCCAGGAGTCCTGAGCGCCCGGGTTGAGGTGGGTGGGGAGGCGGCAACCCGTGTAGGACTCTAATTAGATTAGGAGGACGTGCTGGGTTGGGGTGTGACGGTGCTTAGCAATTCTCCTATTTCTGTGTTGAGGGAGGCGTGCAGGGTGCCGAGACCTGCCTGACTGTTGGAGAAGCAGAGTCTGGGAGCCGCCTCCTTCCACCCGTGAGGATCAGAGGAGCCGCGGGAGAGCTTAAGGTCACAAGGGAACTCAAAAAGAAGGGGACCCTTAACATCGGAAGGTCCTACAAGCCACAGTCATTAAAGGACATTGTTTAGAAAGTACGTTGAGCCAGTTACCTTTCAGAAGCCAAACGCACACCAATAGGAACTCCCTTGTGTGTTTGGATTTTATAAACATAGTTGTAGACACAAATACATAACTTCTCGGTACAAAAAAACTACATAGTGAGTTTCTTTATATATTTTTTTGAAATGTATATTAAATCCTGGGACCACTATAGAACAGAATGTTTTACCAATGAAGTTTTTCTCTTCAATAACAATCTTTTTTTTTTAAAAAAAATTGAAATATAGTTGATTTGCAATGTTGTGTTAGTCTCTGGTATACAACGTAATGATTCACTTACACACGCATACATATATATATATATATATATATATATTCTTTTTCATTATAGGCGACTACAAGATACTGAATATAGTTCCCTGTGCTCTACAGTATGAACTTATTGTTTCTCTATTTTATGTATAGTAGTTGGTATCTGCAAATCCCCAGCTTCCAATTTACCCCTTCCCACCCCCTTTCCCCTCTGGTGACCGTAAGTTTGTTTCCTATGTGTGTGAGTCTGTTTCTGTTTTCTAAATAAGTTCATTTGTGTCATTTTTTTTAAGCGTCCATATACAAGTGATATATGATAGTTGTCTTTCTCTGTCTGACTTACTTCACAGAGTATGATAACCTCTAGGTCCGTCACAAACGGCATTTCTTCAACAACGATGCTTTCAGCTGTGTTTTAACTTCAGCAAGGTTAATTCTTACTCTCAGGGTTTTAGACTGAAAGGGACCTTCCTTGAATAACAAAGGTGCATTTTCCAGTTCTTTTCTTTATAGGCACATCGCATCCAATTTAATCCTGCCTCACGACCATCATGAATTAAAGCTGTATGCTGTTGTGTGGACGCCATAGATTTTCTGGGTGTGTAAACGGTCCCAAAAGTGGGCTTCTGGACCGTGGCAAGGCAGGCTAGCTACCAACGTCAACCTTGCTGCTCAAGTCCTTACCTCTCTGTATAGACCCAGAAAGACGGTGTCAGTGCTGGCTCAGAATATGATTGGTGAGCCTGTTTGAAATTCCAGATTTTCCATCACAGGCTACTGGAGGTGATGAATGAGCTGGGTTCTGATGGTTAATAACTGCTCTCAAGGACAGCCAGAATATCCTTCAGGCTGAATTAGGGCGAAATAATACCAAGAAACTGCTACGTACTCAAAGCTCCGTGCAGCTCTACACATTCAAGGGTGGTTTTTTCCTCCCCCGCCAAATACAGAGATTTTTTCATTGCCGTCCTTCTCTCCCAGAATTCCTCCTGGGATTCTGATAACCGTGCCATGCAAGTTGCTCTTTTTTTTTTTTTTTGGCTAAACAGCACCCCTCAGCATTTAAAATAAAGATGTCTGTATTATTTAGTCAAGAGGATAGAAATTACATACTATGGAAGTCACCTAAAAAGAGGTTGAGAAATCGAGCTGGAAGATTCCCTTATGCCAAATATTCTATTCATTTCCTGGCAAATAATGTCTTAATTAATTCTTGCCACTAGCTGGTGCTAGGATCCCACTTAGTAAGCAGGCAGGTACTTGCACTCAGCCACGATCAGGCACCCTGAGTGGGTGGTTCCTCTTTGTTTGACGTCATGCCCTGTCATTTCCACTGGCTGGCGTTATCGGCGTGGAGGAATCGGGTCTTCCAAGCCTGCCGCCTCCACAGCTGCTCTTACAAATCCAAGAGAGCTCCTTTTGGATGAGACCATCTTTAAAGTCTCTTTCAACACTAGAGTTTTCTGACTTCATTATCATTTCCAAGACATAAACTGATTTTTATTATTCTTGAATCTTATAAATAGTGGGGTTTGGTTTTTTTTTTATTTTGGCTAGAGATTTTAAAGACAAAGGCAATTTAATAAAAGTATCAGTCCCCAAATTTGTGTAGTTAAAGTTCTCCTTGAAGAACAGAGCTAGAGAGCCAGACCCTCTTTTTATGTTACAATTTTACATGGGAACGTTTACGTGTGATGCAATGAGCGTTTATATATTTTCGAAAGAAGTCACCATTACACCCTCAGTCCGACACCACGGGGCCTTTTTCTCTTCCTCTGTTCCATATTTATTTTTTCCTGATTCCCTGTGTTCTTCTTGTCTTACTGCGTTTTCCTGGACTCACTTTCCATGTTGAGTAGTTGTGATGACAGCAGATATCCTTGTCTTGTCCCTGATAGCAAAGGAAGACCTTTTGCCACGTCACTAAAAACGCAGGTTTTCAGTTTAAGTTTTACCATAACTATATGTTTAATTTTATTAAATGCTTTTTTGCATCTATTGAACCAACCATATGATGTTTTTCTTTTCCTCTTTGAATGTTGTGAATGCATTAATTAATTTCTTGAAAGGATAAACCAACCTGGAATTCGTGGTACAAACCCATCATGGTCATCTGATTTTATCCATTTTATACAATGCTAGAGTTCATTGCCTAATTTTTTGAAATAGGATTTTTGCCTCTATGGTCATGAGTTAGATTGGCTTATTGTCTTTCTTTCTTGGCTATCTTCTCTGGGTGTAGTATTGAAGTTATGCTGGTCTCACAGTATAGGGGTGGAGAATCCTCTCTTTTCTGTAAAAGAGTTTGTGTGAGATTAGAATAATGTCTTGTATGAACGTTTGGTGAAAGTTACCAGGAAAGTCATCTGACTCTGGAATTTTTAACGGAAAAAAATTTTTTTACTCCCAATTCAATTTTTCAATGGTTAGAGAAATTGTCAGGTGCTATATTTCTTCTTCTTTTAAAAAAATTATTGAAGTATAGTTGACTTACAATATTATATTAGTTTTAAGTGTGAAAGATAGTGGTTCAATATTTTCATAGATTACATACCGCACAAAATCTTTTTAAAATACTGACTATATTTCCTGGGGTGTACCTTACCTCCCCATGACTCATTTTATAACTGGTAGTTTGCCATATAATTCTTTATCATATCTTATTTTCTATTTAATGTCTATGACACTGATAGTTTTTCTTTTTTTAATTCCTGGTATTGGTTATTTGTGAATTCGCTCTCTATTTTTAATCACAGGGGATTGTCAATGTTATAATTTGTTTTGAAGAAGTAACTTGTGGCTTTATTGATTCTCTCTCTATACATTTGTTTCCAATGATTTCTGCTCTTTATTATTTTCCTCTTTGTGACTTTCTGTAGGGTTATCTTTCTACCCCACCGCTAATGTCTATTTATAATTGATTGCCATTTTAAAATAGCAATCAGTTTAATGGTGATAAATAACAGTTGCTTAACTTGGATTCCATAACTGATCTGGTTAAGTATATACAGTACGGCATGTATTAGGGCCAAGGTTGAAATTTTGATCATTCCTGAGCCTGATGAGCTTCCTTCAAGTCCACGGCTATGGTTCAGCTGCCTTACAGAGGTCACTGAGAGCGTCTCTGAAGTTATGGGGTCTTTTACCATCACTGTAACAGCAAGACAGAAGTTCACGTTCTACTACCTACTGATAACTTTCGTTATCCTCAACAGATGAAGAATAGCATATTTTATGACCAAGAAAAATCACAGAAGAGAAGTTTCCTCTGTTGGTAAAAGTGTGCTGACAATTCTGTTTCTGTTTGCATTTGATGTATCTTTCACCTTTCAGAATACTTCAGAAAATTCCACAAGTTGAGTTACATTTTATCATACTATCATTATAAATTCTGCTTTAAAAATCACTGAATTAAGATCAGAAACATCAGTTATTGCATAATTAATCTGAATTTAATGTAGCTAAAGTGTCAGCTCTGGATATATGCCCAGGAGTGGGATTGCTGGATCATATGGTGAGTCTATTTTCAGTTTTGTTTCCAGGAACCTCCATACAGTCCTCCATAGTGGCTGCACCAATTTACATTCCCACTAACAGTGTAGGAGGCTTCCCTTTTCTTCACACCCTCTCCAGCATTTATCGTTTGTGGTCTTTTTAATGATGGCCATTCTGACTGGTGTGAGGTGATACCTTATTGTAGTTTTGACTTGCATTTCTCTAAGAATCAGCAATGTTGAGCATCTTTTCATGTGCCTGTTTTGGCCATTTGGATGTCTTCTTTGGAGAGATGTTTTCTTCCCGTTTTTTTATTGGCTTGCTTTTTTTTTTTTAATACATTAAGCTGTATGAGCTGTGTGCATATTTTGAAAATAAGTCCCTTGTCAGTTGCATCATCAGCAAATATTTTCTCCCATTCTGTAGGTTGTCTTTTCATTTTGTTGATGGTATCCTTAGCTGTGCAAAAGTTTTTAAGTTTAATTAGGTCCTATTTGTTTATTTTTGCTTTTATTTCCATTACTTCAGGAGCTGGTTCGAAAAAAAAAAAACTGCTGTGATTTATGTCAGAGTGCCCTGCCTATGTTTTCCTCTAGGAGTTTATAGTATCTGGTCTTACATTTAGGTCTTTAGTCCATTTTGAGTTTATTTTTGTATGTGATGCTCTAATTTCAGTCTTTTACATGTAGCTGTCCAATTTTCCCAGCACCACTTATTGAAGAGACTGTCTTTTCTCCCTTGTATATTCTTGCCTCCTTTGTCACAGATCAATATGACATAACTGTGTAGGTTTATTTCTGGGCTTTCTATAAAATTTGAAAAGACACACGCATCCCAGTGTTCACAGCAGCACCATTTACAATAGCCAAGACATGGAAACAACCTAAATGTCCCTTGACAGATGACTGGATAAAGAATTTACGGTATATATTTACAATGGAATACTACTCAGCCATAAAAAAGAATAAAATAATGCCATTTTCAGCAACATGGATGGGCCTGGGGATCATCATTTTAAGTGAAATATGCCAGAAAGAAAAAGAAAAATACCATATGATATCATTTATATGTAAAATCTGAAAGAAAAGGACATAAATGAACTTATTTACAAAACACAACACACTCACAGACATAGAGAACAAACTTATGTTTACCAGGGAGTAAAGAGGGTGGAAAGGGGTAAATTGGGAGTTCAAAATTTGCACCTCTTGGGGAGTGATGGAAATGTTAGGTATCTTGATTGTGCTGGTGGTTTCATAGGTGTCTACATCTATCAAAATTCATCAAATTGTACATCTAAATATGTGTAGTTTACTGTACAGAAATTAGACCACAATAAAGTTATTTTAAAAGATTAAAAAAAAATAAAGTGTCAGCTCTGGCATTTCTGAAAGATATTGAGAGCAGTTACCACTGATGGGGATCAAGGACAAAAATTGTTCTCATGGGCAATGTTTTGTGATACAGGTGAGCCACTGTGTGTGTCAACAGCAATGCTAGATTATCCTATCCCCCAACTGTATCTGGCATATAAAATTGCACCAGAAACTGAGGGGAAACAAATGGTCTTCTTGCCAGCTTGGCCGACAAGAATAGTGCACTCTTCCTGGCTTCCTGGACATTGCCGTGCTTTGCCCTGGTGTTGAGGCAGGCATGTGACTGGCATGGTTAGAAAGCTCTAAAACAACAGGGCTGAAAGCCGGTAACAGCTCTTTTCCCCAAAGTTGACTTGACTGGTAACTTTCAGAATATTCTTGAATTTCAGCCTATCAAAGACAAGGAGCTGAAACTTTGAAAAAGATGTTGTCTTTCTTTAACCAGGAATATCCAATGAAACAGAACATCTATCATTTGAAATGAGTCAAAAATGTAATCCATCTTGGACATTTGGAAAAAATTCTGTTCCTCACATTGTACGTCAAGATCATTTCCAAATGGATCAAAGATCTACATTTCATAAAAAAGTATGTAAGTGCCAGAAAAGAAGTATGTGAATTCTTTTGTGATATAAGAGTAGAGAAAAGCTTGTTACTTATGACTTGAAATCCAAAAGTGGTAGGAAAAAAAAGACTGTGAATTCAACTAGCAGAAACAAAACAAAGACTTTTTAAAAGGTGAAAATACTATAAGCAATTCCAAAAGACAAATAATAAACAGGGGAAGGTATTTGCAATTTACAGCACAGATAAAGAACTTATAGAGAGCACTTCCAAAGAAAAGAGTGATTTTTGTTTTCATGGATGAAAGTTTACAGTTCATAGAAAAGGAAAGCCAAGTGGTCTTTACACATATGGAAAGATGCTCAACCTTACTCATAATAGGAGAAATGAGAAAACTGCACTGAGGTACTATTTCTCACCTATCGAACCAACAAAAATTACAGTCTTTGACATCAAACGTCATAGGCAAGGATGTGGGGGAAAATGGAATTCCCATATATTCTTCATAGGAATGCAAAATGATATAAACCCTACGGAGGGGAATTTGACAATATCTAGCGAAATTCCATATGCCTTTAATCCCTTGATGCCGCAATCTTATCTCTAGGAATTTATCCCAGTGATACATTTGCAAACAAACAAACCAACAAAATGACATATTCGTAAGCTATTTACTGAAACATTATTTATGATGGAAAAGATCGAAGACAACCCAAATATCCATTGATTAGGAAATGGTTGACTAAATTATGAAAAATCCACACACTGGAGCACCATGCAGCACGAAAAGGATGAGGAAAGATCTCTATATACAAACTTATATGGAGTGATATCCAAGATATACTGGGAAAAGAAGAGAAGAGACCACCAGCAAAACAGTGCACATAATGTACCACCTTTTCAGTGAAGAAGCGGGAAATAGAAACACACCCACACACACTTTCTCATATTTGCAAAAGGAAACCCAAGAAGGATAAGGTAGTGGGAGAAATACTGGGAAGAAGAAGAAATGAGAGGCAGAAGCAGAAATGGAAATGAGACTTCTCTGAATATATTTTGCGATAAAGCTTTGACTCTAGAATCATGAAATATTTTACAAATTCAAAAAATTTTGAAAATTACACCATAAGGTGATGGGGTGGGGGTTGGGGGTGGGGGAAGCATTTCCTGAAAACTGAAAACAAATCAAAACTGGTACTAAACTATGTATCAACTCAACTATTTCAATTCACTTTTGGATGCAGCATTTGGACTGTACATCACTAGTGGAATATATTCTAAGGTCAAAAAGAACTGCAAAGAAAATTTAAACTTCATCCAGTTGTCTGCTTGTTAGTACCAATATTGACACTGCAAATTTGAAATTATTATATGTGTATCATAGGTTAATAAGTCATTATAGCAATAAAAATTATTCTTAGGGATCCAGATTATTAACAGACAAGATTAAGTATAATAGATTAATTAAACAGGATTCAGTATAACAGGAAAGACACACAAATATAAAATTAAAGACGCTAAGTGAAAATGCAATGACGTTAAATTTGAAGTGGAAAAATCACTATGGGTATTTGAGGATTTCTTTTTGAAAAATGTGTATTTTCTAAATGAATTAACAGAAGCAGTAACAACTCAATAGCAACGAACACACCATTTCCTGCTGAAACAAACAGGGCTTCTTAGAGAAATGGCCAAACCCAAATTGGAGGCAGGAGATGTATGAGTTGAACCTGAGAGATTGATCCTGGGAGAAATGAGAGCTTCTCATATTGAGTGAAGTAAGTCAGACAGAGAAAGACAAATATCATATGATATCACTTACATGTAGGATCTAAAAAAAGAAAAAGATACAAATGAACTTATTTACAAACCAGAAATATACTTACAGATATGGAAAACAAACTTATGGTTACCAAAGAGGAAAAGAGGGGAAGGGATAAATTAGGAGTTTGGGATTTGCAGATACAAACTACTATATACTAAATAGGTAAACAACAAGGTCCTATTGTATAGCACAAGGAACTAGCTTGTAATTATCTATAATGAAGAAAAATATAAAAAAGAACATATATGTGTATGACTGAATCACTATGCTGTACACCAGAAACTAACACAACATTGTAAATCAATTATACATAAAGAAAAATGTTTGTAATAAAAAATAAAGAAAAGATAAGAATAATGACTCGGACTCGGACAAATCAACACATAACGAGTATATGAGAATCAATGAATTTACAATAATAGTAATCAGAGTATGAAAGAGGAGCGGCAATACCTCAAAAAAATCATTGGATGCTGTTGAAGCTACTGCTGGTAGCAAGGGCATCAACTCTGTTGTGGACCAAATGCTTATATCCCCCCAAATTCATCATGTAGAAGCCCTAACCCCTAATGGGAAGGTATCTGGAGGCGGGGCCTTTGAGAGGAACTCAGGTTTAGATGAGGTCCTGAGGGTGGAGCCCCCATGATGGGTTTAATGTCCTCATCAGAAGAGGAGGAGACATCTCTCGCGCTCCACCTTGTGAGGACACAGCAAGGAGGTGGCCATCTACAAGCCGGGAAGAGGGCCCTCACCAGACACTGAATCTGCTGGCAGCTTAATCTTGGACTTCACAGTCCCCAGAACTGTGAAAAGTAAATGTTCATTATGTAAGCCACCCAGTCTGTGGTATTGCGCTGTAGCAGCCTGAACGAAGACACACTCCTCAGGCCGAGAATCAGGAATTAAAGGGACAGACGTAAGCATGTGTTTGGCGTGTTCCACATGACCTGTACTTGCAGGTTCCTAGATAGCCCTCGTTGGTAAGGAAAAGTTCTCCTTTGCAGGAGAATCCCGGCTAACACATTTAGAATCATAGATTTTAAATGGTAGAAAAATTACCAGTTGCAACTCCTAATTGCATAATTGGTCCAGAGATTAAATTGATGCCAAACTTAATGGAGAATGATTGACAGGGACATTTACACTGGCAGCATCAGACTGTCATCACCTGAATCCACTGACCAATCTCAGCATCACTGAATGTGGGACAACCAGACTGTGCCTTTTGATGAGATGCCATGGAAAGCACACCTATGAATAGAACACAATAGAAAGCACCTCGGGATGTCTGCCTGCCGAAGAATCCGATCGAGACTTTAGATTTAACTCTTAGTGTACAGGAGAGACAAGGGACAAATCAACATGTTAAAGGCTTCAGAAGAAGGAGACGAAGCAAATGCAGAATGTGGGACATCCTGCAGAAAAACTGACCCAGTTTCTAAAACAAGCTCAGGGCGTGAGGAGAACAGAGGAAAGAGGTGAGGGCTGTTCAGGAAGAGACAAGGATTTAGGAGCCATAAAAATCAAAGGCCATGAGTGGAGAAATTAGAGTGTAAAAGGACTAATCATCCTTTATAAGGAATTTTTAATTTAAGTTACACGAGATGATGGTATGGTGGAAAACAGCCTTATATTTTAGAGCTAACTCCAGGAATCTTTCAAGATGAAATGACCTGGTATTAAGGCTATGTTTTAAATTACTGAAGGGGGGAGAAAAGAGAGGAAGGGAGGAAGGACGGGGAGGAGAGAGGGGTAAAGACCGGTTAGATAAAGCAAGTGTGATAAAATCAAAATGTTGAAATGGCTAAATCACAGGAGTGGGTCTATGGGGGTTGATTATTCTATCCACCGTGCTCTTGTGATGAAAACGTTTATAATAAAATGTTAAAAAATATACATAACAGCAATCATGGAGGCACTTTGCCAAAAAGGTATCAGAAGATCAATATCTCATCTCTGGATGGACCGTCTGGGCAGTAAATGTCCCGCCCACTGGTGCCGACGGTGAGCTTCCCTGGGGCTAAGGGAGAGGGGTGGGCAAAGACAGAGGAGGGAGAGGCTCCAACAGGCCCTGCGAGCTGCTGCGTCTTCACCACACACTGAAGAAATGCTTTATCTGGAAACCTTCCCTGCCTTTCACCTAACAGACTGATCCAAATGGTCCCTGTAGCAAAAGTGTCCTATAGCTCCTGGACTGGTTTTGGCCGCTTAAAATACACTGAGTAAGATCAAGCAGTTGGTTTGTTCATTCTCAGAAGGGAATATTGCATAATTGTAGGCACATAAAAGGACACATGTTTTTATGACCTGGGCTCAAAAATAAGTTACCATCGGGGAGGGTATATTTCAAAGTGTTGGAGTGCACCATTAGCATACAGGACGTCCTGGGTTCAATTCCCAGTACCTCCTCTAAAAATGAATAAATAAACCTAATTACCTGCCCCTCCAAAAAAAAAAAACAACAACAACAACAAAAAAAGTTAACGCCAGAAAGTGAGAAAGCACTGGATTGTGCCGGTAATGAACTGTGAGCTCTTTGGCAAGTTCCTTGACGGTATGTAAGACCTTGTCCAGGTGACTCCCAGTTCCTTTGCTTCCTTGAACACACCGTCTCATGAGCTGGCGAGCAACCTCCTGTGAGAGGTGCTGGAACAGAACACGGACTATAAGACAGGACCCGGAGCTTGAAGGTAGTTCTAGAGTCCCGCTGACTCTGAGCCTGTGAGCCCCTGACTCAGTTGTGAATTTACCACATGCGTTGCCCTTCAGAATGTCAAATGTATGTTCTAAGCCGAAGGACATCATGGAAGTGTGTTCACAGATGAATAAAAAGAAGCCCTCGGCTCCTGTTCTGTAACCGGATCAGCATCTTACCTTGTTATCCAACGGGGTTCATCTGCCTGATGCATAGCAAGCCAAGTGCTGAGACACAGGTTTGCAGCAGAGAAAGGGTTTGATCACAGAGAGCCAAGCGAGGAGACGGGAGCACAAGTCTCAAATCTGCCTCCCTCAAGGCGAGGGGCTCGGAATACTTATGGGAGAAGTGAAAAGGTGAGTGGAAATAAGGGAAGGGAGAGGTAACCGCTGTTCTGCACAGGTGCGACGAAGCTACAGGCTTCTTCCTGGGATGCGTGTTCAGAAAACGGGATAGGTTCTGAGGGTGGAGTTTTTGTTAAGCCCGGTTGGAGGGTCGGTGGTCCTAACCAGTCTTTAACTGGCTGGAGCTCAAACTGCACACAGCTGACTCCAAGTTTCTGAAAACATCTTGAGCAAACATCTTGTTTAGGCTACGTGATGCTCGGAGGACAGGCAAGTACTTGTTACAACAGTTAAAGCGAGCTTGCTCGGTGAGGGCAGGTTACAGCTCACTATTTATTAAGCAAGTTCTGGGTTAATAGACCTAACTGATGACGACCTTCGGTTTCAGCTTCTATTGTCCTTCTTTCTGTCAGAGCATCCACCCTACTTCTCCATCCACAGCAGTGACCTCCGGAGTTGGGGGAACACAGCAATCATTTGGAACACAGGAGGAAGATTTGAGAACTCTCCTTTCTATTTATTCTCTATCATCAAAAAAGAAAGAAATTGAGGCTTTCTGATATTCACTAGGCAAGCTGGCAGGGGTCCAAATGTACAGAATGTATTAACATGTATTGGGTTGCACAATGGAATTGGACTATTTTTTTTTAATCCTGCAAAAATGGCAGTTTCATCTGGTTCAACCTACTGCTTCAGTGGGAGTGAGTGCTGGCAGAGTTTTTACTGCTAGGAATCAAAAGGTTTTGGTCAGTAGAATCAAATCAGCACTGACCTCCCCGGTTACTGCTTCCCCAGATGCGATCCTAAGTCCTGGAGGTGGGAACTCAAGCCTTTAATATCTATAGTCTTCTTCAAGCACCTAACCTTGACCCCACGTTTGTAGAGCCCGGGGCAATGCAGAAGGTTGTCGATTTGTATGTTGATCCTGGCATGCCTCTTGGAGTCTTGAAAAGTATGAGCACTGTAATTTGGGGCACTGGGCTGCCGAGTGTGGGAAATGGGCCCACGCCTAGGAAAATGAGCTCTCCTCCTCCCCTCCTTCCCACTTACCTCCCCGATCCCCCTGCCCTCCTCCTGGAGGTTGAGATCATGTCGAAGTGCCCAGAGCTCCACCTGCCCTTATGTCTGAGCTCTGGGTAGCCCTGTGGGCTGCAGTGTGAGTGACGAGCAAGGCCATCGGTCTGTGTGCTCCTGCCACGGCCCCGAGGCCTTATGGCTCCTGAATTCACAGTAGCAGTGATGTGACCGTCAGCGGGAGAGGCGGCCACCTGCGTTGGGCTGCAGCAAAGAGTAAGACTGCGTTATGCGCAGACTCCCAGGTCTGTGACATCGATGTGACATAGGCGTGGAGATACCTGCAGGGAGCAGGTGGCACTTCTGTGGCACAATTTCAGGCACTCCAGCACGATCTCCATTCAAAAGACCTCTTACCACCTGTCCCAGTGCCTGAATCCCACCATTGGAGAGATTCCTTTAGTTCTTGGATTTTTAAAACTATTTCTCTGGACGGGTCGTAATTCATCTGAGTGAGCATCTGCAGGTACGATATCTTATGCTTGGGGCATGTAGTGAAAAGAGCCATGGATTCGGGACTGCAGCTCCTCCACCCACTATGGGTAGGTGGCTTTGGGTAATTCAACCATTCCAACCTTTGGCTTCTTCACCTAAAAAGGGGCAACTGTAACACCCACATTTCAGAGTTGTTGTCAGGATTTGATGCATGCAGGTGAGGAAATCTGGCGTGTGCTTGGATGTGATGGTTGCCAGACGGACAGCAACTCCTATTACTGTTGTATGTTGCTTCATAATTTATAAAACACGCCCACCAGGTACCGTCTGCCTCCGGTGCGGTCTGATGAGCTGGGCTGAACTGGGCTGTCATTTTTAGTTTTACAGAGTAAACGGCAAGTCAGATTTTTCCACCCTTGACTTCATATTCGTTCTTCTCTGGTTTTTTCCTTTTCAAGGGATCCAGTGGCTGCCTGCTGAGGGCAGGCAACAGAGCCAAGACTAAGAGCTTAGGGGAGAGGAGTGAACAAAGGGGAGGGAAGGGGAGGGCACTAAGGAAGTTCTTCATTTTGCCACAACCACCTCTGAAATTGCGTTGCTGTGTGTTCACTGACGGTGATCTGTGGACACCATCACTTTTGTAAATTCATCCCATTGAAGATCTATGAATGATCTAGGTGGGGTGCTCCTTGCACCCCACACAAATAGTTACTCCTTTAGCCACAGACTCAAAGGACTGTTTTTATTGGCACACTTTATGGATTATTAGAATAATTTCATCTCACTGTTTTAAATTTTTTTTATTTTTATTTTTTGAGGTTTTTTTTCCTTTGTTTTTTGGAGAGGGAAGTAATTAGGTTGATTTATCTATCTGTCTATTTATTTATTTTTAACAATGGCAGTACTGGGGATGGGACCCAGGACCTAGTGCCTGCTAAGCACGTGCTGTACCACTGAGCTGTACCCTCCCACCACCCGCCCCGCCCCTCCTCACTGCTAACATCTAGGGCAGTGTCTGACTCACAGGAGGTGCTGAATGAGTATTTGTTGAATGCTCACTCAAGAGACATCAGGATTTTATTTTCCCTGAAGGGTTTCGGACCACTCAAGGAGAGTGATGAGTGAGAAGGCATGTCGGCTGTTAGTCACCGCGAAGGGTGGAGCGGCTGGCGCAGCGGGGTCCGCCTCTGTCTTCCACCCGTCACGCGAGGGTTGGCTTGGCCTTTTGTTCTGGGTCACATGTCTTTCACCATGGATGCCTCCAACATGAGTGAAAAATTGGAATGACAGGATGGGAAGGTCTAGTAACATCTGTCTGTCCCAAGAGGAAGCACAGTGGTTGCCAAACCATTGTTTGGAAGGATCAGGGGAATGGCTCAAGGTCAGAGTTGAAGAGATGAGTGTGTTGCTTTCCGTCTGGGCTGGGCTGGGTGGGCTGTGAGGAGCTGCCCTCACGGATGGGTTGCGCAGGGGATGTGTTTGTTTCCTAGAATGGCTCTCACAAATTCCCACAAACCAGGTGGCTTCAAACAATAGTTTCTCTTCTCAACCATTCTGGAGGCCACGAGTCTGAAATCAAGGCATATGCAGGTGAATCTCGCTCTGTAGGCTCTGGGGGAGCCTTCCAGCCGCCTCCAGCTTCTGATGGTCCCAGGTGGCCCTTGGCTTGTGGCAGCGTCCCTCCTATCTCTGCCTCCGTCTTCCTGTGGCCTCTCCCCTGCGCGTCTCCTCTTCTGCCTGCATCTCTTCTTCTAGAAACACTGCTTATTGGGTTTAGGGCCCACCTGGTGAATCCAGGATGATCATCTTGAGATCCTTAACTTCATTACATCCACAAAGACCTTTTTTCCAGATAAGTTCACCTTCACAGGGACTGGGGGTCAGGACTTGGGGATAGCTGTCTGGGGGCCCACAGTTCAACTCACTGCAGGTGGGGCTGGCTCCCGCTGCTTTCTGAAAATGATACAGATAAAAATATGGAGAGATTCCCAATCAATGTCAAGAATTTCATTTTTTTTTTTTTTGTCTTTTGAAACGTACCGGAAAGCAACTTAATGGATTTGAAATACATAATGTAGTTGGTTAGACGTGAGACGTTTAGCGCTATTTCATAGTCTCAGAGATGTCCTCCGAAACTGAGGTGATTACCATTTCCAGGACTCCTGCTTGGCTTGCTTTCAATGAACACCTTTGGTTTCAAATATTAAAAAAAATGCTAGAATTCTTAAAAATTTGCAAATTGATGTAAATGCAAAACACTACAAACCCTTGTTAGTAATTTTGCCTTTCTTCTGTCCATTTTCTAGGTTTTGAGGTTTCAGGCCTCCCTTTATTTTCCTTAGGTGTTGAAGAGTCGAATTCCAGTAGTCTTCAAACTATTTTCTTCCGACTGCAAGTGAGGGAAACATGCTCAAGAATTCTTTATTTTTTATTTAAGAGAGGAAAATGTTGAATTTAATTGTGTGTGTCTAACAATTCTTTTTCATTTTAGAGAAGGTGCCTTTTATGAAATCTTCCCATTTTTGACATTTTCTCCATAAATATTTTGGACTCTGGGTCGCCAGAAGGATTTTTCTCAGGAGCCAGTTTCAGATTTTTAAGTTCTTTTTCTTCTGCACATTGGAAAATCTCTTCCAACATCTGGTGTATCACTTCGTACTTGCAAAAAATGCTGACTTTGAAATTCACAGTTGTATTTTGATTCGAAATAATTAACTAGCTCCAAAAATGTTTTCATGAAACGTAGGTGAGACATTTCTATCATTTTGAAGAGAAATTCTAAATGTATTTTCTTCCAATATTTTCACATAGGAAAATGTCAGAAGGACATTGGAGGGGAAATAAATGAGTAGAGACAATAGATTATTGTGAAGCTATTGGCCATTTAAATCCAGTTAATTTATACCTTCTTTCTGTGAGTATCACATTTATAAGAAAAATGCCAAGTAATTCCTAGTCAAGTCTGAATATTTAAATATCCAAAAAGTTAACTCATTTTTACATTTATTTTTCCTAGGGGACAAAATCCTTCTTTCTAGAAAAATGGAAACTCTTACATTATGACCCCATTTGTCACAACATTGTTTGGAATTCAAAAATTTAGAAGCATCCTAAATATTCATTCACAGGAAAAGCATAAGTAAATGATGGTGCAGTCATAATCTAATTCTCTCCACCAGCTACATAGATGCATCCATGAATCAGCGAGGATAAATCTCACAAAAACCACGTGGATGGAGACAGCAAGGCACAGAGAATGAATCCATGCAAATAAAAGTTGAAAACGTGTGCGACGATGCTGTATCTTGATTATGGATCTATACATATAAAATGAGAATGGTAGAAAAAATATGCATGTTTCCAAATGAAATGCACCTGATTCGAGAGAATAACCCCTCTGAGAAGAGGAACGGGAGGGAACTGATGTCAGGAGGGTACCCAAGGGATGATATGTGCAGGCTTATATTACTTTAAAAAAATTATACAGTAAATATGAGAAAATGTTAGGGTTTGTTGGAGCTGAGTGGTGCATATAGGGAGCTTTGTTATTACTCTTTGTATTTTTCTATATCTTTAACATACTTTATAATGAAAGAAATAAGTTTCCTATTTTCCACTGGCTAAAGAAACTGTGTCTTCAAAACGCACTACTGTTGAGCTGATAGGGATACGCTGATTTTAAAAGATGACACATGAACTAAACACAGGAGGGCTAAGAACGAATCAAGACACCTGACCCCTGGTTATGCTTCAGGCATACTGGAACTCTGTAATTTCAGGCAACTGTTTGAACCTCAGTTTCTTCATCTGTAAAACAGGGATAATCTTGCCTACTTCAGAGGGATGTTGCGAGAGTAAATGAAGCTGTGATAATAAAAATAAGAGGTGGTTGTCGGAATAATGGCTGCTAATAACTGAGCAGTAGCCGTGTTTTCAAACAGGCCCTCAACGTCATTATTCCTAAGGCTGATAACAAATCTATGAGGTATGTATTATTTTCTATGTAAAACAGTAATCCAAAAAAAAAAAAAGTAAAGCTCAGAAACATACGGTTTTCCCATGCTCTTTCTTCCAGAACCAACCCCTGCCAACAAGGAATGGGCAATGACTCAGGAGTGGGGGTACCTACAGTGGTCGGTGACCCATGTGGCCTGGCACGGGAAGGTCTGACCAACAAAAACAGTGATGAGTAGCCAAGCTAAGTAGGTCCCCTTGGACACCAGAGGTCTTGGAAATACAGAATCAGTCTCTTGGTGGCAGAAGCCAAAGCTGAGAGAACACACAGAGAGAGAGCGCTGAAGCAGGAGGTGGCTGTGTTTAGGGGGACACTGCTGGCCCATGTGTGAGTTAGTGGAAATTGTAAGTGAGCAGAAACCAGGAAGCAGAGAATAGATGCTTGGAGCAGAGAATTAGTTTGTTGGTTTGTAGTGGCAAGAACCACAGAGGGAGGGGAAAAAAGGGGTTGAATCACCCTAATGTTGGACATCAACAAACGCCCAAGTGGTTGGACCAGTCAGGGTCCCAGCAGGAAACACATGGCACCCTTAAAGGAGAGATGGATGACAGTTGGATAAAGGAACAATTTACCAGGGGCAACGCAGACTTAAGGAAACCAACAAGTGACAGAGCAGCACCTGGAGCTGGCAACCATGGGAGGCCCTTAACCCCCACAGTCCTAATTAGGCAAGAGGAGAGATTGGCCACTGGAACCTGGTCAGACCTGCGGGTCCATCCAACAGGAGCTATGGCTTTTGATAGAAAAACAGCCACCAGAACATATTAGCCTGGCATGGGAGAAGCTAGAGAAATAAATACCCTGACCAGCCTCTTCTGGTCAAACCACCTCTCAGTGCCTCCTCTTGGCCAAGCCCAACCAGAACCCAGAGAGTAAGAGAACTGGGTCCATTCGGTTCAGCCTCCAAGGTCACAGAACCAGGTAAGGAAAAGTGAAGAACAGGCTCAGAGGGACAAATGAAAACTGCCCAGTGCAGTGATGGAGATGGCTCATCCAGGAACCAGCACTGTTAGAGAGCTCCCGTTTCCTTGTGGCTGCCCTTTTGCCATGGCTTGAGTGTTCTCATGGGATTTATCTGCCTTGTTTTCCCAGGTGTCCATAGAACACATAGCACTGCCTGAGGCCACCTGGATAAGCCTCTGCTCCTTGTAATCAAAAGAGCCTAAAGACATAAAAATGTTAAGTCACTTTCTCCGCAGTGGAATTGGGAGAGCCTGGAACCAAAGCCACAGCCATCTGGGTCTAGAAGCATGCTCTCTCCACTCCACTGGCTATAGAAACGTGATACATATCTCATGATAAAGTGTAGATGCCCTGAATATCAAGTTATTTTCCAGGAAGCCACAGGAACGTTTTTAGAATGTGATGGTACAATGTGCAAAAAGACGTCTCAGGAAGATTCCCCTCGTGGAATGCAGATCAGACTGGGGCAGGGAGACGCTGAAAGTGCATGTTTAACTTTGCAATAATGACCAGGTTTTGCTCGAGGATCTGAACCAGAAGGGCGGTGGTGTGTACGTCCAGGGTGGGAGACGTGCTCACTGGCTGTTGCCAGGCACTGCTCCGGGGGACCCAACAGACTCCGGCCCTCCCGGAGCTTCTGCTGGTTGAAGCTGTGAGTGTAGGTAAGGTCTCCAAGGGAGAAACAAACAGTGAGTCTTCTGCAGGTCTGCAAGGAAGAGGGTGAAACACAGACAAGAAAAGCCAGTGGAGCGGAGAGCCCAGGACGGGCAACCAAGCATGGCAGGCAAACCAAGAGAAAGAAGAGGGCAGGGCTGACTGCTGCTGCTGATTCCCAAGGGCAAGACTAAGACGAGGCCGCTGGTGTTGACATTTGGGGGGTCATTTGGAAGCTTGATCAGAGCAAGTTAACAAAGTGGGTAGACGCCAGATTGTGGGAGGTCATGTGGGCACCATTCCAGTTGGGACTTAACAGAAGTGCTGTGTAGGGAGGAGAGTTGGATGCCCAGCATGGTCATGGTCACTTGATGTGGTTATCCTTCTCTAAAGATCTGCTCCTCAGATTTATAATTCTGAAATCCTAATTGTCTAAGAATCGAGCCAGTTCTAGGGTGTAACTCATGCCTATCAAACTCATTAAAAAATTGATTTGTAACCCCGCATGCCAAGTTGGTACATTTCACCAAGTGAGATTCTTTTCCAGGATTGGGAATATTTCTGTGCATTATTGAGGGCACTCTCATCCCAGCATTAAGCTACATGGAGAGCTGACCTGTTAATCAGAGGTCATTAGGTGGTGCAGAAGAGAACGAAGGGACATGGCCAATCCTGACACATAGATCACCAGGACCATGGTGCAAGACTCCTCTGGCTGTCCCTCTGCATATCCCTGACCTCTTTCTTAATCTTGGAGTCTACTGATGCTCTGATCTTGGACTTGTCTTTTTCTGTTTACACCCATGCTCGTGGTGATCTCATTAGTATCATTGTCATTAAGTACCGACAACTTTCAAATATGTCTCCAGCCAGATCTCTCGCTCAAGCTCCAGACTCACACACCCAGTTGCCTGAGTGACACCTGCTCTTCTCTCCCAGACTTTCAACATCCACACCTTTTCCTGAGGAATTGATGGTGACTCCATTTTCCAATTGCTTGGGTCAAAATCCTTGGAATCACCCTGACTTCTCTGTTACTCTTGTAGCCTATGGCCAGTCCATCAAACATTATGTTGACTTTCTTCAAAATATAACCATAACCAGACCACCTCAGGCCACCTCCACTGCTGTTGTCTTGGTCTGAGCCACTGTCATCTCTTGCTTGGATTACCATATTGACTTTTTATCTGGCCAGTTCCCTACCAGAAGCGAGAGTGATTATTTTAAAATACCTTTCGTATCGTGCCACTCCTCTGCTTGGAATCTTCCAACGGCTCCCATGTGGAAGGGCCCCCCGCCTCTCTGGCCTCGTCTCCTACCATTCTCCCCTGACTTCTCTCTGCTCCTGCCTTCTGAGCTCATATCATGTTTCCTGCCTTGGGCCTTTGACGTTCCCTTTGCCTGCAACGTGCCCCCAACCATCCCCATCTGGCTCCACACTCTCCTCCTCAAGATCTTTGCTCAAATCTCCGTGAAGCCTTCCCCGACCACCCCCGATGCAACGCTGCAGTCCCTGCCCGTCCTCTCCCCTCCCTCGGCTGTTTCTCTCCATTGCCTCAGCCACCCTCTAATTTCCCACATACTCTATACTTTACCTATCTGTTTGGGTACCGTCTGTCTCTCACACTAGAATGAAAGCACCACGTGGGCAGGGATTTTTGTGGATTTTGCTCACTATGTATCCCCATTACCTAAACAGGGTCTGACAATGAATGTTTGTTGAATGAATAAATGAACAAGCAGCTAAACCCTGTCCCATGAGAATCAGTCTCTCCTGCATCCCCAAACACCTTGTCAATTTGTGAGTATCTTCTGTCCCTGGGCTTTGCTGGACAAACACCCACACCAGGTGGCCCTGGGCCACCTGCAGGCCCAGCCTCACGCCCAGGCGGAAGGCGGGGATGGGCAGCCAAAGGAAGGGTCAACCCTTCCCTTCACAGGACACCCTCCACCTTCCTGAGGTTACACGGGGCACTGCAAGTGGTTTAGATTATTCCAGCACTTATTTCAGGCAACCTTTCCAGCAGCTTCCAGGGGGTAGCCAGATTTCAGAAACATCCCCCTAGGTGACTGGCACGTGATTGTTTCCTCAAAGATGTGCATTGGTGGGAAGTTAGAGGCCGTAAGAGAGAAGGGATGGGAAAGAAAAAAATGGGAGGAACAAGGTCTCAGGATCATGCACGGGACTGTCTGTGTTGTGGCCTGGAGCCCTCGGATGCAGGGAGAGAACACTGGGTGCTCGGCGTCAGTGTCTGAGAAAATGACCCCCAGCGAGAGCAGAAAGTGCTGGGGAGTGATGTTCGGTGAACCCAGGCTGGCACCCTGCCTGTGTCCAGCGGATATCTGCACGCTGGGCCCCTGGGCCAGGAAACGCTCATTCTCCGTGCTTGTGAATCATCTTCATTCTCCTCCTCCAAGATTTTCAACACATTCTGCATGACTGCCCGTGAACTGTGCTTCCAGACTTTATACATACTGAATTAAACCCCCTAGGATCTACTGTACATTCTCGTCTGACTTTCGTCTTCAGGAAGAGCAAAGAGAAACGCAGTCTTTCGGGGCACGCCAAGCCCTCTCACGCTCACAGGTGGACGACTGTGTGTTCCAAGTGTGAGCGTTAGTATCCGGCTGTATTTCAGGGAAATTCCTCTCCCCACTTTCACTGGACTTGTAATTAGCAAACAAAGTTTTCATGTCAGAATAGGCATTATTCCCCATCGAAGCCCTTGTCGCAGGCAGCCCCATGCCCCGATTACTAAAACAATATGAACTAAAATAAAGATGGAGGCAGCAAGCGATTAGGTTATTTGTTCTTTCCCTGTTCATTAAAGGCAGCCTATGAAGCAGAACTGAGTCCTGGTTTTTGGTTGGTTCTCCCAGGCTGAAAGAAAGAAAACTAGGGGTTAATACAAGGCTGTAATAATGGCATGAACAGTTAACTTCAGGCGTCTCTGATGGAGTTGCTTTCCTTAAACCGCCAGTGCCCTTGGCAGCCCTGTTAAGTTTCTGGTCCTCTCCCATGGGTTGCGTGTAAGGGAATGTGAATTTACACCGGACATCGCTGGGGGCCCCGTGCCCTTTCAGAGTCTGCGGGACCAGGTGGCCATGGTTAGTTTTCTGCTGAAAACGGGAAGCTCTCGAACCATCTCATGGAAGTTTCTATGGAGAAACTGTAGCCCAAACAAGCTGACGGTCTGAGAGATCACAGCTGTAAAGCAGCTGACCAGGATGCGAGTCCTAGTCTTTTCCACGACGCGTCACCACTTTCGAAACAGGCACCCAGCATTCCTGACATCTGGCAAATTCAACCACCCTGATTTAACAAAAACTGAATATTTATTAAGAGGAAGGCAAGATTCTAATGGCTCTCTCGGTTCTAGCATCCAAACTTTTATGAGTGAAGATAAGGTTGGCAGGGAGGAGACGCAGGGTGTGGTGCTGGAATCCACAGGGTGTGGGTGGGGATAGGAAATAGATGGACTGACAGGGAGGGCCAGAGGGCCAGAGGCCTGGCCACTGCAGTCCCCAGACCCTGCGGAGCATTTGCAGCTAAGGGCCAAGGAGCAGTGAGATGTCCCAGCAGGAGGAATTCCAGAGCGACATGCCTCCAGGCCGTAGGCACTGGGAACACCCTCACAGGAGTTATTAGGGCTTTTTCTTGTGTGGTTAAGCCCTACCCGCCTGAGATCAGGTTCTCGGGGAGGGCTGGCCGGAACCAGATGTCCCTGCTCCCTCACCTGGGTCTGGTCTCCAGGGCAGAGGAACCAGGAGCCACGCAAAACCTTGTTAACCCTTTGTGACCAGAGATGGCAAAACTGTCCTAAGGTGCGACTTGCCCTCCCACTCCTCCACTTGACCTTAACCTCCCACTCCTCCACTTGACCTTAACCTCTCCACCTTGGCTGAGCCCTAGGTGAAAGGTGGAAGTTACATTTCTTTCCCCTGGGTGTACTTCCTGTCACCATTTATAATTCACTCCCAATCAAGCCAAGAGGCAGATGTTACAGAATTTGTAATCTTCTCTGGAGATGCTCTTAAGGGTGACCCAGACTTGCTCGGAGATTCCCAATCAAAGTCTGACTCATTGTTGTACGCAATCATCTGTTTTATTTCCAAACACGTCTACACTGCATTGAGCATCAACACAGATGTGACGAGGAAACCCACAGTCCTGTCCCAGCAGGCCGTGGGTCCAGTGTATGACTTGGGGTTGACTATTCTTTTTCACAGTGAGAAAAAATAAGAGGGGATAGGAAAGATGAAGTGAACATTATCCCCAACTCCCGTTCAGGAATCTGAGTGAGGAAATGGAAGGATATTTAAGAGATTCAGAAAGCTCTTCCAAAGACCCTTCTCTCAATCAGCTGACGTTCAAATATGGAACCTGGGCGGGTGGACCAGCGGGGTACAACGACCCAGGCGCACACTGCTTAAAACAACAGCCACACGTTACTGCAAGAAATGGGAGGAACGGGCTGTGCTTTCCAACTGACAGTTCGCTTTTTCCTGGTTTACGCACCCATACACGTTTACAGGATATCAGAACATCACAACCATGACTGTGACGCAGGATCTGCTCAGCATAAAACTTTTTGTTCAGGGGAAAGAACTCAGTTGACCTACAGGGAGAAAAGTTCCGAGTTGGATGGTGCCGATACAGAGTGGTGCCAAGACATTATTTTCAATTGTGACACCACGAAGCTATGCAGTATGTCACAAAGACCAGGAATATCTTTCGTTTTCAAATCAAGTCTCTAAATCCAGCTGCTTTTTTAAAAATTAGTATTCGCTTATCTGTCCTCTGAGGCAGAAAGTCAATCTTAGAAAACGGGCAGATTCTAGCTCCCCGAAGCACACACGGAGATTCTTTCTGTTCGGGGACCACCGTGGTTCTTGGTCTCTGGACCACTTGAACCTCTGAGGCACTGCTGGGCCTCCGGCAGCCTCCCTGATATTCCGGGACTGAGATCTCCATATTCCAGAGCTGGAGGATTTGTGTCGTGTGGAAGAGAGGTCACCCCCTTAGCGCTGACTCCCCATCATCCACGGGAAGTGGAAGGGACAAATAGGAGCAAACCTTTGATTCGTCACGTCATTGCTGGAGAAGGCCATAGAGCCCGTCTACAGCCTGCCTGGTGGCCTTGTTGTGAGACCCAAAACACCTTCCCCAAGGCACAGCCTTCCTGTTTGTGATTTAAAACCGGTGCCTCTGAAACAATTTACTTGGACCAGTGAAAGGCAGCTGCGCGTTATATAGCACACAAGTTTACATTTTCTTCTTGATGATTCAGACCAAATCAGACTTGAAAAACAGACCAAATTCAACTGGAACGTGTACATCTCAACAGACCAGACACTGCGAAACGCCTATGACACTTACTGCTATAGCTCTACCCCCAAGGACTCCACTGGTATCAATATTTCCAAAGTCCTCTGCATGTTCACAATAACAGAGAATGGTCAGAACAAAGACGTGATTACAGGTTCTAAACATCGATTGCATTACACTGCCCATCTTAGTGACCAGTCAGTTTATGCAGTTTTGCTCCCTGTTCTATGCATTTTTGTCTTTTAAGTCGTCTTATACAAAATTTATATTAAAAAAAAATTTCAAGTTTCAAAAGACAAACGCTTAGAGGAGAGGAAGTCTTATGAAGACTCTTTTCTTCGGGGACTTCTGGCAAGAGGAGGGATCACCATGGATTGTGAGCATTTCCATGGGTCATCTTCTCCACGGGCTCAGGGACGGGGGGAGTCGGAAACTCTCATTTTAAAAAGCGTTGGCAGGAGGGCATGAGTCTTCAGCTCCTTTAGGGCCTGTGAAAACCAAGAGAAAGGTGACCGTCGCTTCTTTTACTGGCACTGTGACAAGTAATCCCGTGAGTCATTGTTCCTGTTGCCCTTTGTCTAAATCTTCCAGTTCTAGAACCTGGTGCTCTTCCCTCCCTGCTCCTCTCCTCCCTCAGGCCTGGTCCTCACACCCAGCGTCAGATTGCAAGGCATTTCCAGACACATCCATCTGCAGCTGTATTGCTAATCGTGTCCCTCAACCTCCCCTCCAACCCCGGCTGTAGAGTAGGTGTCCTTTCCCCGCCCAATCATATACCATCTCCCCAGTGGACATAAGAAAACATTTTCCTCTGGCTATGAATTTGAATGTTCTGAATTCTTAAGGAATTTTAGTAAAGAGAAAGAACTCTTCCCCCCTCAATAGTTGAGACTGGAAGGACGCTGCGGTGTATGGGTGTGTGGAGGGCAGGAGAGGAGGGAGGGATCCCATCACCAGTAGAATTCCTCGTCGGAATGGGGCCCTGGCTCTGCCACAGGTGCTCTTCTGGGAACCAGCTACCTGTGATGACTGGGAGCAGGGTGATTAGGGACCAAGTTAAAGCTTGGTTTGGGTTTTCTTTCAAGTCCACTTAGTTGGAAAATTAAGACAAGAGGTCAAATTTGGTCAGAGCTCAACCAAAGTCAACTAAAGTGGCATCTCTGGCTCTTTCTTGGAAATTTATAAGGCCCAAGTAGACACCTGTTCTTCTGGGGAAGCTTCAGATGTAGTGCTGATGGAGGCCAATGGCTTCTGAACATGACCTTCATTGGAGGTTTCTAGTAGTTCAAAGGTTGGAAATGACCGCCTTCATTTACCCATCACACGTGCCTAGTTACTTACGAGTACCTCCCCGACATTTTTCGCACAGCCACAATGATGATCCCACCAATGACTCCAATAGCTAGTAAGACCCCAACTACGATGCCAACCAGGGTCACTGTCTCCAAGCCATCTGAGTGAGAGGGAGAAAAAGCATGAACCCTGGATAAACAATACACTTGTGATAAACAATGCCACTGCCCACTACAGATAGCAAATAATGTTCTATGTTGCTTCTCCTATATCCAGTGGGAGTTGACTTAGAAGGGGAGAAATGTTGGGTTACCCTAATCCCATCTTACGAATGAAAACATTTCTGGGTCTCAGGATCTATCAAGCACACCGCTCCTACTGGGTGGCTTCACTGTTAATTACTGGGTAGCGTTTGCTACATACGGCTATTAAATTAGCCCCTATTTTCATTCTTAGGAACAATAAATTGTGCAATGACACCATTCTCCATAGCTGTCATCAAGTGACTAGCCTCATTTGCAGTTTGCTTATTTTCAAATACAGACAATTCCCTTTTCTCTCTCTTAAAAGAGGTTTGAAACCTGTTCTCAGGAGGTTTCGTACTCTGCTCCTGCCGACTCCAGCCCAGGAAAGAATGAAAGTCATCAAAGATTAAGTTCAAAGGAAACTTCTTTTTTTCTAACATTCCCATAAGAATATTTGGACACCAAAATCTAACCCACCTTTCTCAACTGTTGTTTGTTCCTTTCCATCTGTTTTCTCTATAAAGAGAGAGATGTAATGATATAGAATTATTAGGATTTAATAACTGTAATTTAACAATTGGCAAAAGATGAATTTACCCTAAGTGGAAGGTAGCAAAACACAAGAAATGAGGATAATTCTTAAGTAAATTGGATCAGGGGAGTTTTAAGCAAGCTCTGACGTGATCTTGCCTTCAAAACTATTATTATTGAATTAATGAGTGGTTTTTCACACCTACAGTTCTTTTGTGTATATTATTTTTCTATCACCCACTTTACAGAGCAGTGTGGAGGAAACTGACCCACAGAGATCTTAAAGAAACGGTCAAAAACTTCAGAGGTTAGAGTAACAAAAGAATCCGAAGCTGATTCTTGGTCCAATGTCAAGATCATGGAAAACTTACCCACTGGGATGAAAGGAACTTCACTTTGAGAGCAATACTCTAGTTTTGGAAGATGTAGTCAAGACTATGGTTTATCTCATGGCATCGATTTCCTTTTTCTTTAGAGGCAAAATCCAGATCTTCCAGGGCACATTAAGTTTTAGGAGAATACACCTTTTGTATTTGGGGCACTGCTATTGTAGGATTTCTATCTGCAGCTAAACCTAATCCAATAGTTACAATGTGAACATTCTCATTTATCTATCCTGTGGGTATAAGTTATTTATGAGTACTGTCCTGTAAGTAATAAAATTGTGAGTTTCCTTCAGATAATTTTACACCATTTCTACTACAAAATAAAGGTCTTGTTTTGTATCGTCTCTCCTATCAACTTCTTTGCATAGAGTCCTTAACTCGCCTGGGTGGTAGTTGTTTATCTAGTTTGCTGATGAAGAGAAAGTTCAGAGGCCTTGATTTAATGACACAAGGGAGAGAAATGACTCAGTCGGGCCCTTCCCTAGAAACTCAGTTCACAACCTGCAAATTTCTGCAAAAATACCGCAGATACCCAATAACTTTCCTAATCAAAGGTGACATCCATCAGCCAACCATCATCTACAAGATGCTTATTTTTTCTAATACTTTGGTTGGAAAGAGGCCACACACTTTGTGCCAAGGCCTTCTTCAAAAATGGAAGACATCATTTCAAGATGGCCCTAAATGTCACACCTGGCTGCCAACTACCGGTAGAGACAGGTCAAACATTTGTTAATCATGCCCCAACATGGTGGCTGCCCATAGTGTGCTCAAAACACACCATTAATGACACCATTTGTCAGGAAATACATTCCCAAAAATAAAGCTTGTGCAAGATTCAGTATTAAATTAAGAGTTTGTTATCTTGTACTCCCTAGCTCCCTCCCAGTTATGCCGACTGTTATCTCGCAGATGTGTCATACACATGAGCGTCATCAAACTTGGGTGTTTCATGGGAAAGACATCTGTTGCCCTAATAAAATTTCTTCTTAAAAAACCAAGTGCTTATAATGACATTTTAACTCACATGTGACGTATGAAGTGGGAATGGGCCATAAGTCACAGTTTTTGTGAAAGGGTGGGGCAGGGGACAGGCAAGAGAGTAACACGGGTATTTTCCAGGGAACTGAGAGCTTTTATTTTTAAGAAATAGGGACAGTATCCTGGTATGATACTAAAAAGAAAAAATACTCCATTTGAAATGCTCCATTTTCTGCAGCTAATTAGCTGTCAATTCCTATTATAAATAATCAATAGTTCTCCAAAATTTTGTAGTGCTTTCCAATAACTAATTATATTGATGATTCTTTCCTCACTTGGCCTTATCGGGTTCTCTCATATGTTTAAATCTTAACCATTTCTTTAGCATCTTGGAGTAACCCTTAGGCTTTATTTTCAAAGCACTTTATAAAACTTTTTACTATTATTATTGTGATAAAATACACATAACATAAAATTTAGTCTTCAAACTTTTGTAAGTGTACCATTCAGTGGAGTTTAGCACATTCACACCGTTGTGCAGCCATCACCACCATCCATCTCCAGAATTCTTTTTCATCTCAAAAACCTGACACTCTGTACCCGTTGAACAATGACTCCCCAGTCCCTCTTCCCCTGAGCCCTGGCAACAACCATTCTACTTTCTGTCCCTACGATTTTGACTACACTATGCACCTCATCTACGTGGAATCATACAGGATTTGTGTTTTGGTGACTGACTTAATCCATTTAGTGCTAGGTTCATCCATGTTGTAGCACATGTGAGAATCGTCTTCCTTTTTAAAGGCTGAATAATATTCCAACTGCAGGTATATATCACATTTTGTTTATCCAGTCATCTGTCCATGGACAGTTGGGTTGCTTCCCTGTTTTAGCTATTGTGTATAATGTTGCTCTGAACATGGGTGTACAAATACAAAGCATTTTTAAAGTCTTCAGACGTGCTATGGAGTTTTCAAAACCAGACTGGCAGTTGGGTCTGGAAATGTATATTAAACATAGAGTAACTGTCTAGGTGTTCAGATGAGCAAATGGTTTCAGGGACCACTGCTTTAGGGGAGGTCCTTACGTTTACTTTCATTTAAAGATGGGAACACCTGTCTGGATAAAATGATTATAGAAAATTGCTCAAGTTAGCAAGCACTCATTTCAGTTACTGGAGGAATAGTTCCTTTTGTCTCCCACCGCGATCTACTATAAAATTAGGCATAGTTTTAAAAAAATCCCAAACAACTGAATTTCTCTTAAGAAGGCTCTCTATCTCTTTCCCTTGCTAAGCTATAACAGCAATGATCTTTCTTCCTGCTCATTGGTGATGGTCTTAAACCTCATGATAATGACGTAGACTCAAAGTTGTCCTCCAAAGTTTCTCTCCAAGGTGTCCCATTCATACTGCTGCAGGCACCAACCGTGAATCACAAGTTCAACCCCAAATGCTGGTAAGGCTGGTTTACAACAAATTCTTACTATTTTCTTAAGTTGAAGTATAGTCAGTTTACAATGTTGTGTCAATTTCTGGTATATGGCATAATAGTTCAGTCATACATATAAACACATATATATTTGTTTTCACATTCTTTTTCATGACAGGTTAAATATCATTCTCTGTAGAAACTTGTTGTTTATCTAGTCTATATATAGTAGTTAGAATCTGCAAATCACGACTTCCCAATTTGTCCCTTCCACCCTCTTCCCCAACCCCATAACCATAAGTTTGTTTTCTATACCATTGATCCTTGCTTCATGTGTACAGACATAACTCAGTGTAAGATGGTAAATATTCGCACAGAGTCTATTAAGATTTACATGGGTTAGCTGAGTTTTACTGTCTTGGGTGTCAACACGAAGTCCTTAGTGTAGCATCGTATCATCTTAAGATCCGCAATATGACACCAGTAGCTCCTTAACTTGCCCTCGTTGGGCATTATCACTAGTTGTCATTCAAGGTAGAAAGCTGTGTTCAGCAACCCAACAAATACAAATTCTGAGCCTACCACATAAAGCTTGGTTCAAAATTAGTGCTTGCATTCCAGTATGTGCCCTATTGATTATTACATTTGTTCATGGAGTTTTCTTGGGAATGCACAGATTATGCAAAAGAAGTTCAACCCCTACTGGGGCAACTGGCTTTCTTACCCGAGGACCGACTAGTGGCTGCATTTGAGGTTGTGGTACCCCGGCTTTCTTCTTGGACGTGGACTGTGCTTTCTGCAGTTGGCAGATCCTCTCCGGGTCTGTCTGTTACACTCTTTGCTCTTGTTGTCACCTATTGGAGATGGAAATGAGGCAAAACAGAAACAAAACCTAATGCTTTAAAAGATATATGCTGGCTTATAATAGCAAAGGATTTAAGATGGTATAAATATATAAAATATACGATGACATAAATTTAAAGTGGAAACAAGAAAACAAACAAAAAGAAACAATAAGAATAGGGGCAGGAATAAAATCACGTCTACTCCAGAAATAAATGCCAAATGTTTAGCATGCTGACTTCCTAAGGTCTTAACTCTTCAGAAAATACTGGATCCCGAGGCATTAGTTCTTCCTCTCCCTTGAACTTGAATGGCACTTCTTCCCTGAACATGTATATGGCACTGCCCTCTCTCCCTCAATTAGAATAATAGCTAGCCTTCACTGAGGGCTTACTATACTCCAGGCCCTTTAAATACTTTCTCATTTACAGCACGAAAAACCCTACGAAGTAAATTCTATTATTAGCCCTATAGGATGAACAAGGCTTAGAAGGATCAGATAATATGCCCAAACTCACACAGCCAACAAACGACAGGACAAGACTTGGAAATGGTTCTGTTGACTCCAAAGTCCATGCCAATGTAGTATTCAACAAATATGCACTAGTGAGCACAGGCAACCAAACCAAAAATAGATCAACAGGGCTGCACCAAACTTTAAAACTTCATGCATCAAAGGACACAATCAACAAGGTGAAAAGGCAATATATGGAATGGGAGAAAATATTTGCAAACCATATAACTGATAAAAAGTATAAAGAACCCCAATGACTCAACATTAAAAAATTAAATAACATGATTTAAAAAATGCATAAAAGGGGGATTTCAAAATTGTAGAATAGACAAACAAGATTACACTGTATAGCACAGGGAAATATACACAAAATGTTATGATAAATCACAGAGAAAAAAATGTGACAATGAGTGTGTATATGTCCATGAATGACTGAAAAATTGTGCTGAACATGCTGAACACTGGAATTTGACACAACACTGTAAAATGATTATGAATCAATAAAATGTAAAAAAAAAAATGCATAAAAGGACTTGAATAGACATATCTCCAAATATGATACATAGTGGCCAACAAACACATGGAAGATGCTCAATATCACTAATCATCAGAGAAAAGCCAATCAAAACCACAATGAGATGATTGCCTCACCCGTTAGGATGGCTACTACCAAAAGAACAGAAAATAACATGTTGGTAAGGATGTGGAGAACTCGGAACCACTGTGCACTGTTGGTGGGATTGTGCAGTCGTTACAGAAAATAGGATGGAGGGTCCTCAGGAAAACTAAAACCAGAACTGACACATGATCCAGAAATTCCACCTCTGGATATATACCCAAAAGAGTTAAAAGCAAGGTCTGGAAGAGAAAGTTGCACATTCATGTTCATAGCACGTCCATGTTCATAGCCAAGAGTTGGAAGCAACTGACAGATATATGGATGAAGAAAGTGTGGTGCGTGCACACACACACATACACACCACACACAATAGAATATTATTCAATCTCAAAAGGAAAAAAATTACACATGCCACAACATGGATGGCACTTGGGGACATTATGCTGAAGCATAATGAATTCAGTAAAATAAATCAGTCACTAAACCCCCTTGCGTGTGATCACATACACATATATAACAAACACCCTCCTACACGATCACATACCTTTAGAGCAAGTTCCTCTCTTCCTGAAACACTTACCAGAGCTGTCAAGCCAGCCGACTTGTGGGGCTCTTCACTGGCACTTGGGGTCGTGGTGTAATCTTCCACACGCGGGATCACCTTGCCATCTGTCACACCTTGGGTTACATCATCTTCTGGCCGGACCGTGCTGGCTGAAAAGGAAAGACTGAGTCAGACCTTAAGGTGGAAATCATGTAAGCAGTCCTATTTGGCCAGCTACAATCAGATTTCCTTTCCCATTTCTTTTGGGTACTTTTTCCTTTTCTCTTGAGGGGTGGTCATCATTCTGGCTTCACACAGACCATACTCGTCGTCTCTATTGCAAATGAAGGGAAGATGAAATGCAAAAAGCTGAAGCAGCCAGCCCGTCCCTGGTATCCCACTGAGGCGAGCTGGCCAGCGAGACACGTATGTTGCCTTTTTAATAACGAACCTGGTTCTTCCCGGTGCCATTTCATACAATGAATTAATGCGTTAGGGTTAATAGGATACCATGTAGACCTAGAAAAATGCTAAATTAGAAGAATCTGGAAAGATTTCTAAAAATACTGATTTGCGGGCTCTATCCCAAACCTACAGAATCAGAATCCAAAGGCAGGGCTTCCATCTTATTAACATCAAGCTCGCTCTCCATGTAATTTTGAGAGTGCTGTCTGCTTGAATGATTGGGACCGCTGCCTCTGACCACAGACCTCACAGACTACATGGAGTTCAGCGTCATCTTTTACAGTGGGGGGGTTGTCGCCTACAGGGGAGGGTCAGTAATACACTTAAGGGTGCTGAGATAACCAACAGAACTCTGAGGGCACCCAGAGCCCCACTAACTCACGGCCGGCTGCTGATCCTGGCTTTTCTGCGTTAACACTGGATGAATGACCCTGTTGTGCCAATAAGAAAGGTTTCCAGAGGAGCAGGGGATGGGTGGGGTGGAATTGCAGGTTGGATTCCAGGACCAAAAGGAGAACAACAAGTGGCCTCTTCTTCACCCTCTACCGCAATGATCCGAACTAATCGCCACCGAGTAGAAGCACCATCTCAACTCAGCAAATAGCCCTTTTCACAAGTTAAAAACAACAACAACAAAAAAACCCCACTGACTCATTGGTCACGGGCTCCCTCCCCAGACTCAGAGTGGCTCTGGAAATTCCATGACTAAACACAGTTGCAAAATAAGTGGGCATACACAGCCCGAGAGCAAGAGGGGCGGGGTGCTTGGAGACTTCTGTGCATAATTAGAAGAGCAGATGTTCGGATCGAGATCGAGACAGTGCAGGAGGGTGCGATCCGGTCCTTGCCTTAAGATACCTTGTTTCTCCCAATACTCAGACAGCTCAGCCAAAGGCACAGCTAATAAATATTTGATCACAGCTTCTCTGCTGATGCATAGAGGAAGGAAACCTCTAGAGTAAATTCACTTGTTCCATGAGCCTTCTCTGCATGGAGAGTCCTAATCCAGTGCTGTGGAAGCATCCCAAGCGCACGCATTCATTTTTCATCTGGGGCAAGGGGGGAAGGCTCTCACTCCTTAGCAATAACTGAACACCTCAGTGCAGGCAAGCGACTTGCACCTCCCCTCCCGGCAGGTTGCTGGGATGGGGATGGGGTGGTGATCAACTTCCTCTAAGGGTTTATGACTCCGTGCTGTAGGCAAATGTTGAAGGTACTTACTGAGCTCAAGGGGGCATCTCCCTTTGCCAGGCAAGTAGTCTTCATTAAAAAAACAAAACAAAACAAAAAAACAGAAAAACTAAGCATCCTATTTTCTTTTCTGTCACTCCTGGTTTGAACTCAGTTAACAAACCATCCATGGCAAGAATGTTTTCTGGAGCTGTTCAGTAAAATCACTTACTATACGGCATCCTCTGACTTTACAAAGCAAAACAAAACCACCCTGGCTTTAAAAAAAAAAAAAATCAAGAACTGAATGAAGTTGATTTGAATTCTTTCATAGAAAGTTCAGTTCATTGAGAGCATAACTTGATAAAAGTCCCTCTTAGTCTTTCTTACTCTTGGTCCACAGAACCAAGTACTAAAATCACTCTGAATAGACAAAGGGCATTTTATGAATGACAATCATGATTAAGATGCACGCCTTTTGTCTCACTGCCCTGGCATTCTTTATGCTCCATGGGAAAGCTGATCTTTAACAAGAGATGCTCAATTGTTTTTCTCATTATTTCGGCCGAAAGCTTTCTTGGGTGAAGAGTTTCAGCTGCTGAGTTTCCAGCCAGCATCTGACATCCTTTCTCTTGAACGGTCAAATTCAAATCATGTACTGATGCCTTCTCTCTCCAATCCTCTTTTTCTTCCTAAGACACAGTGTGTGTGCAGGAACACACACAACTGTTTATATAAGTGCAGTGACAAATCTACCACAACAGGGTCAGTCCTGGAATTGTGTACCCTCGTGCTCTCGTAAACACCTTTTCCTGCCACACCCAGCCTCCCCCAGCCTGTGGGTCAGAACCAATGGAAGTTTCCAAATACGGCTGCCACCCATCCCATTTGCTTTGAATTGGTGTGTCTGTGATATTCTTTAAAAAGTCACTACCTCTAAGAAGATGATGCGATAAATCAATTTGACCTTAAGGTTCCTACGTTCAAGAACAAATAACTAAAGAGATGCTTATTGGGATCAAAGTGCTAATTATGAATCTTTTTTTATCTTTACATTAAAGCCCAGTATCTCTAAAGATGGGATTCTAGTACACGTGAACTTATGGGATGGCCTTTCTTTTAAAATATTTTAGAATTTGGAATGAACATTATTAAATCATGCTGTTAGTGGAACTGTATTGCAGTTGTCCCCAGTTCTTGATTAAAAGCCTTTGAGTCGGTGTTTTCAATCTTTTGGTTTCCTTTACGTTTCTCTGATTTGTGAGGCTGAGTGGTTCCATCTGTTTGCTGGTCAATAGCAGTGTCTTCTCTTGTGATCATTCTTCTCTCAGGGTGTTCATTTTTAAAGATAATTTTCAGTGTGCTGTACACCAGAAATTGACACAGCCTTGTCAACTGATTATACTTCAATAAAATAAATGAATAAGTCCAAAACACAAATCTCCTTAAAATTTTTTAAGGAGTCCTTTATGCTTTCAGAATACTTTCTTTGAAACAGGTGCTGCAGCTTTTTTTTTTAAATAATTGGCATTTGCATCTCCTTTGTAAGCGGCAAGTTCTGTCACTAATCAAACTTACTTAGCTTGTTTTGTCCCTCCGATGCCAGACTTACAAACGAACCCTTCTTAAAGATTATGTAAATATTCACTGATATTTTCCTTAAGGTTTTGTTTTTACACTTAATATTTCTATTTGTTTTTTTTCTTAAAGTATGATGTAAAATGGGAATATGATTTGATTTTCTCCCAAATATTAAGCTGTTGTATCAATAAATCCTCCTTTCCTCACTGCTTCAAAACTAGCTTTCCTTGAGACAAATGTTTTCTTTTAAATAACTGTGTCACAGCATTGGGAGAAACCTGTAGCACAAGGACCAACCTAAATGACCTGGGCACTGCTGTCTGCCCCCCGCACCCCCTACATCCCGCCCTCTGTCTGCAGACTTTCCAGAACTGATTCCTAACTCTGTACTCCCCTGGCCATCAGGTCCCTCTCCCTCCTCACATCAGCTGACCGCTGCTGAGTTAATTCTGTGCCCAGGATGCAGTTAGAAGAAAACAGAGGGTAAAGAGCAAGGAATGAGAATGGGCCACTCAAACAGAAGTGCCCTGAGGTCTTTCTGAGTGGTCGGTCCTGCTAATGTGGGAGGAGCCGCATTAGGACAACACCCTCCCTCCCACTTGCTCAGCAATGCAAGGTTTACACGGGGCATTCAGGCTGACTTTTTGTGCCACCAGGTGGGCTGTGCTGGCATTTCTGTCCTCGATCGTCAGATGAGGACAGAGAGGTTGACAAGACTCTCCTTGAGCAAACTTCAGCTAGGCTCTTCCGAGCCCTTCTCTCTACGAGGCCGTGGCCTTGGGCATCCTCGTCCATCGCAGCAGAGTCTGGTTTCAGCAAGAACCCTGCTGAGTCAGTTTAGAGACAGTCCCTCCACCCCTCCACACCCGATCAGGCTCCCCGTCTCCCACCTTTGATGCTAAGTTCCTGGTCTGCCTTTGGCAAGAACCCTCCCCACCCTCAATGTCTCCTTGTAATCTTCCATCCACGGACCCTCCCTCTGCTCCTTGGCTGTGACTCCTCTCGGAATTGAGCCCTGTCTCTCTCCCCGATGGCCACCGTCTTGAATAAAGTCTTCCAACTGTTGGAACAAGTGCCAGAATTACTTCCTTCAACAAAGTCAGAAGTTAAATGACTTGCCAAGTCGGCTTGGTCGGTGAGCGGAGGCGAAGCCAAGTGTTTTGTGTTGGTGTTTTCACCAACAGAGGCCTGAAGGCACCTGTATGCCTCCGGGGCAGCTGCGCTGCAGTGCCCCCCGCCCCCTGCATTCTGACATCCTTCCTCTTTGCCCCCGGCCCCATCCTCCTGTAAATAAGAATCCTGGTTGTCAGAGCAGCCGCTTCCTCGGGCTTCCTCTCACCTCCTCTTATGAAATCCCGTCTTTTGGAAGCCCCCACTCTAATTATTTCGTGGCAACAATCTTGATGTCCTCAAATGAGCCCCCTTCTAGGACTAAGCTTCCGGAAGTGGCAGCTTATAAGGAAGGTGCGATCAGCCTTACGAAGGCTGCACCTTTCTGAGCAGAGGCCCTCCTGGCTCTACAAATTAAGGCAGCAGCAATGATGGAGACTGGGCCTTCCCAAGGTTCACCTCTACCTTCCTGAATATTTATTGCACACCTACTATGTGCTGGGCCCCATTCTGGGCACTGGAGACAGAGGGGCAAACCAGGCGAGGTCTCCACTCTTGTGGGTTTGGATACTGTTGGGGTGAAGTGCGGGGCTTGCAACAAGCAAAAAAAACAAGGAAAATGTCAAGACAGTGCTTCTGCACCCGCTTCAGATAGCTGCTCAAAGGGCACTTTCTCGGGAGGCCTTCCTGACCACCCATTGAAATCCGTGCCCCCCGCCCCAACTCACAAGCTACAGTGTATTCACTAACTGGCTGCCCACTAGAACATACGGTCAGTAAAGTTTGCTTCATCTCCATGTTCCCATGGTCTATTATACTGGGATGGAGGAGGCACTCAGTAAGTGTTTGCTGAATGACTGAGTGAACTCCAGGTAGGTGAAGAGTTGGTCTAACTAACCCTGAAGCCCAGAATGAGCTTAGGGCACCACACACTTGAGAAACAGGGTGATCAGTGTAGCTGGATGGTGACACATGAGACTGGGGAAGTGTGGAGGGCCAGTCTGGTGGAACTCTGTAAGGAAGGGGCTTTGATTTTAACTGGAATGTGAAGGAGGCCAGGAGCCAGTCTGAGTGGGGAAGAGACATATCCCAGCAGCCACTCTGAGTGCCGTGGAATAGGATGTGGGTATCAGGATGGTGCTGAGCTCAGACCGATCACTTGGACTGCCGTCCATGCAGACGTGGGTGGTGCCTGCAGCAGGACAGTGCAGGAGGCAGGGAACGAACAGGACAGGTGATGGCTGGAAAGCATCCAAAGTCATTACCCCGACCATCAGAAATAAACATGAAACCTCAGAGGTGAGACCTCTTTTACCACCTGACACAACTCTGTGGATAACAACATCCAGGGTAGGAATGGATGTCCTGAGTAAGGTAGGATGCTCCCATGTGGTGCTGAGTCCTTTACTGGATCTCACCTGGTTTCATCAGGACAGCCACAGAGGTCTCCTACATAAGTTTAGGTAAAGAGCCTCTGCCCCGTTTCCATCTCCACACGAGGGAGAAGTTCCCCGTGGTCCTCTTTCGGCTAACCTAAAGCTTCAGAATCGAACAGCTAGAGATGAAAGTGGAAAAGCTGATTTTAAAAATAAAGAAGTCCCAAGCTGAGTTACCCTCAGGCTTTCAAAGAAAACCAGTGGTGTTAGCCAACAGATTAAGGCATCTTTCATGTTGTCTGGTTTTTCTAGCATCTTGAGCTGCTCCAGCATCTGAATGTACACATAAGCCTTTGAAGATGGGTGACTACCTGGCCTTGGAATGATTTTTGAGACCATCAAGAAGAAGAATACTCTTTCTTTCCTTCCAACATCCTCGGAAGTTCTGGGTTTCCCCTGTAGGAGAAACTGCAGGATAACTAACAAACAAATAATCCCAGTTACATTTGGGAGGAATTTTTAGAGGGAGGTCAAAACATCTATCTGGAAAACACAAACACCAATGCCTGCTTCTGCCCCTTTGCCCAGACACAGCCTTTTATATATTATTTTTCTATCATGTCTCAAGACTGTGCTCAGAAGCCTGAAAATAAACACACCCCGAACTGCAGAGAGTTGCCAACTTCCAACACTTTCCAGCGTTTGCAGACCACCCACTGTGATCACTGAGATACTCAGATCTTTGTACATCCTTCATCTCCATTCAAAGCATCCCAAATTCAGCTGTTTGATGGCGCTCCCTTAGTTATCAGGAAGTGGGTTTCTGCAACTGGAAGAAAGGTGTCAGGACTTTGCTTTTATTTACCACATCTTTTGTGTGGCCCCTCTCATCCCAAAGGCTGGTCCACATCCTGACCTCGTACAGAAGCTCTTCTTTGGAATATTGAAAGACATTTGCTGACCCAGAGCTGTGTGCCTAACCCACAACTGCTGGCAGACCCTGGGTTGTGGTCAGTACAATCACTGATGTGGCCAATGGGCTTCCCACCCACCTCCATTCCTTCCATAGATCCTGGTAAATTTTTATTGGATCAAAGTTTGGCCATGGAAAAATCTAGGCAACTGCTGGAAGGCTTGGCCCTGCCACTCAGTGTCCCACAGGGACTCACACGCTCCTAATTTTCCTCCAGGCAGCATAGTGCTGCCTACAGCCCACACTGTCCCACGTTCCCTGTGCCGGACACCATGGTTCAGAATTTAACAGATGTTTGTTGAGTGACTGAAAGAGTACACTTACAGCCAAGTAGGAGATTTCCTTTGAGTTATCTTTATATTATACATATATAATATATATCTCCTTTATTGTAATATTCCTGCCACTGTCCACTGTGCTTCACCCAAGAATTGTTAAATGCCTTCCCCTGATGAAAGAGACAGCATGGCTGAGGCAGAACTCTTCATCTGTGAGGATGCCCTTGGCTGCTCTGCCCATTATTTTTAATGAGCACCAGCCTGTCCGCTCACTGTGTCAGGTCCTGTTGGCCCCTGCAGGCCGAGGCTGAGACTCAACTGCCTGGTTTTGGCACTGGGGACGTGTGCCTCTCCCACAAAATTCAAGGGATACGTGTCAAGGCTGCGGAGAGCACACAAGTGTCACTGATTCGTCAAGAGAAATCAGAAGAGATGCTACCCATTAATATTCGAAGCAGCAAGCATCCCCTGACTTCAGAGAGGGGGTGGTTATGTTCAGTGCCTCCAAGGACGCCTTCCAGGGGAGCAGCTTTCTTCGGGCTCTGGGTGGAGTGGCTCCTCGGGGTCACCTCCCAAAGTCGAGGGCAGTGTTGTGAAAGTCTCTGCAGCTGAACATGGCAATAAAGAAAGGAGAGGGGCCAGTGACGGCTGTGGACTCCTGTTTCATTTTAGCAGCAAGGACTCATACGAAGTCACTGGCACTCACACCAAGTCCTGCACTGGAAGTTTCAGGACACGTGGTCCACAACATAACAGGGAAGAACAAATCTGACTCCATACTGGATCTGTTTCTTTTACTTAAGCTTTTGTATTCTGTTACTTTTGCTACAAGTTAATCACTAAAGGGATGTTACTTATAAGCTTGAATTATAGGTAATGGCCCCTCTCTGGGAACCCTGCCTCCCATGTAATCAGCATTAAGCTAAAATACCTTTGTTTAGCTCATAGGAAACCTCCAGACCATGCCCACTTGTGAATGGCTGCAGGAAGGAAGAAATTAACACATCCCCTCTGGAGTCTGACTAGAACCAGAACTTGACCCCCTCCCCTTTTAGTATGAAAGAAGCCTGAATTCTAACTCAGAGAAGATGGTTCTTTGGGACACTAGTCCACCATCTCCTCAGTCTACTGGCTTTCTGAATAACGTTGCTGTTCCTTTCGCCAACAACTTGTCTCTCGACTTATTCGCCTGTTGTGCGATGAGTAGTACAAGTTTGGACGCAGTAACAATAAGATGGGTCTCCCAACTACACCCATTCTCTCTTCTTTGCTGGGGGAAAAGGAATTGAGACCTACTGCGTACACTTCATGAATCTTTGCAGTTAATCTCCGTGACCATCCATGAGATAGGTATTTTAATAATGGTGACCATTTACAGAATTTATAGGAGAATGTGCGAAACAAGGTGCTGAGCACCGTCTTTTTTTTAATTGAAGCATAGTCAGTTTACAATGTTGTGTTAATTTCTGGTGTACAGCATAGTGATTCAGTTATACATGTATATTCCCTTTCATATTTTTTTCATTATAGGTTATTAAAAGATCTCAAATATAATTCCCTGTGCTATACAGTAGGACCTTGTTGTTTATCTATTTTATATATAGTAATATCTGCAAATCCCAAACTCCCAATTTACCCTTACCCCTCCATCCTCTCCTTTCCCCACTGGTAACCGTAAGTTTCTTTTCTATGTCTGTGAGTCTGTTGCTGTTTTGTAAATAAGTTCATTTGTGTCTTTTTTCTTTCTTTCTTTCTTCTTCTTCTTCTTCTTTTTTTTTTTTTTAGATTCCACATATAAGTAATAGCATATGGTATTTTTCTCATTCTGGCTTATTTCACTTAGTATGATGATATCCAGGTCCATCTCTGTTACTACAAATAGCATGATTTTATTTGTTTTTATGGCTGAGTAGTATTCCATCCACAAGTTCTTCATACAGTCATTAGGTCGCTTCTATGTCTTGGCTATTGCAAATAGCAATATTTGCAATATTCTTTTGATCTTTACAAAAACCTTGCAAACTAACATTTCCCTCCTTTTGTAAGGAGGAAACAGTCCTTCTTTTGTAAATGAGGGTGGTGGGTCTGAAAGTAATCTCCCAGGTGGGCGGCAAGAGGTGATGCGGAGATTACACATCAGGATCTGTCAGACTCAAAAGACAAAAACAAAAGCAAAAAAACCCCAGCTCTAACCACTGTGACATGCAGACTTCAAGAGTATTGGTCACTTTTCTGCAGCTTATTTTCCTCCCCATTCACCTCCATCACTGCCCATCCAAACCCTACCTACTTTTCATGGCCCAGGTAAACACCTCTTTCTTCAGAGCCCACAGCACGGTGCCAGGTGAAAATTACCTCCTCTAAACTAGTGCCAACCTGGATAACTGCATTCACGACTTTCTCCCTGCCAGTATTTAAACACTCCATTCTGCTGGAAGCCTATGGGCCAGCCACTAGCCTAGTCTCTGATAGCTGAATGAATAAATGAATGAATGGATGAATGGATAGATGGATGGATAGATGAACATTTCCACTTTTCAGGCTCAGGAGAACTGATCAACTTACCCGCTCACCCCAACCACAAACAGGGCTCAGGCCCCCTCATGTGTTAAAACTAGAGTGCTGGTTACAGCCTCAATCAAGATTACTCAACCTGGGGGGAGGTTTTTCTCCTGACCAACAGCAGAACGCCCTCAGTGAAAGAGGAAATGAGCTCAGTTTTGTAGACTGGAATCAGTCTCTGTAATAACTTTTCTGGAACCTAGCTGGGGCTGGAGTCCTGCACGAAAGGCAGCCTCCTAGGGAGGACTGCTCCGTACGTAAATAACCAAATGAGTAAAGCCGGCTTTAGAAGGGCTGGCCTGAAACACAGCATCTTAACGGGGTGTTGCGGTGTTCGGGAAACACTCACCATCTCTTCGGAAATGGAGCTTCTGGTTCACGCAGACCCTGATTTTGCAAGAGTGAAAAGAGAAGCCCCTTTGCTGACCTCATCATCTACCCATGCAGCTTGCAGGCAGCCCAGCTGTGAGCCCAGGAGGATGAGACCCAGCAGGAATGTCCAGAATGTGGCTGTGTTTCCACACGCCGCCCTTGGCCTTGAGCCTAAGCTTGGATTAGGGGTTTGAAGTGTCCTTCGGTAAATTTTCTTTACATAATGTTCTGAGCTGAGGGATCTCCTCTGATCCTCCTTGCCATCTTTTCCCTCTTGTTCCAGTGAATGGAGAATTCAGGCAGCACACTGTCTCTGGGGCTTATTTCTTTTATTTATTTATTTTTTTGGTGGGGGTTGGGGAGGCGGGTTGGTAGGTTTGTTGATTTACTTATTTTTCTTAATGGAGGTGCTGGGGATTGAACCCAGGACCTCGTGCATGCTAAGCAGGCGCTCTACCACTGAGCTATACCTTCCTGGCTTCCAGGGCTTATTTCTGATGCCACTTTAGTTATCTCCCGAGGAACCCAACAGAGATGTCAGATTGAACGTCTTACTGTTACCTTAAACTCACGGTATCTGTAACAGAGTGTGTTAATTCTCACTCCTTCTCATCAAATTGGTTCCTCTTTCTCACCCCTTCAATTTGATTTCTATCACCTGCCTTCTTGTCATTCCTGCCAAAAGGCTTGGGTCACTGAGTCTCTTCCCTCTTCCTCCTGCCAAATGTTGACTATGTACCAACTATTGTTCTTTTCAGTGCTCATTAAGACACAGTCCTAATTTCTTCTCTAAGGAGCAAAGGATACACACAAAGAATTAAAATACGGCAGTAAGAACAGCCAAAGTGGAAGTGAGAGGCTATAGCTCAGTGGTAGAGCGCATGCTTAGCATGCACAAGGTCCTGGGTGCAATCCCTAGCACTGCCGTTACAAATTGATAAATAAATAAACCTAACTACCTTCTTCTCTCCAAAAAAAAAAAAAGAATAGCCAAAGCAATCTTGAAAAAGAACACAGAGGAGGATTCACACTTCCCAATTTCAAAACTTACTACAAAGCTACAGTAATCAAGACCGTGTGGTACTGGCATAAGGACAGCCGTGTAGATCAGTGGACTAGAATTGAGAGTCCAGAAAGAAGCCTACACATAATCGGCAACTGATTTTGACAAAGATGCCAAGATAATTCAGTGGGAAAAAGTCATCTTTTCAACAAAATGGTGCTGAGACAACTGGATATCTGCACGCAAAAGGATGGAATTGGACCTCTATTTCATACCATATATAAAAATTCATTTCAAATGAATCAAAGACCTAGATGTAAGAGCTAAAACTATATAAGAGTTGGAAGAAAACATCAGAGTAAATCTTTGTGACCTTGGATTAGGCAAAGGCTTCCTAGACATGGCACCAGGAGTACAGGCAACAAAAGAAAAAATAGGAAGGAAAAAAAAAAAGAAAAAAGATAAACTGACCTCATCAAAGTTTACAAAATCTGTGCTTCAGTGGACAGGATCAAGAGATTGAGAAGTCAACCCACAGAATGGGAGGAACATCTGCAATTTATATGTCTCATAAAGGTCTCATACCCAGAATACAAAAAAGAATGTATCAAAAAAGAGACAACCCAATTAAAAAAAAAAAAAAAAGACAACCCATTTTTAAAATGAGAAAAATATATGAATAGACATTTCTCCAAAGAAGATACATACATGGCCTAAAAGCACATGTAAAGATGTGCAACATCGTTAGGGGAATGCAAACCAAAACTATAATGAGATACACCACTTCGAACCCATTAGGATGATTACTATTTAAAAACAAAAAACCCAACCAAACAGAAAATAACAAGTGTTGGCAAGGACGTGGGGAAATTCTTGGAACTCTTGGTGTAGCCACTTTGGAAAACAGTTCGGTAGTTCCTCAAAAAGTTAAACATAGAGTTACCACACAACCCAACAATTCTACTCCTAGGTATATACTTGGGGGAAATGAAAGCGTATGTCCACATGAAGACTTGTACGTGGATATTTATAGAACCATTACTGTAACAGCCCCAGAGCGGAAACAACTTAAATGTCCATCAACAGGTGAACGGATGAACAGAATGTGGTATATAGCCTTACTGTGGAATATTATTCAGCCATAAAAAGGGATGGAATTCGGACTCATGCTACAGCATGGATGAACCTTGAAAACATCATGCAGTGAAAGAAGCCAGACACACAAGACCACATACTGTATGATTACATTTATATGATACCTAAAAGGCAAACCTGTAAAGACAGAAAGCAGATTAATGGTTGCTAGGAGGGTGGGGGAGGGGGAAATGGGAGCAACTACTAGTGATTTGGGGCTTTAGAGGAGGGGATGACAAAAATGTTCTGAAATTGACAGTGTTGGGGGAGGGGATAGCTCACGTGGTAGAGCGCATGCTTAGCAGGCACGAGGTCCTGGGTTCCATCCCCAGTACCTCCTCCAAACATACATACATAAACAAACAAACAAACAAACAAACAAACAAACAAATAAAATTGACAGTGGTGATGGTTGTACAACTCTGAATATACTAAAAACCACTGGATTGTTTTAAAGGGTTAATTTTATATGAGAATTACATATCAGTAAAAAATTTAATACAGTGATGAGTGTTGTAAGAGGTGAATAACAGGAAATCAGGAAGTGAGGAAAGAATAATGAGGAATCTGGAAATACTGAGCTGCAAGTCTTACTGGCTCTTCTTCCCAAAAATCTGATCTCACTCAGCCCTTGTTGTCACCACACTTAGTCCCTTTACCTCCTGACTCTCCCTCTCCCCCGAGACTGGTCCCGTGAACTAGACTCAGTCCCATATGGTGCCCTTGTCATCAAGTTTTCTCCTGACAACCACTGTTCATCCCACCCCGCTTCCATATGCCTACTGCCTACAGAAGAAGGTCTACCTCTCGCATGGACAAGTACTCCTTCCCCCAATTTCCTGCCACTCCCTAACTCAACGCCCCCGGCTCCAGCCAGCCCTCATGGCTTTTCCTAGCCCTGGGTGCCCACCCCTCTTCCCACACAAACTCCCAAGGGCTCTTGTTTCTGTGCATTTGCTGAAGCAGTCTCTTCCACCTGTATTGCCCTTCCCTGCCACCTTGTCCAACCAACCCTGCCATTTTTCACAGCCAAGATCAAGTCCCATCTTCCCCACCAGACTTCTTCCAGCTCCCGAAGGCCACAAGAACCTCATCTCCAAACCAGCAGCAGACGATGGTGTGTGCAACCCTGATCTATCATTTCACGCTGCCTTGTTTGTTCTTGTGTGTGTGCACCACGCACACACCTGCCTTCCCTCTCTGTGTGAGCTGCTGCGGTCCCCTGTATGATTCCTTTCTCACTCTTAAAGCTCTTAATAACATGTGTGCTCTATAAACGCTCAAGGGGGCAGGGATCATGCCCTTTAAGTCGATACCCCGACCCCAGTCCAGCTCTTCAATCTGAATTGTGTGTCTAACAGATAACAAGTGGTGTTGCTGCTGTAAAAGTTACTTGAAGAAGTCGACCAGCTGACTTTGCTGGGTGTCCCTTGGTGGCCTCAACCCTGAGCATAGCTGGCTGTTGTGCTGAATATTTAGGGGGCATAGGCTCTGGGGTTGGGCTGCCTGGATTCAAGTCTCACCATTACTATTTACTAGCTGTGTGTCTGTGTGTAAGTTACTGAACCTCTCTGAGCCTCTTTACCCAACTATAAAAGACACATAGCTCCTACTTGTAGGTCTGTTATGTGGATTAAGTAAAACGGGGCTTGGAAAGTGCTTGACACTAGGTGCTTGGGAACGTTACTTGTTACTACATAGTTACTGCTATTAACACCTCCCAGCCAGAATCTAGCTCCCTTAGTTTTGCAGATTCAGAAATGTCATCTTATTATAGGATGATCTCAGACGAAACTTTCACACTAGCCAAACTCCCAAGAGGCCAGGAAATCAAACAGCTTATTTAAAAGGGAAAGAGCGTTCCAGTGCTCTCTATGCATATTTGCTATTCGAGGCATGCCCTTCTCAAGAGTGAAATACCTGAGAAGCTGTCTGGTGGGCACAGAATCAAGGCCAGGGGCAGGGCAGTTGGGTGGAACACATTTCCCGACTGTGACAGAACAGGGATCCCTGATTCATCATAGGAACATCTTGACTGACATCAGAAGCCCTACAGCCACCAGATATGACATCCGGCATACTAGCCGTTAGCAAGGATAACGTTCACCTTGTCTGACTCACAAAGAAGTTACTTAGTAAATATTTGTTAGGTCAATGCACTCCTTGGGCAAGGCAGCTTCAACATCGTAATCTACTTCTTCCATCTAGAATCTAGGCAAACAAACTCCCCTCTCCTTTGGGCAGGATACCACTCACTGGATTGCAGCCTTGCTTTTTGTTGTGTTTTACCCACCCAGATGGAGACATGGTGATGAATTACCAGAAGTACTCTGCTCTCATTAGCAACATGCTTACGCATCTTCCAGCCACCCTTCCCTGCTTCCCATCTGTATGTCTATGTAACCGCCATTCCCCTGCCTACTACAAATGTAACAGTGGCAATTTTTTTACCCCACTGTGGCTCAGTGATAATGTCTCTCTATTGCCTGGAGCCCTGGCAGCACTGACCCTCTGAACAGAGGTCGAGAGCACATCTTCCTCCGGAAAGGTGATTATCCTATTGGTAGGTTTGTTGTTTTTTTGGTTTGTGGTTTTTTTTTTTTAATTCCCTTGGCATAACATTTAGCTTTGCCCTGACAATTTCAGTTTGCAGCTCCTCAGACAACTAGCTGAATGGGGTGGCTGGGTCTCCAAGTTTCCTTCCGAGCTTAGCGTGATTTCCCCTCAAAGGATAAACTCATCTCCTCTGAGCAATTCCCGAGGAAAAGGCACTCGGCCAGGTGAAAAGTTGGGAGAGCCCATCCATCCCTACCTGTGGAAGCTCAAGGGGTGCTGGCCGTGGGCTGGCCGGCCTGAAGCAGGCTGCTTGGTGGGCGCTGGGGTGAGACAGGAGGGAAGGAAACAGTCCCCTTGTTTTCCTGCCTTGGATGAAGTTAGCAAAATTCCAGTTGTTCCATAACCTGCCTCCACCTCACAGCCCCCGGATAAAATGCCCCATCACTTTCCTTTCCCAGAATGTTTCAGAAATCAGTAGGGAAAGGATTCAGAACTCCAGGCAAAAGGGGCTATTAATGGTCCGCCCACCCCTGCGGGAATCCTAAGGCTTATCTCAGTAACTCACCCCCTTGGCCCCTAATCATTTGATTCCCTTCCAACCAAGCACTCTCGTTGGAGATTTCCTTGGCATATGCAAAGAACAAGATTCCTTGGAGAGCCTTGCAGGGTCTGATACAGCTTCTTCAAGTGAGTTTCACAAGGCACTGCCAGGTATCCGAGCCTCTGCTCTCTCTCCACCCTCCCCCGTAATATTTCTACAAGTCGTAATCTGGCATGTCTGTTCTTGGAAGCCAGAAATATGACAAATATTCAGATAAGCCACTGGAATTTAAAGCACACGTTTGTTGTTTTGCTGGTGAGGACTGCAGGGTGTGCTTCAGGTTAGGTTAGGTGAGCCTCCCTCAAAAGTGCATACAGTTCAAATCGGCATCTTGCACGGTACCCCGCACTTCAGGAAATGCTGCATTACTATCTGGGGACTGAATTAACGAATCCTATTTTAATGGACTGTGACATCTTCATTCTTAAAGGAATATTACGATGCGTATTAAATGTAAGGAACTTTTGATACCTTTCAAAAAATTTGTTTTCATGTTTAAGGAGTTTAAAGTGGAGGTTAACCTTTAATTTCAAGTTCAACCTTCTTTCTTCTTTCCTGTGTAGCTTAGCAAAAAAAAAAAAAGTTTGAGGTTTGGAGTTAGGCCCGCTTTTTGAATGCCGGTTCTAGCATATTCTGAAAATAATAATGTATAATTTAAGGAGCTGTGATGATAAAATGAGGGAACTGTGACATTCCTAGCATGTGGTGGGGGATGGGAATGGAGGGAGGTGGTGTCCCTCGTACTTGGCCACACCATCCACTGTCACACCAAGGTTTGGGGTCTTTGTAATTCTCGGTATAGTTACTCACCAGCCACTCATTTCAGAGGCCAGAGAAAGAGAAGGGGCCTCCTACCTCTGCTCAGCCTGATTCCTCCCTATTCATTAGGTCCCAACTTAGCCTTCTCATGCTTGGATACTTTTTTTTTAAATGTGCTTTTTCTACAGGGAACTATATTCAATATCTTATAATAACCTTTCATGAAAAAGAATATGAAAACGAATATACATATGTATATGCATGACTGGGACTTTGTGCTGTACACCAGAAACTAACATATTGTAACTGACTGTACTTCGATAAAAATTTTTTTTAATTTGCTTTTCTATATTAAATGCTACTTTAGATCTCATACGCCAGTGTAATTGATAGCCTCCCTCACGTAGGCTCTAACAGACCTGAGATGCCTTAAAGTGCAACAAAAACTCTTAGCAACTCACAAAGATTTCAGAGCCTCTGAAACTGGCAAGCGTTTTGGGGAAATTACAGGGAAATTTGTTCCCTGTATGATTAATCCTGGGTGGATTGGTCCCGGAAAAGCTCATGTGGGCTTCTAGCACATAGCAGCCGGCAGCGTTTAGCAGAAATAAACCATCTAATGGAGAGGCCCTGAAGTCTGTGTTTTGGATGCAAGTTCAGAGTGACGGTGGGGCCTGACAATGGAGGAAAATGCCAGATGTGCGGACAACAGAGCTCCTTTGAATCCACTGACATCTCCAGAGACAACACGTGGGACCAGATTATACAACTGAACCAGATTACAGCACTAGATGAGGGAAACCCAGAGGGGAGGAGGATCCTTTGAGAAGGATAATAAAATTCATCACCATAATTACCCCCAGCCCAGCTCCCCAACCAGAGCCAACAATGGCTCAGCTCAATGAAGTTATTCATCCATATTCAAGTTGCCTCCCTCATTATCCTCAGACAAAAACCCTCCTGGGCCTCAGCTCCTTGCCAGCAGCCCAGCAACTCTGCATCCACACGCAGTCCCGCAGCCCTGGGGAGGGGGTGGGGATCCTTCTGTGTTTAGTAATCTAGTTTCTATTACCAGTGGTGGCTGTTTTCTCAGACAAGGTTTACCGCTACTCTTTGGGAGTACCTTTGATATTCAGGACTGGCTGAAAGATAATTACAGTTAACCTGCCCCTGGGGAGAAAACGGAGGATGCTGCCCACTGGCCCTCTTTCCTGAGCAGAGCAGGGGTGCTCAGTTTGGGGGCCTCCCACACCTTGCCCTGGTGAGCACAAAATAGTGTCATTTATACACTGTCTCCCCAAAAAGGAAATGTAACTGAAACGCAGAGCCATGTATATCTCCCTGGAAAGAGAAGTTCCAAAGATAGGTCAGCCACGAATAGCCCAAGGCCCTGCAAAGAGTGCTGCTCGGTCTCTCCGAAGCAGACGGCCTGGCACAGAGTAACACACCCTGTATCACTTCTCTACGGCTGGGTATTTTTGTCTTTGTGTAAAATTATAGACGCCTAGATCGGGTCCACTTCTCCCTCAAACCCCTCCCTCCAAGCAGGATTCCTCTGGCACCAGGCCTACTTGGATCCTCAATTTGGAAAATGTAAGAGCTTTCCTTCCTCAACCTCCAACTCCAAAGATCACGAGTTAGCTCACAATGCCTTCAGCCAATACTTAGTGAGCAACTACTATGCACTGGATATTGTCGGGGCCCTGGGGAATCAAGGCCAAGACATAGCTGTGTCTATGGGAGCTTATAGATACAAATAAAAACCCAAGAAAGATAAAGCATTGACCAGTATGCATGGATGCCACCAACACAGCACACTGGGCAGAAAGAGGCAAGGGCAGGGGGTCTAAATAAGAAGAGGTAAGGGGAGATGGCCCCACCATCAGATACAGTGCAGCGAAGGTCTAAGGAGTCACCTTGTTGACCTTGTTGGACACATGGCCCCAAAGGAACTTAAACTTCAAAGTTCACAACGGTCCTCCATTCCCTCATGCACTCAGGACCCTCCATTTCAGTCCCCTCCACACACACTTTACAGAGGACAACGGAGGAGGCCTCTCCCAGGGGCTTGTGCCACTGATGGGGTTCTGACTGTGTCCAGTGTTCAGGGGCACTGGGTGTAAGACCTGGCAGCCCCCAGAGGGAGACCATCGCTGCCCGGGGGGAACCTCACCCCCACCCCAGGGACCCAGAATGCCCCTCCAGATTCCATGGGGCCAGTTTCTTCTGAGGCCACGGGTGTTTCTCCGAGACACAGCCCTGCAGGAAAGCCTGGTGGGTCCCACCAGTGGCAGGCTCCTGGTGGCTATCCTTGCATTCTGTCTCTTACGAGCCAGCCAGGGGTGGCAGGAGGTGGGTTGCCTCAGTGGGAGGCTCCCTCTGCTCCCCACCTGCTGCCTGTGGTTCGGGGTCTCCCCCGGCACCCCGCTCAGATCTTCCTCTGGGACCTGGCACCAGCTAAGTCCGCTGTCTCCTTCTTCTGGGTCCTCCAGGCTCCTGCGCACACACACTCCCGGATCCCCTCTGTTCTCCTGGGCAACCTCACATACCAGGCCCAGGCATTCCCGCAAGTCCCGGCTCGCTCGTCCGCACCAGCAGCTGCAGGGAGCCCCGCCTGCTGGGTCTTACCTCCTGCCAGGACCCAGAGCGATGCGCTTCCCAAAACGCAGAACAGAAGTGGCACTTTCCACATTTTCTTAGTTGACTTGTTCTTTGGGGCCGGGGGAGGGCAAGCAGTTAGTTTCTGTGCTGGGGGAAAGGTTGTTTAAAATCTCCCCGCAGCCACAGGCCCTCGTCTGGAGCAGCGCGAGGGTGAGGGACTGGAAGGCGGGGAGCAGAAGCCTCAGCGCGGGAGGGGTCCCCAAGCTTCCTTCGCCCGCAGCCGCCGCCGCCGGAGGAGCAAACTTTGCAGCTGGCAACTTTCGGATCGGAGTCAGCATTTATCTCCCCCGACGAGGGCGGGGAGAGCCGGCGGTAAGGTGGTCTCAGTCCCGGACTCCCTAGGACCGCCCTCTGCCTCTGTTTGGCCGGCGCCAAAACGATGACCTCAGGCCAGGTTTAAAGTTACAGGGCCGCGGCCGCGGGGGCGCCGAGCCCGGGCAAAACTGGCCTTTATTCTGTTCCCCGGCCGGGCGAAAAGGGGCGCAAGCGATTAAGTGATTTGGGGGGGGAGGGAGTAATTTTTAAGCTTGATTATTCCGTTTTTAAAGAGTAAGACACAAGCTTAGGTTTTTCTTTTTATGAGAAGTAAACTGTTCTTTGTGTGGCGAGTAACTTTAGAACCAAGCACGGGATTGTTCTTGTAAATATTGAATTTGATGGCCGTCCTCATCTGGGTGGGCCAGGGGCGGCTCGCGCTGGTAAATTGCGCCCTTGTCCAAAGGCCGCGAGCGGACGTCCCCCCACCCCCACCCCCGGGGGGTTGCCCCCGGAGAATTGGCTAGGAGCTTGGCAGATTCGGTGGCTCCGGCAGTTTCGGGAAATAAGGGTTGAGCGCGAGATCCGCCTCTCACTACTTTGGATACGGCGCTGTGATGCCGAGGGGGCCCAGGACAGACGCGCGCAGTCCGCGCGGCGCCACAGCCCGAGGACCTCAAAGGGCCCAGCTGTTACCAACCTGTGTGCACTTGCGTCTAGGACTCGTCCCCTTTAATCCTGGACCTTGGCCCCCAAGTCCTCACTTCACCGGTTTAAGCAATCTCACCCTGATCTCAGGTACAGGATGTTAACAACAGGAGGAGAGTTTATATTTTTAAATTTTACTTCCTTTTGAACTATTAGAATTAGTTTTTTTTCTTTTAAGGGGAGTAGTTGGAGAGGTGGTCCACTCCCAGATGCCACAAATTCCACTTGTCAAAAAGAACCAGAAAACTAATGCTCCAAAGCTCCATCCTGGGGTGAAAATTGATTGTTTTCAGATCCTTTTTCTAAACTCCCAATTCCAAATTTACTTTGTCATCAGAATCACATGGGGAGATTGTTCAAAAAGCTCAGATTCCTGAGTTCCACCTCCTGCTTCTGAATCAGAACTTTGGGAATTCATATTTTAGGCCGGTGTCCACGGGAATATTTAGTAAACCCAGCCCCCTGGCAGCCCTTCTCAAACAGCAGTGAGCCTTTGAATCCCTGAGAGGGTCGTTAAAATGTAGTGAGTGCAACTTCATAGGGAGAGTCTGCATTTCTAAAGCTCTCCCAGGTGAAGTCTTGTCCTGCGGCTAAAGGCTATAGGAGCTGAGCCCTGAAATAAGAGGAGGAACAGACCCCGGGGAGTCAAGCGTTGGAAACTTAAGAAGACTCAAGATGGGATACTCTGAACCTGCTTCCCCATCCTGCAAATGCATTTTATTGGTATTACTGCATTACCGGTAATGTTCGTTGAGAGACTGAAGGGCGCATGTGTCGTCTGTCCTGTTAGATGGAGAATAGATGCAAATCCACTCCAAAGTCAAAAAGAAAGGAAGAAAGGAAGGAAGGAAGGAAGGAAGAAAGGAAGAAAAAGCTAGACAGCCTTCACTTGGAAATGGAGATGAAATGAAGCCTCGGTGGGAGAATGGGTTAACTGCAGCTCATTTAGAGGCTGCTTGGGGCTGCATTAGGACTGAAGGGGAAGCTCCCCCACCCCCAGCCCCACAGGGATGTGTTTGGAATCTACAAGGTTGGTCTTTTAGAGGATGGAGGAGGGGGAGTTCAGAGGGAGTTGGATCCTGTTGGAGGCCATCCTGGGGATGGGGAGAGGGGCTAGGGTGGGGAATCTATAGACAGGGCCATGTGCTGTTGGTCTGAGTAACTGGGAGTGTCTGGGCCTAGTGGGGAACTTTCCTCAACAACTCCAGCAGCAGAGAGAGAGGGGAGGCTGGCCCCGAGGCAAGGGGTTGGAGCCACGTGCACCTGGATGACTCAGGGTTAGACTAAAGAAGCTGCAGTGAGACAAGTCTGAGACCAGCCCAGATAAGGGAAGAAGGAAACAAGTAGTGTATGTGCCAGAAGATTCCTACATTCTTGTGAAACAGCTTGAGCGCCGAACGCAGTGACTGGTTAAGGTAACAGTGACCTTTACCCAGGACCTCCAGCACTGTCTCATTTAATCCTCAAGACACCCTCTGGGTTAAGAATATTGATAATACCCATTTTACATCTAAAGAAATCAGTTTTTCGAAGCAGTGTGGTTTCCAAAGCAAGTGTGCCTCAGATTCGCCCAGTTAAGATGAAGACGCTGAGAGGTGGGCCCTGCCCCAGAGTTGCTGACTCATAGTTTGGGGAGGGGGGTTGTTGAGAATTTGCATTTATAACAAATTCTCAGGTGCTGCTGCTGCTGCTGCTGCTGCTGCTGCTGCTGCGGATCCTGGGGCTCCACTTTGAGATCCACTGGTTTAGAGACCACATGGATCATCCGGGTCGTCCAGAACGAGTGGTAGAGCCACCATCCCTCTATTACAGGATGTGAGCCTGTTGGATAGTGCTGTGTCTTGCTTAAGGATCTGGAAGGAGAGGTATGCAAGTTGCTTTTAAGGAGTAGGAGCCTCTCCCCAACCCGAGCTGGGGGGAGCTGGGGGAGCGGGGGAACTGAGCTACCGCAAGAGAAGGGGCAGAGCCAGAGCACTCAGCCTAGGACTCTCCACCCTGAGGGATGCTGCAGCTGGGATCCCGCATGTGCCGTGCATTCTCCAAGGCCTCTGTAGAGTCCGAGAGCGGTGGGCAAAGCTTCCCCAGCTGCCCGGGAAGACTTCTCAGCATCTTCTCTTGCTTCCAAACACACACTGCTCCGGAGCCGAGATACCACCAGACGGAATCTCCGATAGTAAAGGCATCTCGGTGACTCAGGGATAAATCCTGCAGTGAGGTGAGTGAGCTGGGCCCCAAATGTATTTAACAGAAATGGGATGAGGCTGAGGGTAGGGGTGGCAGGTGGGGAGTTGTGCTGGGATGGAAGGAACCCACATCAGCTCGCTTTGTTGGAAAGAGCCTCAGTGTTTAGGAATCACAGTTCAGCTCCATGGTGGCCTCGGCCAACATGAGCCTCAGTTTCTGCTTCTATAAAATGGGTGTGTTATTCCCACTTTGGAGGCTTCTATGCACAGCAAGGATGTGTGTGTAACTGATGTGATGGTCGTTTCTGCCAGGCCCTGCCCGGTTCTCAGCCTCTTCAGTCCTCCAGTGCCCACCTCTGCCCACCTGAACCCTCAGCCAGCCCCAGCCTCCAGGGCAGAGGTTCTTGACGTGAACCCAATAGAACTGGCTCCTTTATGCTTAAGGAAACCCAGCTGAGAAGGGACTTGGCATCAATTCATCCCCTGCTGGTCCAACCCTCCCCTTGGGCCTGGTTCTGAGAGCCCCCTGGATCCCTGTCTGGCTGCCTGGGCCCAAGGCCCCCCTGGGAAACTGGACTATCTCCAGTTCCACCCAGGAACTAGTGTTCTGCATCAGGACCCCAGCTGGAGGCTGGCTCCTGCCATCCCACTCATAGGAAGCTGGCTTGGATTTCTGACCCATTGGGCTACCTCTATTTGCCAGAGGGCCCCATCTTTCTCCAGGTGTCTCCCCAGTTGTCAGTCCCTCCTATTGTCAGAATCAAACTATCACGTGCCCTATTCCAGTGGGATGCACACAGTTTTGCTTGCAGACTCCCTAAAAGAATTTCGAAAAACTGGGTGCCAATTATTTTTCATCATAGAATTAAATAAGTATATTTTTAATGGGAGGTGGAACATATTAAACACTTTGTAAAAAGAAATAAGATGAAGACTGACTGTAATTGGGAAATATTTTATGTCACAATTTGATAACACAGTGAATAAGCATGCTGATCATGAAAAAAATGATATGAACATTTTTATCTATGAATTTTTAACCATACAACTTGACATTTTTTGATAGAAGACCTGGGAAACTTTCCAGTTACACTTCAAAGAGTCGGCATCCCTCACAGATTTTTTTTTAGGGTTTGTTTATTTACTACTGTATTATTTAATTATTTTCATTTTGGCAGGTGGGGGTAATTAGGTTTGTTTATTTTTAGAGGAGGTACTGGGGATTGAACCCAGGACCCCGTGCATGCTAAGCATGCAGTCTACCACTGAGCTATACCCTCCCCTGTCTACTGAAATAAAATCACACAACCTAAAAGTTGAGAGTTATATTTTATTTGGTGGACATTTCTGAGGACTCAATCCCTTCGAGCCCCTCCCAGATCGCTCTGAGGGGCGGCACCGAAGAGGTAGGGGAGGAGCCAGGATATACAGGAGCTTTACAACAAAGACCAGGTAGTCGGAACATGAAAAGATTAATTGTTAACTGAAGAAAACCAGGCATCTCAAGTTAAAGAATTCAGTGCTTTTCTCTGTATGGGAGGGAGCAAACATTTGGGCTCCTTGAAATCATTCCTTTGACAAGCACCTGGCTATCTAGGGCCAGTGTCCTGTCCTTTCACATTCTGAGTCCCCTCAGGCTGCAGAGGCAGGGCTGCAGGCTTGTCTCCACTGCGGGGTGGCGGCAGTGGCTGATAACTTGGTGGCTTCAGCATTCTTTGTTTACTGATATGGTTTGCAGTATTTTTTGTTCACACCCCCATCACTTAACGAATTTTTTAAATGATGTGCATTTGTTGATTTTTTTCATGATAAAACTGTGCGTTCATTAAAGAAAACAGGAAGATAGAAAAATTACCATACGCCCAGATATCCTTGTATGTTTCTTTGCAACTTTTCCTTTTGACATAATTTCAAATTTACAGAAAAGATGGAATAGTTCAAGGACTCCCATATACCCTTTACTCAGATTAACAAATTTTGTTTATATTTTGCCCCATTTGCTTCATCGTTATCTGTACATTTCTGTACATTTGCGTGTTGGTTTTGTTCTGAATTATTTGAGAGCAGTGGAGACACTGTGCTCTCTAGGCCTACGTGCTTGGAGGTAGATTTCTTTTTTTTCTTTTTTAATCTTTTATTTATTTGTATTGAAGTATAGTTTTTTTTAAAGCTTTTTTTATGGAGTTATAGTCATTTTACAATGTTGTGTCAAATTCCAGTGTAGAGCACAATCTTTCAGTTATACACGAACATACATATAGTCATTGTCAATTTTTTTTTTTTTTGCTGTGAGCTACCACAAGATCTTGTATATATTTCCCTGTGCTATACAGTATAATCTTGTTTATCTAGGGGGTAGATTTCTTAAAGACAAAGACGTTCTCTTTTGTAGCCACAGTACGATTAGCAACATCAAGACAGTTAATATTAAAACAGTATTATTGTCTAATCTACAGTCCATGGTCAAATTCTGACAATTGTATCTTTAATGTCCTTTATAGATTTCTTTTCCCCCCCAGGATCTAATCCAAGACCTGACGTCGCACTTGGTTGTCTGTCCCCCAAAGATCTTGGAATTCTGCTTCCCCTCCTCTTCACCCTTTTTGAGCTTGATGCCTTTTGAAGACAACAGATAAGTTACTTTATAGAATGTACTTCATTATGGGTCTGTCTGCCCTTTCCTCACGATTATATCCAGATGTGCATTTTGGCTGGATGACCACAGAAGGACGTGTTTTCTCAGTGCGTCACCTGAGGAGGCTCCGGATGTCAGTTCCCAAGGTCAGCACGTGAGTGCTAACCGATCCCTTGGTCAAGCCCTTAGGATCCTGAATTCAGAACGTCATTGTGGGCCAAGCCCCGCACTTAACAGCAGGTATGCAAAACAGGGAATGACTATGTGCCACATCACAGGCCTGGGGCTAAAGAAGATTTTTTTTCACCCCAGAAAAATACTCCATAATAAAATTCAGGATGGATGAGAAGCTGCCTTTTTTCTGTAAGTGGCAGAAGGGTTATGATGAAAAAGCATTGCATTTTCCCAGCAGTTTTAGAGGAAAACTTAGAATCATAGAGGATTTGAGAAACTGATCCAGTGCTGACGTGCCCCAGGGGAAATCTGTGTACATCACAGTTTGAAGACCCCCTTCCCTGTCCCCCTGCCTGGCTGGGTCTCCTGCCGGCATTAGGGCCACCTTTCCCCATCCCACTGCAGTTAAAGGGTTGAGCCAATGTCTTTTAAGCTACGGCATCTCTCTGCCCCTTTGAGGATATCGTGAGCTCCCTGCAGCTGGGAGCAGGTTGAGCACACGATATACCTTCAGCCAGCTTGACTATGCAAAGACTGAATGAATGGGGTAGCTTTTAAGATTTCTGAGATGCTGGACAAGCCCTACAGACATGTCTCCAAATCTTGATACACACCCCTGTCGCCCTGCAAACTGGCTGATGGCTGAAGTTCCATAAACAAGATTCAGTCCTTAGCTTAAATCCCTTTTAGAAACTTGATCCCTTTTAGAATGCAAGCATCCGTGGGAAGGATGGCATGTAGCACCATGAGTCTGGCAGAGTTGGCTGTGAATGGCTTTCCCAAGGGCAGGTTTTGCTACAGTGTCAAGGGGAGTAGTTTCTTGGAGATCGCCAAGAAGAAGGTGCGCAAAGCAGAAAGCTCTGGGATGCTAAAGACATGTTTTAGCTGCTTCATCGTTTCGTTTGGTCGAGAAGCAGCCCAGGATTCATGCTGTTGTTCATCCACTGTCATAACTCACTGGTTCACTCATTCAGGAACTGTTTCCGTATGCTAACTGTACGTCCAGCAAGGACGGCTGTGACATCTCCTGGGTTTGCCTGGAGCTGGTCCTCCTCTAACAGACACGCCACACCATCAACCCCCCGGTCAACGCTCCACTCTTACCCCTCATCTTGGTAGAGGAAGGCTGAATGTTTGTCACCGAGGTGGGGCCCTGTGGCTGTCTTGGGCTGAGGAACGAGGTTCGATGTTCAGTCCTTCCCTGGTCTATTAAAAGCACGGAGCACTGGCTTGGAGCAATAAGGAAAATATTCAACTCCGTGAATCAACAGGCTTCTGTGCACTGTGTCGTCCTGGGGGAGCCTTGGGCCCCTTTGCTGGACACAGAGTGGGATCCACAGACTCCAGGAGGGTGGAGAGCTCTGACCTGGCCCAGGGTGTGAGCGTCCCCATCTCCGGAGGAGCTGAAACGCCCCATTTTATATGCTCAGAATCTGATGTTGGCTCCACACTGCACCAAAGAAATGCAAAAAGAGAGCTCACTCAGGCCATTGGTAATTTTATTTTTCACAACAACAAATTGCTTATTTAATGTACTTCCTCCTTCTCCCTGCCCAAAAGGAAAAACTGGCTGAATCCACCAGTGGGTTTGGATTCAGGTATGTTCGATGTTTGGGAGAAAAGGCTCACTGATTCCTTTAATGGGTTGGGAACATAGAGTCAGTTTTTTGTTTTGTTTTGTTTGTTTGGAGTTGTTGTTTTTCACTCAACACTGAGTTTTTAATGGACGGACAAGCATGGGGGAGAGATGGATTTTTTTTTTAACAACCCAGACGGATACACACAGAAAGCTCCTTTCATTGGCATGTTCAGGGGGCCCCTCAGAGGCTCAGCGCTGCTTGGCAAACAGTCTGAATGAATGCGTCTCAGTGTGGGAGGCTGGGAAGTTGAGTCGGGATGGGGCTGAGGCTGGTGTTTATCTTACTTGAAGGATGGTGGCCTTGAAGACATCAATCCCACTCTTTCTCTCCCTCAGTTTCCCTGGGCGGAAACTGGGCTGGTGAAAATGCTGGTGGCAAGACCTCCGTGAGCCAGTGAGAACACAGACCCCTCGGGCGTGACTGTGGGCGGAAGGCCCGAGAAACTTCATCCTTGATTCCACCGGCTCCTGCCCACACGCCGGGTGATGCCGGTACCCCCGCCGCAGACGCCGTGCCATCCCAGCCTGGAAGTCCCTGCCCAGAGCAGATGGTGTCCTTCCCTAGAGATGAGGCCAAGAGGCCCAGAGGACGAGACCCCACCCCGCCTCCCTCCTCTCGGCACAGATCCCTTTGGAATAGTCTAGCTTGTGCTGATAGTTTGGGATCTCTTCTGTTGAGGTCCCAAATCTGTATTCATCACTGTTCAGGAATCTAATTCAAAAATTCAAACTTTAGTGTCTGCCAAGAGGTGGGTTTGGCCGTGATGGGAAAACAGGAAAAGGCTTAAAAGTTAATAAAGCTGGAAGCAAACAGCTTTTATGTCAGCACTCCAGTGTCTGCTGTCCCCAGCTGCCTTCAGGCAGGGCTAGGACTCTCCTTACATTGGAGCCGCATGTTTAAGGGGTTCTGGAGAGAAGTGAGGCACAGGGGAGTATCTGGGAGATGCTACTGGGGGCATTGAACTGGTTTCCTTGGCAAAGCCAGGGAACCCATCACCTTTTTATTACTGGCGCTACCAGCAGGGAGCTACAAAATGCGTTGTTTATTATTTCCTTCAATAACTACATATGGACCATCCCACTGTGTGCCAGGCAGTGTCCTAAGCTCCAGGGACATGCAGGGAGCAAGGCATCCAGGTGGCTGTTTCTGAGCCTCTTATATTCCGTGGAGGAGACAGAGGATGCAGAAATAAATGAGGTATGCAGAGACTGGGATGCAGGAAAATGGGGTGCAAGAGGATGGTCGTGTCCCAGGTCCAAGGCGAGTCCCTGGGACGTGACCCACCAAGTGACGGTCCTTGGCTTCACGCAGGAAAGAATTCAAGAGCCAGCCATGGTAGAGTGAAAGTAGATTTGTTCAGAGCGGTGCACACTCCGTAGGCAGAGTGCAGGCTGTCTCAGGAGGCCAGAGAGGCCACGAGGCACGGGGCGGGGGGCGGTTAGGTTAAAGTAAAAGTAGACCCTCAGTCCACGACCATGAGGTGGCTTGTTAGTTTTAATGGGCTCGGTAACTTCCCACACTAACAAGTGGGAGGATTATTCCAACTACTTTGGGGAAGGGGCGGGGACTCCCAGGAATTGGGCCACCGCCCACTTTTTAACCTTTTATGGTCGGCCTTGAAACTGTCATGGCACGGGGTGGCGGGGGGAGGGTATAGCTCAGTGGCAGAGTGCATGCTTCGCATGCATGAGGTCCTGGGTTCAATCCCTAGTACCTCCTCTAAAAAAACCCTAATTACCTCCCCCCTGCAAAACAAACAAAAAACTGTCATGGGAGTGCCGTACAGCGTGCTAATATATTACAGTGAAGCTCAAGGTCTACTGGGAGTTGAGTCTTCGCTTGCTGTGTCATTCTTTTAATGGTTGTGCCCTGCTCCCTCCCATCCTGTCTCAGCTGTGCTGAGGGTTATGAAAAAAATAAGTCAGTGGAGCAGAGTAGCATCTTCCAATCAGGGATGCACACCGCTGGAGGCGGCGGTGACCGAGGGGACACACAGGCAGGAAAGGTTACAGAGCGTCAATTTTCAGATTCTCAACTAACTAACATGCGTTCTCCTTGCTAACATGGATCTCCCTCCTCTTTCACAACTGTTTGTCTTTGCTGTAGGAAGACAAACCATTTAATCGTCCTTAATCCTACAACGGTGTATTGCCTAAGGTATTGTCTAAGGACAAATAAGGGGCAGTTTGAAATGTTGATGTTTGCATAGCCTTCTGTGAGCAAAACACCATAAGCCCACAGAAGAGCTTTATGTTTTTTTCTTGTCATTGGGATATTTCTGTGAAGTATTCAATGTAGCTTTAGTATTGGGGTATTTTTGACCCAAGTTGGGTTATTCTGAATTCATATGGCCAGAGTGATGACAGCTTATGGCTTAAGTTGCCAGTTTATGGCTCAAGAGCAAGAAGGACCAATGATATCACCAGCCTCTTCAGCAAGGACAGAGGCCAATGCCCAAAGGCAAACAGGATGCCCAAGGACAAAGCCAGAGCCCTCACATCGTATTTTATAACCACAGCCACTGTCCCCATGAAACGCGAAAAACTCCCCTGTGCCCAGATATCATTTAGAGAGAGAAATCCTGGGAAATTGAGCATTTCCCACAAATTTTGTATTTATTCTTCTTTTGATTTTCTTGAAAAGACTTGCCACATATGTGTGTATCTATAGCTAAACAATGAATAGTTAATTTGCTCGTTTTTGAACTAAAACAAAGTTGCCTGAAATATGTAGTTTTCTCTAACTTGCTTCCCTTTTTTCATTCAAAATTACATTGTTAAAGTTCATCCTATTATTGCATGGAGCATAGTTCATCCATTTTCACTGCTGCATAGTATTCCATTATGTGGAACTATCAGTTTATTTTCATCTCCTAATGATGAACATTTGGATTGGGTTTTTAGTGTTTTGCCCTTATGAACAGTGCTGCTATGAACAATATGCACAGGTCTTGTGGTGCCCACTTGTGATAATTTCTCTAAACCAGTTGATCTCAAAGTGTGGTCCCTGCTGACATCACTATCATCTGGGAACTTGCTAGGAATGTGAATTCTTGGGCCCCATTCCAGACCTATTGAATTAAAAACTCTGAGAGTGGGACCCAATAATCTGTGTTTTAAGAAGCTCTCCAGGGAGTTCTGATATCCACTAAAGTTTGAAAATCACTGGTAAGAGTGAAGTCACTAGGTTAGAAGGAATGTTCATATGTATGTGCATATTTAACTGCTGTAGACTAAATGTCTGTGTCTCCCCAAAATTCATATGTTGAAACCTGTCTCCCCAGTGTGATGGCATTTGGAGGTGGAGCCTTTGGGAGGTGATTAGGTTAGGCCCTTATACAAGAGAGGACACCAGGCAAGAGTCGTCTCACCAGACACTGAATCTGCCAGCAACTTGATCTTGGACGTCCCAGCCTCCAGAACTGTGAGAAATAAACTTCTGTTGTTTAAAAGCCTCCCAATCCATGCTATTTTGTTATAGCAGCCAGAAGGGACTAAGACATTAACTTTGTGAAATAATGCTAAGTTGTTTCCCAATGTGATTCTTCCTTCTAGCTCATACCCTTCCCCCCGACACTGAGCAACAGTTGAATTCCTAATACTACAATTCTGTCATCACTTGTTAATGTCAGTCTTTTCAATAACATTATAGCTAATTTCTATATAATATTTACTACGTATTAGACACTCTTCTGTATTTTGCGTATACTAATTTTCATGCAATGCTTACAACAACCTTATGGATTAGGTACCACAGTAAAACCCTGCCTAATCCTATAGGCTGAGGTCGAAAAAAAATCCAATTGTTTAATATGTTAGGTGTCATTGTTATCGGGTTGATGGAATGAAAAAGGGCTGGGTGGGTGGTGGGAGCCAATTTTCAATAAGATTTTACTGGGTTATTGTCCTGTTTTACACAGAAGAAACTGAGGCAGGAGAAGCTGTTCCCTTCCCATGTCTTGGAGGAGCCAGGACAGCGCCCAGCCAGTCTGGTTCTGGAGTCTGGGCTCTTAACTCTTGCACAATGTAGATCTAGAGAGTATAGAATAATGCAGTTCATTAGGGAGCTGTATGCAAATTAGCACCTGATTACTAATGAGGCTGATTATCATTCCATATTTCTAGCCATCAAATAAATACATTTCCTCTTCAGGGAGAGACCTGCTTGTGTCCTTTTGCATGTTTTATTATTAGGCTTTTTGTCTTTTTCTTATTGATTTGTAGGAATTTAATACGTATATATTCTTTATGTGCTACCAGTCCTTTGTGATTGTATGTGTGCAATTAACTCCGCCCTCTCCAATTCATGGCTTGTTTTTTTCTTTATGACGTCTTTTGATGAACAGAAATTATTAATTTTGATGTAGTTCAATGTGTTAAGTTTTTCTTTGTCTTATGTAAAAAAAAAAAGTTCCTAATTCCAAGGCCATAAAAATATTCTAATTTTTTCTGAAGTTTAAAAATTTTACTTTTCACATTTAAGTTGTTAACCCACTTGGAGCTGAATTTGTATAAGGTGTGAGGTAAAGGTTCAATCCCTCCCCCACTCCAGATGGGTAACCAGTTGTCTCAGCGTCTGTTGCTTGATCCATCCTTTACTCACAGATCTGCTACCTCTCCTCTTCATGTATCAGGTTTGCAAATAATTGGAAGTCTGTCCTGTTGCATTGATTATTATGTCTGTAATTGCTCCAATATCACACTCTCTTAATTACTCTTAACTTTGCAGTAAGTCTTGATACGGGATTAGGCAAATTCCTCCACCCTCACCTTCCAGCCAGCCTTTCTTCACCTTAATGCCTTAAAGCACTTAATATTTGTAAATAATTATTTCTCTCCTAGGCATCTAGGTTGGTACTTACTACTTCCATCCTTGGGGGGAATGAGAAAATATCCACTAAGCTCATTTTCTGTGTTCTAGGGCTCAATTGAGAAAGGCTCCAGACAATTTTAGGACCCTTCTCTAATATACATTCTGAAATCAGCTTCTCAGATTTATTAAAAAGCAAACAAACAAACCTATTGGGATTCTGATTACCTTGACTCTATTGGTCAATGTGGAGATATTATCTTTTTAATATAACATTCTTTTATGGTTTAAAAAATGTCTTTCAAAAAAGTTTAAAATTTTTTCCTGTCAACTTCTTGCTCATCTTTGTTATACCTTTTCCTAGGTACCTTCTGTTTTGTTGTGTTGTAAATAACATCTTTTTAAAAATTAATATTTTCATTTGTTGCTTGTGGATAAAAATACAATAGATTTTTGTATACAGAGCTCGTTTTCAATCACTTTGCTAAAATATTTTATTAATTCTAGTAATTAGGTCTGAAAATATTTTCTATTTTCCATGTTTTAATTACATTTTTTTCTGTTAACATTTCATGCTTTGTATTTTGTATCTTACAAATCCAATACCAAAATTTCATATGATTTTAAATCTGTGTCTTGTTAATCCCGCTGATCTCACTCTTTATAGATAATCATGTTATCCAGAAATACAGATACTTTTGTTTTCTAACCCTTAAACTCTTGTTCCTTTTTCCTGTCTTATTGCCCTGGCTAGCACCTTCAGTGCTATGTTAAATAGAAGCAGGAATGGTGAGCCTTCTTGATTTCTGGGTCTTGATTTCAAAGGAAATGTTTCTAATGTTTCTCCATTTAGAACAATGCTTGCTGTTCATAATTCCCTTTTATTCCTAATCTGCTGAGAGTTTTGATTCATAAATAGGTGTTAACTTTTGCAAAAGATTTTTAGGCATCTATTACTCATGTGATTCTATCCTCTGATTTGTTAAGGTGACGAATTGTGCTTATAAATTTTTCTCATGTTAAACTACCCTTGTATTTTTAGAGTACACTCAACTTGATCTTTCTTACCTTGCTTATAGATTGTTGATTGAATTTGGTAATATTTAGTTTACAGTTTTCGCATTGATGTTCCTAAGTGAAATTGGAATAATTTTCCTTTCTAGCATTATTCTTGTCTGGCTTTAGTAGCAAAGCTTTTGTTTGTCTCATAGAAGAAATTGGGAAATGTTTCCTCCAATAATCTCTTCTTTGAAAGTGTAGTAGGATTCACCTGTAAACGTCTCTGGGACTGCTGTATCCTCTTTGGGTCAATTTTAACTATTATTTAAAACTTCTATAGCCTTCATAATTATATGATTGTTCAAATTTTCTATTTATCTTTTGGTCAGTTCTGGAAAGTTACATATTCTGTGAATTTGTCTGTTTTTATCTACATTTCCCAGTTAATTGGTATAATGTTTATAGTATACTTTCTTAAAATTGAAAAGTAGCTTTTATTGAAGTACAGTCAGTTTGCAATGTTGTGTCAGTTTCTGGTGTACAGCATAATGTTTCAGTCACTCATGTACATAGTACATTCCTTTTCATATTCTTTTTCATTATGGATTACTACAAGATACCGAATAAATTTCCCATAGTGTAGTCTTACTATCTTCTTAATTTCAGCTACGTCTGCAGTTTCCTTTCCTGTGCCAGATCTTGGACAGTCTCTTTTTTTCCTTGATTCATCTTTCCGGAAATCTTCATTTTTAGAGGTATTTTTTAAGAACAAACATTTGGCTTTGTCGGTACTAATTGCCAGGCACAGCTCAAAGTGCTTTACGTATATTAACTAATTTAATTGAGTGTATATAACACTTTCTCATTATAACTCCCTTATCTTTGATAGTTTCCACCTCTTTGTCTCTGTTTTGCATTCTGGACGCTTTCTTCAGATTTATTCCCTAGTTCACCCACTCTCTCTCTAATCTGCTGCTCAACATACCCATTACATTTCAATGATTTTTTTTTTCATTTCTAAACGTTCTCCTTGGTTCTTTTCCCTGGTCCCTTTTTATAGTTTCTTGTCCTTTGTTCATTTTTTAATCACATATTTTTTTTTCTGTTAACATTTCATACTTTATTTTTTGTATCTTACAAAGCCAATACCAAAATTTCATCTGATTTTAAATCTGTGTCTTGTTAATTCCGCTGATCTCACTCCATGAAGCTGGTTTCCTTGAGCATTTGGTGGTATTTTATTGCGAGCTTGTATTGGGTGGAACATAATCTGTAGGGATCTTGAGAGTCTATATTGGTGATGCGTTCTTCCAAGGATGATTGATGTTTGCTTCTTTCAAGAGCTGCTCTTTGCTGAAGCTTGCTGCTTTTTTCGAAAAACATCAAGGCTTATGATAGGAGTCTCAGATTGAGTTCTCCCCTCTTGCAGAGAGCTCCGGGCCCAGTGTCCTGATTCCAGAGCTGGTCCTGGTACCAGCTCCTGCTGTCACATTTGCTGGTTATTCCCAACCTTGTGTCATTTTAGCATTCTCCCCCATCCCCCCACCAACCTTGGAGATGGTCCCTACTTTCATACAAACCTAGCAATCATACAAGTGTGTTTATTGCAATCCTCCTAGGGTCTAGTTATAGTGTAGCGGGAGGGGCCTTCAGAGGAACTGACTTGCCAGATTCGTGCAGAAGAATTCAGTTCATTTTTAATTGTTGAGTTATATCGAGGAGAAAGCCTGAATTCAGCATTCTTGTGTCTAACACTTCTGTAACATCTGTTAAGAGTCAGAGACGTCACCAACAAGAGTATTTGGCTAGAACTGAAGACTATTGTTTAGGTTTTATTGTCTTATGGCTACATTCTATGATGGAAGGTGATACTGGATTTCCACTTACTGTGGTGATATAGAGTTTCCTTTAAAGAGGAATTAATTTCTATATGAAAAGAATGATTCAATTTAAAGAAAATGTTAAATAAACAATAGTACAAACTGTAGCCAAATATTGCAAAAATCACACCAGAATGAGAGGTGGGAAACACTGGACTATTTTCCCAATTCCTCACATCCCATGTCTTCCTCAAAAGCGTCCTTCCTCAGCCCAGCCCCAGGTGCCCCTTCCTTCTGCCAGGCGGCTAAACTTTGTGGCCAGTGCCCCTCGGCCTCTCTCCTGCTAATCACCCTTTTATTCTCTGTCATGCCCCTAAAATCACCCAAGACTGAAGCAAGCACCTTGAGACAATCATAGGAAAACCCAGCACCAACTCCCCACAGGCACACGTTTCCTGACACCTCTGTCTCCCCGGGAGGTTTATCTCCCCATGAGATCTTGTCTTCCCTTGTCCTCCATGTCTCTCCATAAGCCCTGCCCTGTGTTTTACAAATAATCGGTGATCTTGTGGAAGCTGGTGAACTCCAGTCTCTGGTTGGGTTTGGACATTAAGATGAGTTGGTGTAGCCAGAGGGACACAGCTGGTGGGGGGCAGGGATGGCGGGCGAGTCCCCAGGAGGTAGCAGCAAATGGGCCGTGGCTCCCAGGCAGGCCAGGGATTTGAGTGGAAGCACCAAGATCCTAAGCCTCTTGTCTCTTGGCCTTTCATTTGTTTGTCTCATAAGCAAACAAACTCTGGGCTTGTGTTCCTTGGACAGTGCAGGAAGAACCCATCCGCATGCCCCGGCGCTCCTAGCCAGCAAGCCGGCTGCACTGACCGCCGTGCTAGCCTCCGGCGGACATTTAGGGGAGCCAAGCTCTCACCTCCTCCCGCTTTGCTGAGATCTCACGGGCAGCCCTCGTCTTAGCCATGGAGGCAGCATCTCCAGGAGTGAATGGAAGACAGAAAGAGCCCTAGACTGAAAGGGAGGCTGTTTCCTGGCCTGTGCTTCTGCCTTCTGGAAGCTCATTATTCATTTGGCAAGATGTGGTTCCTTTTTTCAACCTTAAATTTATTTCTCAGATGTGGAAAAAGCATTGTGGGCATTAAGTTTTCTCTAGAACTTGCTATGGTCCAACAGCTTGACTTATTTAGGCTTTCTTTACTTTTTTTTAAGTCGAAAGTTATATTTGAATTAATCTACTTCAACAAATATTTACTGAACAGCCTCTCTGGCATGAGGTTTAAGAGCAAGGCGAGGGGGAGTTGTTTAGTTTAGTGGTAAAGTGCATGCTTAGCATGCACAAGGTCCTGGGTTCAATTCCTAGTACCTCCATTAAAAAAAAATAGAAAAAGAGCAAGGCTGTGGAGTTAGGCTAGATGGCTTCAGTTCCCACCTCTGCCACCTGCTAACTGTGTGACTGTGGGCTTCCCTAAGGCTGACTTACCCTTTCCATTAAATGGAGATATGGTACCTGCTGCAGAGGGTTAAGGAGATGGAAGAGGATTCCTGGGAGGGAATCAGTACACTGCTTGGCACATGCTAGATACTTAATCACGGATGATGATGATGGGATGATGATGGGTCTGTAAAACATCCATCAGGTGTAGTAGGCGGTGGTGGAACAGAGCTGACTGGACCGGGGATGACATTAGGGAGAGCTGCATCCCCTGGCCACATGTGCATATGAGGGCAAGTCTACTAGAAGAGCTCTCCTAGCTTCCTGGGGGAGGAGAGATGTCCTGAATTGGGCATTCGGGAGGTGTCGCTGATCCTGCCCATCTCAGCCCACTCTCTTCACAGCATATCTTGTTCTCAGCGTGAGTTCTCTGCTCCTTCATGTGTTAAGCCTCCCTGTTGTGCTCCTGCAGGGGGAGCTGTGGTTCTCCAGTTCCACCTGTGACCCCGGGGGCGAAGTGTGTCTGTTTCAGGGATGAAATATCAAGGAGTCCTTTGGATGCAGCTTTCTGAGTTTTAAAGCCGTCATTCTGTTCTCCGTCTTTCCAACTTCTCTGTCTACGTGGTAGGCAGCATTCAGGGTGGGTCCCAGTAAGCCCTACTTGCTCGTATTTGTGCCCTGATACAGCACCGTGTTGCATCAAGGGTAGTCTCTGCGACCATTCGCAGGCGGCAAAAGTAATAGCACATCACTTCGAGCACACCCCTCCCCACAGCTTATCATTTGCTCTGGGGGAAAACCAGCCTTCATACCATGAGTGCCCCTAGGGAGAAGCCCGCATGGCAAGGAATGAGACCTGCTGCCAACATCAAAGGAGTGATGTTAGAAGAAAATCTTCCAGCCTCAGTTGAGTTTTGAGCTGACTGCAGCCCTGGCTGACCTCTTGACTGCAACCTCATGAGAAACCCTGCATCGTAATCACTCAGCTAATCCACTCCCAGATTTCTGACCCTCAGAAATGGTGAGGCAATGAACGTCATTGTTGTTTGAAGCAGCTACATTCTTGGGATAACTTGTTACGCAGCAGCAGATAACGAATACAGCCTACTTCTCAAGTGTTTGCACACTCCAAAGGGCAATAATTGGTACCTTGCAGTTCCAGCAGACGGCAGGATCTGAGGTGTAATACCTGGTAGACTTCACTCTACCCTGGGAGAAAATAATGCAGGGTGCCTGAGCGTCCTGCAGACTGGAGTTTAAATCCTGGCTCTGCAATTCCTTTCTCCTGCATGATCATGGGCACATCATTTAACCAGACTAAGCCTCAGTCTCTTCAGTTAATAAGTGGAGATAATAATATCTACCTTGTGAAGTTGCTGCAAGGATTACATGTAAAGACCATAAGCATGAGAATGACTTCATATGCTTGCTTTTAATGTGAATTGATGCCATCTCTCTTCTTATTGTGAACTTGTAGGAGGTGTCAAGGGACAAGCCTCTTCATTGCCCCACCCCACCTACCATCCCCACAACCACAGAGCCCAGGAGAGAGGAGAGCCTTAGTTTTGAAAGCCAAGTGGGATGTGTTTATAAAATAGCAAATATGTAAATTACCCCAAACCTCACTTTAATTTGTGCCAACCTCAATATAATCCCACACGTGGGACTTGAATGCACATGGACAACCAGCTCTACTCAACACTTTGGTTGGAGGACATTTGGGACAACTGGTCCCCTTCAGAGCAGGTCCTTTTTTCTATTTCTAGGGAGGATAGAGTCTGATTATTTTATCCATAGTCCTTCCCAAGTGATGCCTCCCTAACAGACATCCAGGCGCTTGAAAGCAAGCATAATGCCCCGGTATTAAGTTTACTTGGCTAATTTTAAATCTCTGGCATCCATCATGTACTTAGCTCCAAATTATACGGTGGATCTGGGTTTTTCTTAGACCTCATCCGTGCAGCAGGTAAATAAAACAGCTCTGTGAAGGAACCATAAAAAGCCATGTAAAGGCTCAGTGTGTTAGTCCCCCTCCAGCAAGGGCTGCAGTGCCCTGTCCCGGAGAGCCGTCCTCCAACTCCTGTGCAGTTTGGCACCCCTGGGGCTGGTGGACGGTCCCGGGTAAATAACAGCCCAGGCTCACGGAGGCCACTAGCCCAAGAGGCCCTCAGCTCCGGAGCCTCTCTGGCAGCTCACCCCTCCTTCTGACTAAGTCTCCGTGATCCAAATCCTCCCGGTCTCCCTTTAGTCTTCGAAAAAAATCACTTCAGTGTACAGGCAATGTCCATTCTGGCCGCAAGAGGGCGCAGCGGGGCAACATTCCACCCGGGGGTGCTGCCGCCAGACTGCCCGGTTGGCGTGCTAAGCCCTGTCCCCCGGGATGACGCCTGGAGACGGGACAAATATAGCGTGAACAGTAGTCGGAGGCTGCAATTTGGGTGCCACCGCCTCGGATGTCAGCTTCTCCGCTTTCTTTTTTTGATTTTGATTTTGATTTTTTAAAAACTTCTAATGAGAGGGAAATGTGCTGGGTTTGGAAATAGAAACCTCCCCCCCACCCAGGTCAAGGTTTAGGCTCAGATTTGCCTGGTCGGAGCAGGGCCCAGTGTTTTCTAACACGATTTGATAAGTTCTTTCACTCACTGGACAACTAGTTACTGCGCGCGAACCACCGGGAAGCAGGCACTCTGCAGGACACCAGAAACAAGGGATTTCCGGCCCTGCTGGGGAGGTGGGTGCAGGGTAGGGACACGGGTGGGGCTAGCCTGGGGGTGAGGTGGGGATGAGCGGTGAGTGTGAGTGTGCAGGGCACGCGGTTCAGACCGAGGGGAGGGGCTGGGATAGAACTGTCAGACCCTGCGGGCCGTCTGGGCCGGTCCACCTCCACTGAGACCCAGCAGGACTGCAGCTCCCCCACCCCTCCCCGCGGCCCCTGCCTCTTGTTTATAGGAACGCGGAGATCTCCCAGGCCCATCCTGAGTCACAGAAGTGCAGGCTCAAGCAGGTGATGATTAGGACCGTAGAGTCACAGATTCACATTCCTGGGTTATTTTACAGAAACGTTATAGATACGCTAGGAGGGAAAAACTAAACTGCACGGTGATCAGATCTCTTCCTTAGCTTCCCCTACAGTGATCTCTTGAACTCATACCAAGGCTGTTGACCCCCCGGGATCATACCCCTCCCTGCCCTTTCCTGCAATAAAAACCAATTACCCTTATCGGAGTCTCAGGAGGAAGCTGCAAAGAGAAGAAAAAAACAAGAACTGGTTAGAACTGACGGCAGAGGATTTGACTTCCAGTGGACCTTGAGCCTCACTGTACACTCACTGTAACATACTAGCATGCTGAGTGACACACCCACCAGCGCCGTGCCAGTTGCCAGGCGCCAGGACAGCACCCGGGAAAGCCCAGACAGGGATGGGGGGAAAGGGTGATTGGCTCCAGCACACACAGAACGAAGACCTGACGGCAGAAGTCTCCAATAAAAGCCCACGCGGCCCAGCCTGGAGCTGGAGCTGTCTGACTGGCCATCTTGGCTGATAGCTCCCGGCTCAAGTACTTTCTTTCCTTTTCCTCTTCTGAGCAATAAAGCAACTTTTCACTTTGTCCCTCTATCCTCTGCTGCAAATTCTTTCACAGTTGGCACCAAGGACCCACACTTTGATGGCCTTCCTAACTTAGAGGTCTCACTGTCTGTAAACCACCACCACCGCCATCTCTGCCTTCTAACCTGGCTCTCGACTTCCCCTGGGACCCAGTACATGCCAGTCTCTACCCAATGGCCAGCTAGATCTTTAAAGATAATCAGATCAAGCCTCTCCCTTGTGCAAAGCCCCCAGTCACGCCTCTCTCAGGGGCTACCAAAGTCTGCCTGATCCATCTCCCCCCTACACACACCTCTGCCTTCCAGACACACTGGCCTTCTTTCTAATTCCACAACTTTCCAAGCCCAGCCAAACCTTAGGATTCCCAGGCTGACTATTCCTTCCACCCAGGATCTACTCTGTGAGCACACGACCCATGCGGCCACACAAGGCCCTGAACTTGGAGGGGCCTCACACTTGGTTTAACGCCCTGCTGTCACCAACTGGAAATTCTTAATAGGTCTGGAAGGAGGGCCCACATTTCCATCTCAGACCCGGGACCCTGAGAATCCCATGGCGGGCCCTGCCTCTGCCTGGAACACTGTTTTGGCACATTGGGCTCCTTCGGTCACCCAGTTCTTTGTGGCTCAGATGCCACCTCCTCAGAGGGCCCTTCCTGGGCACCTGTCAAAGTGGCCTAGCCAGTTCCCCTTGGTCATGGAACCACGTTCTCACAGCACCATCCCTGTCTGCAGTGACCTTATAGTTTAGTTCTCCCCATGTTTGTTGTGTGTCTCCTCTTGTTCACGCTGCCTGCGCAGGGCTGTGCCCCCCCACCCCCAGCAGAGTGTGGAGCTGGCCTTAGGGGCACCTGGTGCCTGTGTAGGAGTTGGTGGGAGCGGGGTCGGCATGACCCCAACAGGCCGAGGGGCAGGGGAGGCGGGCCAGGGAGCTGGCCTCCCAAGAGGTGGGTTGTTCTCTTTGCTTTTTAAATTAAACCTTTGCTAAACACTTCCCCACTTCTTCGTCTGTGTGTCCAGGACGTGGCTGGTCCTTCCTGGCACTGAGGAGGAGCTGTGAAATTCTAGACCAGGGCAAGGGAATGAGTTCCCCTCTGACATCAGTGGCTGGTCCGAACTGTGTTCTGAAGCCTGAGATGGAATGACTGGCATTTTCTCTCCCACTTGGAGCCTTTCGGTGCAGTCCCGAGGGTGGAGGGAGGCCCGAGCATCCAGGCAGGGCTGTTCATAGCTTCTGGGCACCCGGCGGCTTGATTAAAGCCAGCCTGAAGTTACAGACCAAATGTTTGTATGTGCGTCTTCAGGTTAGAACTATCCAGAGCCCCTCCAAGGGCATCTGGAACCGCACAGCAGCTGCCTCTGGCTCGGTATTTTGCCAACGGATGAAGTTTCTTTTCTTCTGCAATTTCCCAGCGTGGAAAAAATAACTTAATTAAAGCTACGGTGTGTGAGAGACCAAGGGCTCAGATTGCCCTGTATGCCTTGTGCTGTTCCATTGAAAGTGTGACTGTGTTATCATCACAATCATAACTGTTGGTTGTTGACTTACTCCGAGCCAAAGGGCTGTCCCCTTCTTGAAGAAATGGAGACTTTTATTCAATTAATTCAAGAAATCCTTACTGAATGTCTGCTCTGTAATAGGAGAGTGTGGGTCTCGCCCAGGCACCAAAAGATAATCACTGTTGTTTGAGCATCAGACGCTGAGCTGGGTTACACTAGGTGTGTGAACTCACCGGGACCTCCAGCCACTCCCTAAGAGGGGCTGTTACAATTATTCCCACTTGACAGCTGAGAAATCGGAGTCCTAGAGGTGTTAGTGGATGGAAGACTCCCCATTAAAATGGGGATCCCACAAAAGGTAGGTTCTTGCCTGCTGGTTGGAAAGATTTCACAGCTGGGGCAGAGGGACAGAGGGAAAACTGCTTTATTTCTCAAAAGAGGGAAAGTAAGGAAGGTGCCTGAGCGAGGAAAAGGTGCTCAGGTGGGGAGCTGTCGGCCGAGACAGCCGGTGGAGACAGCTCCTGCTGCCGCTGGGGCCACGTGGACTTTCGTGGGCAGCTCCTGCCATCAGGTCCTCCTGAGCAGCCTGGAGCCAGTCGCCTTTCCTTCTTTTCTAGTTGTTGTCATGGCAATCGTCAACTGTCCTGGTGCTGGTGGGTGGGTCACTTAGGATGCTAGTGTATTACAACACCCCTATAACTAGGCTCAAGGTCCACTGGAAGTCAAATCCCCCACTGTCTAGGGCTTCCCTTGTTCTAACCAGTTCTTGTCCCTTCTCTTTGCCTCGTGAGACTTACGTAAGTGTAATCGGTTTCTGTTCAAGGGAGGGGCAGGAATATGATCCTGGGGGCAACAGCCTGGGTAACCAGGACCCTGCCCCAAGGCTGCACTATGGTTTCTTGATTGTTCCTCCTTCGTTTCTGCATTCCCTTTCTTCCCTGATTAGCAACTGTTTGAATTCGCCCTTTGGAACTCAGGGAAGGTCAAGGAGGCTGAGGGAAGCCTATTTCCTGCAAACAAGAAACAGAGAGCATGGAAAGATCTGCACCAGGGAGGACCCCACAGTGTCCTGCTCAGTATCAGAGAGAGGTGAAGCCACATGCTCAGTTGCCCCACGGTCACCCCGACCCGGTTTGAATTCCAGCCTTGCCATTTCCAGCTTGTGAACGTGCGTAAGTTACTTAATGTACCTAAACTGTATTATTGCATCCAGAAAATACAGAAATAATAATATCTAGCTCAAAGAACTGCTGTGGGAATTAAATTAGACATTATGTGAAAATGCCTCACCTGGTGCCCGGAACTTAGAAACGACCCAGGAGATGGTGGTTGACATGGAAATTATTGTACCATATAGAGAAAACACCCTAGCTATTTCATTTCATATTTTTCAGCTTTTTTGAAATGTAATTTTTTTAATGTAAGAAAATGGCCACTTCTAGCTATAAAAGTGATCATGTTAAAAGGTTTGCTGCAGTCTTAGCTGTGGTTTTATCACATCTCAGAGCTTAAAATAGTCTGAGGAACCCTTTTTTGCAATGAAGGCATCGGAAAAACATGATTTAGGTTATAAAAATTCCAGTTTGCAGTTAACTTCTCAGGAACACATCGCTTCCCTAAAGTGAGGGGCATAGTGTGTCCCAGAAGAGATGAAAAGTGCCCCGTTCCCTTTCTGGTTATTCATTCCTTCACAATCAGACAGACAGTAGTGTCTTTTGGCAAAATAGCTGCCTGTCTGCAGGTTCAATTTCTCAGAAACAATTGGCTCAAAAATTCTTTTTCTGAGAGTCTCACCTGCAAGGTGCTTTCTCATCCAAGATACGTTCCTATTTTTCAGGCAGCAATTCTGCTTTTTCCTTTTTTTAATATGCATTGTCATTCCGTGCAGGGGGCTCTCTCTCCCTGAGCTCCACAGCTCAGGAGATTGAAAGTCGTCGCTACTCCAAGGCAAGTGTCCCCTGTCAACAGCTCCTGAATAACTAATCAGGAGTGGGAGATGGAGCAGCACAGTGCAGAATTCATTTTCTGCGCACAGGGCTCGTGATGAAGCAGAGAAAAAGGCCTTCAGTCACTCCCTGTGTTAGTGTGTATCTGTGCCTTGCATTTTGCAGGTGGAGGGTAGACCAGAAGCCTAGGGGGACTTGGCCTGTAGGGCCTGGAAACAAGACGGAAAACTGGTAATTAGATGCATTTCTTATGAAGCATTTCCCCTCACCTCTTCTCATCGTTTCAGGTGATGAAATCCGCCCTCCACTGAGGTCGTTTGCTCCCTAAGGAATCGGGTGGCTGGCCTAATAGGCCCTGGAGAATTTCCAAATGCAGCATCTCCAGTTTGAACTGAGTGGCTCTGCCGAAGTGCTTCTCACTTAAGCCCAGCGGTGACGAGGAGCGTTTCCATGAGGAACCAGCCACCTGAAGATTCAAGTTTAATGACCGTTGAGAACCGAAGACTCACACCTGTGGCTCAGCATTGTGCCTTACGTTCTCTTTCTCTCCTCCCAAGCACCCAGTCCACAGCTGGTTTAGGGCTCTGTGTGCATGCAGGAAGTGCTCGATTAATGCTTACTGACTGACATGGCTCTTTACACACCCACATAAATAGCTCATTTTGCTCAGGCTCTTCCTTTCCTTGAGCGAGTGTAGGTTTCCCTGTGCCCACCCACCTTCCCACTCCGCCACCTGGTCACCTTTGAGATCTGTTCCACCTCCTGCGTCAGCAGGCCCTAATACACCTCCTCTGGAGATGGCTGGGGAGAAGGCTAGTGTTGACAAGAAAAATTCATCAGGAAGCTCTGAGAGCCTTTCTGATCCTTTGAGGTCAAAGCACAATTGTACAGGTTTTTTAGAGGGCTGTACATTCAGTGATGCAGCTAGTTTGCACAATCCAGATCTGTAAGTACAAAGTGGTAGGTCATCCTGACCTCTGAGGAGGTCAAGAAGGAATGTTATCTTTTAAGGAGATGGCTTGCTGACGCTGGGAGAATGGTGCTCTTTATGGCTGAACAAGTATTTCTGCCGATGGGGGAGGTTTGGTACATGCACGCTGCAGATTGTGAACGAAAATTACTGCAAACTGTATCAGTAAACAAAGGATGCTGAAGCCATCAAGTCATCAGCGGTTGCCGCCACCCCAGTGAAGACAAGCCTGCAGCCCAGCCTCTGCAGCCACTCACAGTGGTGCACCCGGAGGGGACTCAGAATGATAAAGGACAAGATAGGGCCCCTAGATAGGAAGATGCTTGTCAAAGGAATGGATTCAGTGAGCCCAAATGTTTGCTTCCTCCCCTACATGGAAAAGCACTAAATTCTTTAACTTGAGGTGCCTGGTTTTCTTTAGATAACAAGTAATCTTTCATTGTTCCAACTACCTGGTCTTTGTTGTAAAGCTCCTGTATGTCCTAGCTCCCCCCCTACCTCTTCAGAGCAGTCCCTCAGCCATCTGAGAGGCTGTCATCCTGGCCAAATAAAACATAACTCAGCTTTTACGCTGCGCATTTATTTTAGTCGACCAGATACACAATGCATGGTAGAGGGGAAGGAGGAAGCCAAAGGGCAGAGAAGAAGTTTTCTGTTTAAATTTTTCTTGTCTTGCCATAAAAATACGAATTTTCTTTCACACTAGTCTCAAGGCCACAGAAGCCACAAATCACTGTCTCTTTCCCAGCTCTGAGAAGCTTATCTACTTCAGGGAAGGGCCAGGAAGGTAGACGCATCTGGGGGAGAAAAGAAAGTACCAATGGCACGGAAGCAAAATTCAGTTTAGGTAACCTCGCAACGATGGTTCACTGAGGAACGCGCCGTCCCCGTTGTACCAGAGGAGGGAGGGGAAATGAAGGGAGGTTGGGCTGCTCAAGTCACTGGAGGCGGAGGTGGGAGTGAGAACCAGGTCTGCCTCACCCCACAAGCCTGAGGAATCCGCCTCTTTGAGACTGGACTTTTGGGTGCCTTCACCTTGGTTTCTCTGGGGAGGAGAAACCGGAAGTGAGAGTGCTTCCTAGAACACCCTTGAATTCAATTTCTGCTCCTATGAGCAGATTGCAGACTGCTAGTTATTAATTTCACGTCTTCTTTACTTGGTTAATTTTACTGAGAAGTAGAAATCAATGAGGGGAAAGAGGACAATAAACCCTGTTTTATGTCTCTGGTGTGTTTTCTCTGGCACCACGTGATTCTCCAATTCTTTGGCCACCAATCGCGTGCCCAGCTATTCAGTTCTGACTCTCCGTGTTAGTGTCAGATCCCACAAGTCCCAAAGAGTCGCTCCCACTTCAGACACCAGCTGTAAGTCTCAGGCCACCTGAACTTCTGGCCAAATGCTTGTAAATTAGGAGTTCCCATGACCCCCTCCTCAGGTTTGACGGGTTGCTGGAACAGCTCACAGAACTTAGGACAACTCAGAAATCTCCAAATGGAAGAGATGCAGAGGGCAAGGCAGAGAGAGGGATGTGCAGAGCTTCCAGGCCCCGCTCTGGGAGCACCACCCTCCGGCGCCTGCTCTGCTCATGGACCCAGAAACACTCAGGATCACAATCTTCAAGAGTTTTTATAGAAATCAATCTGCAGCCTCTCTCCCCTGCAGGGAGGTTGGGGTGGGGTTGAAAGTTCCTGCCCTCTAATTATTTGATCTTTCTGGTGACCAGCCCCATCCTGAGGCTACCTAGGGGCCCCACTCTAAGACATTGCTTTAGCACAAACTCAGGTGTGATCTAAAGGGCTCACGTCAGAATGGAATTGAATTGTTGGGCAGACATCTAAGAGCCCAGGGATGGGGGTCGTTGGACATTGAAGGACATCAGCTGGCCCCACATTCTTCAGGTCTAACTACACCTGGTCTGAGACTGAAACAAAGGCCAGGTTGCAGGTTCCTATGGAAGCGGTATCCCTCACGTGCTGTTATTGCTTCTCCAGTGATGTGGCACAGAACACCCAACGCAAACTTCAAATTGGCTCGAGCAAAAGCAGGACTTTATTCGTCTGGGTAACTGAGAGGCCCGGCACAATGGCACATCTCACCGGCTTTCCACAGTGCCTCTCGTCAAACTGTCCACAAGCTCCACGCTGGTTCAAGGGCCCTGCGTGCACACAGAAGGTGCTTACTAAATGCTTACCATGGCCACAAAATGGCCCCAGCAGCTGCAAGCACCACACTTGCACACCACAGCATCTCAGTGGAGGGGGAGGCCAAGCGCCAGCCAAACAGTGCTGCATCTTCTTGGAGCCAGTTGAGTTACCTGTCTAGGATTGAACCAATCACCTGGCGATGGAGTGAGGTCTGTTAAATTACTCATGACACTTGCCAGAAAGGTAAGACAGACTTCATTCAGAACTATAGCCACAGGTATAGGCACTGTTCCAGTGGGGCTTCGCAGTAGGAGAGAGAGATTGGGCTCAACTCCCAACACAGCAAGGAAAAGCGGGAATTGACAGCCAAGGAGGAGGGGCAGGGGATAGCCAGCAGATGGGAAATTTCTAAGAGGAGACATCAGGGGTAAGGGAGGATTCTGGCTAAACCAACGTCCCAGGCTCCTCGCTGAAGGCAGGCCAGGCTGATCAGACATCACCCGAGGATGTGGGGGATGAGGAACCTGGTCAGATATCGAAAGAGTGGGGGTTCTGGCTAAATTGACTTGACCAGATTCTTGCTAAAATTAGGCTCTTGAGGATGTGCCCAAGGACGAGGCCTGGTGGGAAAAGAGCTCAGAGGAACTTGACTAAAATTTGGCCAGGAAGAGGACCTTTTCAGGTTGGTGCCCAGAACACAAGGCTGAGAAGGGCGGGGGGGCCGGCTGTGCTGATTTCACCAACAGGAAAAGCACTGGGGAGAGAGCAGAGCACGGGGTGGTGGGGTGGCAAGCAAGCATGTCTGCTGCAGGGATGGAGCCAAGGCCTTGAACCTGCAGAAGAATGATGTCCAGTCCCCCGAACAGCTGGCTGGGGGGGAAGGACGGGGAGACAGGTTAACAGGAGCTTGTTTCTTCTGTTTACCCAGCAAGGCCACTCACTGGGAGAAGGTACTGTAACCCAAATCACTGGGTTCGCCTCTTGGGGGATGTCAAGCCAAAAGACACAACCAAGGCAAAGAGCAGGAGATGGAAGGATTTATTATTTGCAGGGATTAAAAACACCAGCATCTTTGCCAAAGCAGAGTCATCCTGAACAGAAAAATTGGCAAAGTTTTAAGCTAAGAGAACATGCATATTCATGCGGGAGCTTGGGTGGCTGAGAGTCCAAGCTTTAGCTGATTGAAGTCATGAGGGTCAGAAAAAGTCAACATTATCACCCCTTAGGTTCCAGTAGATCTCGTGGTTGAGTGCCCCACGGGGGTTTAAATTCTGCAAAACAACTCAAGGAAGTGCCTTAGGCACTTTACCGTTGGAAAAACTGGGAATCTTTACAACAGATTCGTTATCTTTGCTATTATTACTTCTCTTGCCTTGTGGGTTTGTTCTTTTGTTCCCTTAGATTACAAAATGGCTTAGGTCAAAAATGGCTTCTCTTGGGGGAAGGTATAGCTCAGTGGTAAAGCACCTGCTTAGCATGCACAAGGTCCTGGGTTCAATCCTCGGTACCTCCATTAAACAAACAAACAAACAAACAAGCCTAATTACCGCCCCCCCTCCCAGCAAAAAGCCTTCTCCTGTCAAGAAAGCCCTGCCTGGTTCTCTTTCTCCGGGGACCCCGTACCGCATCTGCTTACAGTACCCAGGAAAGGACCTTTGACAGCATCTAGCCTAGGAGTCTCATTTTGGAGATGAGACAGAGAATGAGAGGGCTTGCTCAGAATATAGTGATAAGAGGCTGCTTTGATCCCAGAACACAGATCTGCTGGCTCAGAGTTCAAAGCTGTCTCCTGCCTGGAGCTGGATGGGTGGGGACAACCAGTGGTGCCCAGGAACCAGCTCCAACCCTTTCCCGAGAGCCAATTGTTTAGTGTTCAGGAATTTTGCAAGCCTGTTGGTAAACACAGCCATTATTAAAACTTAAATGATATAAATAAATTATATTAAAAACAAAGGTAATCACAAGGGTTCATAGCAGCACTATCACAATAGCCAAATTGTAGGAACAACTCAAATGTCCATCCACAGATGAATGGATAAAGGAAATGTAGCCATCCAATGGAATATTATTTAGCCACGAATATGAATGAAGTACTGACATACACTACAACGTGAATGAACTTTGAAAACGTTACCCTAAGTGAAAGAAGCCAGACACAAAAGACCACATATAGTGTAATTCCATTTAAACAAAGTATCCGCAGTAAGCAAATCCATAGAGGTAGAAAACAGATTCGTGGTTGCTGGGGTCTGGGGGTGGAGGTCAGGGAGTGGTGATGGGAGGTGACTGCTTAATGGGTATGGCGTTTCAGCTGGGGTGCTGAAACATTTCTGAAACTAGTGATGATGGTTGCATAACATTGTGAATGTACTTAATGCTACTGAACTGAACACATTAAAATGGTAAAAAAAAAAGGCAATAAATATTCAAAACTCTACACTTTCAAATTGTTTTACCACATTTTACTATTATCTGTGCTCTGGAGGTTATTTATAGCTAAGATGTCAGCGTGGCAGAAATTCTGTTAATTGATGTGCTATTTATTGCATGCTTCGCCTCAGCTCCACCCTCAGTAACGGCATGCCTGTAGCTTGACTTTATCATGATGGGAGTATTTGCACCATAGCAATTGGAAAACACGGACAGATCAGGGCTTGCTTTTTTGGCCTTTATAGAAATTGCATAGACTTAAGAAAGAGATGAGAAAACATTAATGATGCAGATGAAACTGAAAAGTGTGTTATATCTGTAGTTGTGAGATTGAGACCAGCCAAAAAAAAGTTGAGGAAATATTGTAATATTTGGTAACTGTTACCTGATTCAACAAAGAAGTTGCTCACATAATACGAAGGCTCAACCTGTACCTTCACTGTTTTACTTTTATTTTAGTTATTAATGCCAATGAAGAGATCAATCAATATTCGTGTTGAAACCACATTCAGTGGTCAATGACATGAGTAACTGCTTTGCTGAATCAGACAGTGATCAAGTTGTTATTTGTAGTCTGATTTTGCCAAATCAGGGTTGGATTGCAACCAGAAGCTTGCTGCAAATCAAGAAGTCTACAGAAATCAGTGAAAACAGTTTGTGAGAATTAGTTGGGTATATGGAATTTGCAAGAAAAGGCATTGTATCATTTATTATTAGTTGTAAATTGTGGGCTGTACACCCTGTATGTGAGCAAACCTTTAACTTGTCTGTGCACATATATATTTGGAATAAGTTTTTTTTCTGGAGAGTCAGATGGTTAAACACTTGGCACATCATTGACTACAACACATTTCCAGCACGATAGGTCCCGATTTAAATGGGCAAAGTGCTTCAAATTCTTCCCAAATGTGACATTCGCACTAGAACTATCATAAATTATCATCAAGACCCAGAAACAGAATGTTAGCAGCATTGAGAGTCAGAGGGACTAGCACGTCTTGGGAAAAGTAGGGTAAATTAAATAAGAGACTTCTTGCTCCGAATCGGTCCAATTGACTTCCACCTGCCAGTTGAACTGAGTTCATTTTCCCCACTCAGAGAACCAGTCTGCAGTATATTCTTTAAATCTTGCCTCTCAGAGCTCAATTGGGAAACTAGGTTGTTTGCTGTTTAAATGAATAAACAAAATGCTTATTGTTTAGAGTGCGTTGCAGAAAATTCAGAACGATGTATTTTGGCATCCAAAAAAATCTATGAGTTCCTTGTGTGCTTGTTAAGAGCAGCACATAATCTTCTAGCTAAGTTAGCGGGTAGGATTTCCACAAAAGGACCAGTACAAAGTGCTCTCTTTCCAACCCCCAAAGAACTCTGAAGCGTCTGATTTATTATGCTGTCCCAGAACAGGAACATTCTCAGGGGAAGACAGATGACTTTTCTGCTCTTTCATACTTGAGTAAAGGAAGGATGTATCATGGTCTTCAGAGGCTCAGGAGAGAGAGGACCTGTTATCTGCAAGGCAAAGCTTTTTAGAATTAATCAGGAACTTCACAGTTGTTACCCTAATTAATCCTTGCGGCAAGTCTAAAAAGGGGTTCTTACCGAAATACTGTACATGAGGTGAGGAAACTGGGGGGGAGAAACGAATGGTCTAGCCTCATACAACTTTAGGAAATATCAGATTTGCACTCACCTGGAAAGCAAGCAAGGGCCCGATGATAAGAGGGAGAGAGAAACAGCTCTGTGGATTTTCTTTTGGTTACTGATTCCCAGAGATGACGAGGGTTGCTCTGGAGGAGGAGTGGTTGAAGGTAACAGCTGTAGAGCTTAGGAAAGAAAGTCCGAAGGTGTAGCCTGTGCTGATTAGTCTTGCCTGGAACAGGAGACACGGTGGGAGGCACGAGCAGGGAGGTGACGGACTTTGCAGAGTCCTGACAAATACCACCCTTTGTCCCTGTTGGGTTCTGGATCAACTGAGAAACAAGAGAACTGTCAGTGGACAGAAGACTAGAACATTCTCTTTATTACTAAGAAAACTGACTTTGGAGAAAGTGGCTTAAGTCTGAGAGCAAGTGGACGTCCCACACGGGCAGGTGAAGGTGCTCGGGTATGCAGAGCTGGGCCAGCATGGTGGTACCTCTGTGAACCGCCAGCTTGCAGGCGCACAACTCCCGGGGGAGAGGGAGGAAGGGGCTGGGATGGGCAGGCTCAGCTTCTCCAAGCTGCCCTTCTTCCCCTGCGAGGAATGGGTGAAGCAGCTGAGAACAGCTCCCTCCTGTCGCAGGAGACACTGCCCACTATCGCACAGGGCTGTGGCTGCCACCACCTCTGCTGATCTGCATGTCGCACGGCCCTTTCTTAACCAGCGATGAATCTGCGCTGGTTCACCTCTCATGTGGCAGTGAGCATTCCAGCCATTGCAGCTGGAAAGAGCAAGTCACTTCACATCTGCACAGCCCAGGAGCTAAGGAATGGTCGTGTATTCGCCTTCTCAGCGCTTCCTCTCCAGCTGCTTGGGGCGCTCTGCCTTTCTGCCTTTTCTGGGCTGTTTGGATTGGGACAATGAGTAGCGAAAAGCAGGAAATGGGACAGGAAAGGACAGAAAAGGTGGGTGGGCTGAGGCTTCAGAGATCGTGGAGAGTGAGGGAATGTGGAGTGTGTAGGGTTCTGGAGCAGCTGCGTGGATTTCAGAGAACTGGAGAGAAGAGAACCAGTGTGGTTTCTAAAGCTTGTTAATTGGATCCACCCTACTGCTATCAGAGAAGTGGCAGCAAAGATTGAACCACCCGTGTTGTATTACTTTCGGGTACAGGTTGGTGCTTCTTCGAATTTGATATCATAGACACTCTTTACACCTATCCCTGCATTATAATTGGGGTGCCCCAGATATTAAAACAGGTCTCTGCTGAACACCTGAAATGTGCCAGGGGCCGACAGTCAGGGTGAGCCTCGGCCTCTCTCCTTACAGGGCTCATGGCTTCATGCAGGAGACAGACAAATATCTGATGCAGTGAGGCTAGAGCTGCATCAGAGGATGTGCCACAGACAGAGGTGAGGGGACGAGTCATCCTACCCCGGGGGGCATCGCAGGTGGAAGGGGGCCTGGGAAGGAGTTGACACAGGGCAGGGAAGAGCGTGCTGTGTGGAGACGACAGCAGGATAGAGGCTCAGAGGGCCAATGACCAGCGTGCTGAGAAACAGGAGGGAGGGCAGGTGAAGATTAGGGTGGAAGGACCCAGAAGGAGGTTGTATCTGCACATTGGAAGCCTTGTTGTGTGTTTACATCGACTCTAAGGACAAAGGTAAGCCATGTAAAGTTTTCATTTTGATTTCCACACCTTTTCCCTCATGATGTAAAATGCCACTTAGAGATAAGCTCCATTCTATTTTATTCTTTTTTTCTTTTCATTTGATTTTTATTCTTCATTCTCTGTGTGCATGTCTTTAAAACAAAATACGGACTATACTGCACATGGTGCTTTGTAAATGGCTTGTTTTCACGTAATATTTTCCATGTCATTGAATAGTATTCCAAAATAAGATTTCTAAGAGCTGTATAGCATTTCGTTAGGTGGACATCATGTAATTTTTTTAATTCTTATTTTTTATTGAAGTATAGTCGATTTATAATGTGAGTTCCATGTGTACAACAAAGTGAATCAGTTATACATATGCATACGTATATTTTTTTCAGATTCTTTTCCATTACAGCTCATTACAAGAAATTGAATATAGTTCCCTGTAGGTCCTTGTTGTTTATTTTGTATATAATAATGTGTATCTATTAATCCCAAACTCCTAATCTATCTCCCCCTTTCCCCCTAGTAACCACAGTTTGTTTTCTATGTCTGTGAGTCTATTTCAGGTTTGTAAGTAAAATATGTATCTCTCTTTTTTTTAAGATTCCACATATAAGAGACATCATATGATATTTTTCTTTCTCTGTCTGACTTACTTCACCTAATATGATCATCTCTAGGTCCAACCCTGTTGCTGCAAATGGCATTATTTTATTCTTTTTATGGTTGAGTAATATTCCATTGTATATACCACATCTTTTTTATTCATTCATCTATTTAGAGACATTTAGGTTATTTCCATGTCTTGGCTATTGTAAACCGTGCTGCTGTGAACATTGGGGTGCATTTGTCTTTTTGAATTATAGTTTTCTCTGAATACATGCCCAGGAGTGGGATTGCTGGGTTATAAGTTAAGTCTATTTTTAGTTTTTAAGGAACCTCCATAGAGTCCTCCATAGTGGCTGCACCAATTTATATTCCCACCAACAGTGTAGGAGGGTTTCCTTTTTCTCCACACCCTCCCCAGCATTTATTATCTGTAGCCTTTTTAATGGTGGCCATTCTGACCTATGTGAGGTGGTACTTCATTGTAGTTCTGATTTGCATTTCTCTAAGAATTAGCAATAGTGAGCGTCTTTTCACATGCCTGTTGGCCATCTGGATGTCTTCTTTGAAGAAATGTCTGTTTAGATCTTCTGCCCATTTTTGGATTGGGTTGCCTGTTCTTTGATTTTAAGCTGTGTGAGCTGTTTGTATATTTTGGAAATGAGCCCCTTGTTGGTCACATCATTAGCAAATATTTTTTCCCATTCTGTAGGCTGTCTTTTCATTTTGTTGATGGAATCTTCAGATGTGCAAAAGCTTTTAAGTTTAATTAGGTCCCATCTGTTTATTTTGCTTTTATATCCGTTACTCTAGGACCTGGTGGAAAAAATATTGCTGCGATTTATGTCAAAGAGTGTTGTGCCTATGCTTTCCTCTAGGAGTTTCATAGTATGTGGTCTTACATTTAGGTCTTTAATCCATTTTGAGTTTACTTTTGTACATGGTGCTAGAGAATGCTCTAATGCTCTTTTACAGGTAGCTGTCCAGCTTTCCTAGCACTACTTATTGAAGAGACTGTCTTTTCTCCACTGTATATTCTTGCCTCCTTTGTCATAGATTAATTGACCATAAGTGTGTGGGTTTATTTCTGGACTTTCTATTCTGTTCCATTGATCTACGTGTCTGTTTTTGTGCCAGTACCATACTGTTTTGATTAGTGTAGCTTTGTAGTATAGTCTGAAGCCAGGGACCATGATTCCCCCAGCTCTGTTCTTCTTTCTCAAGATTGTTTTAGCTGTTCCAGGTCCTTTGTGCTTTCACACAAATGTTAACATTTTTTTTTCTGGTTCTGTAAAAAAATATCATTGGTAATTCAATAGAGATTGCATTGAATCTGTATATTGCCTTGGGTAGGTATGATCATTTTAACAATACTGAGTCTTCCAATTCAAGAACATGGCATATCTTTCCATCCGTCTGTGTTGTCTTCAGTTTCTTTCATTAGCGTCTTATAGTTTTCAGAGTACAGCTGCAAAAGAAGGTTCAAAACTAGTGTGCACTAGGGATCAGGAGTCTGGGTAACCTTCCAGCCCTGATTTTAGAGGTTTAGTAAGCCTTTCACAAATGTTCATGGCCAAATTATGAATCATTTCATAAGACCTCTGTGACTTTATGTACAGTTTCCTCTTGCTGGAACATATTTTCCTTACCTGGAACAGACCCCCCACCTGCTTGGAGAGCTCCTGTTCATCCTTCAAAACCGTAGCCAGATGTCCCCTCTTCTGTGATACTTTGTCTGATCCTTCCCAGCCAGGTAGAATTATCACCCCCTTCCTCCTCCATACCACTGTACTTTGCATTCACTTTAATCATTGGTTGTTGTACAAATCATTTGCTTATATGTCTGCAAATCACACTAAGTTACCTGTCAAGGTATCTGAAGGAATTACATCCCATTTGCCTTTTTATCCCAGTTCATTGGCACAAAGGAGCTCAATGTAGTTTATTTTCTAACTGAACTAAATATTCTCAAGCCTCAAGTTCCCCAGTGTCAAAGGGGGATGGATGACAGTAGCTGTCCTAATTACCTTAAAGGATTTTTTAAAAGAGAGTAAGATGTGTGATTAATAAACATACCTTGATAAAAGGTATGAGAAACTCAGTGAAGGTCAAGTCCAATAACCTCTTGCTGGGCCAGAGCCCCTGGTTACTAGGCTGGACATAAATTGACCTTATTTGGCCCAGGGAGTGCTTGGGACTCTCCTAAGCCTTCTGCAGTCATTGAGAGCATGGGTGTGGCTGGGGGTCAGTTAAGGACAGTGATTAAGAGCTTATAAGGTTTAAAAGCTTGACCCCATCACACTGGAGTGCCTTCCCCTGCTTTATTTTTCTTCGCTGTGCTCATTGCTCTCTGACATCATCCAATAGAGTCATTTGCTTGATGGAATGTGTTTCCGTGGCAAAGGCTGCTGGTTGCCCACCCAGACCAACTCTGTCTTCCTCCTTGGCCCCTGGCCAGACCCCGTTCCCTAACCTTCCTGAAGATGGATGCAGCCACATGACTACGCTTTCACTCCCAGAAAGGAAATGGAAATGACGGTTGCCTCTCACCCCAGGCCTGGGCTTTAGCTTGGCGACCCCTCCATGCTCCCTTCCACTCACCTGACAGCTACTCAGACCTAGCAGCAGCCTGGCTCCATCCAAGCAGATGAAGACAGCATCGTATGTGCTTAGCAGAGCAAGGACTTGGAAGGAACCGGGTTCCCCCCAGTGACCAGCTGGAGCAGGGCTGCCCACTTACACACACCTTGAATTACTGCCCGGGAGAGAAATTCACTTCTTTGTTCTTCAATTGAATAAATGTTAGGGTCTTTTTGTTTAGCAATCCAACCTTACCCTAACTAATGTACCTTGATGCTTTGTGACAGCTGCGTCTTTGTCTCTTTTGTTCATTGCAGTATTCCCAGTGCTTAGAATAATACCTGATTCATAGGAGGTGCTCAAATTAATATTTGCTGTGGAAATCAATGGAGCCAGGCTGACAGTTTTTGAGTCACTGACAAGACATGGGACCTTAACCCCTTGGACCTCAGTTTCCTCACCTGTAAAGTGGGGATTGTAATTGTACCTTTTTTGATTACCGAGAAGATTAAAATAATATATTTACAGCTCACAGAAGAATGCTTAACACATAATAAGTACTCAGTAAGTGTTAGCTATTATTAATATTATTGCATAAATGTTGTATTTTCTGTAGCCTTTGAGGTTTCAGTAATACTGAAGAAAATTTCATGTTAAATTAGAAGAAACTTCGGGGATAAAGAAGCCATGCGGCTTGGACAGTAGATGTGTCCACTTCAGCCACTGGCTGGCACAAGTGAAGTGGATTCACCCCTTAATTGTTTCATGAATCCGTGTGATGGCTTTGGGAAACACACGGAAATTTATGCAAATTACATACAAATTCACATTAAAAATAGCCTCCCGTGTGCCTCTGCTTTTACTAGAAAGAATTGCGGTGGCTTTATACTCTGTGTGGGGTTGCGTCACGTTCCTCAACTGCAGGCTCAGAAAGACTCGCACCTGGAAGGAGGAAGGCGCATGAGCGTTGGGGGGGTTGGTGCACGTGGGGGGGGGGGTGTGCGCACGTCAGCGGGATGACAGAGGTGGTTAGTGAGGACAGCTTGGATACTGCAATCAGATACATGTGGCCGGTCCAGAATAAACTGTAAAATTCCAGGCTCCGAGGCCCTCCATCCAATCAGTCAGTCCTTCTAATCGGCAGCCATCTAACCACCTCCCATTATTATTTAACGGCTCACTTTAGGCCACAAGAGCTGCAAAAGGAACACAGGAAACATGTTCCTGGGTTGGGAATGTCAAATATCCTTGGAGCTCCGGGCCATGAAAAGTTGAGTAATCCTTGAGCCAATTGGTTTTTCCATGGGATCATCTGCGATTATGGCTGTAAAGAGGTTTGCAGTCTTGTGAATGGTTAGTGAGAGTGCCTGAGGTCACCATCATTATAATGGGGGTGGAGAGTGAGTAAGGAGCGAAGCCACGGGACCAGGGAACAGCATACAATATTTGTGGGGTTGACTGAACAGTTCTGCAGCATAATTACAGAGACCCAAACCTCTTCCGCTTTCCAAAGCAATTCAGACTTCAGATACTCATTCCAGGTAGCAGGATCATTCATTCATACAGGAATGCACTCATTTGTTCATTTAGCAAAGACACCGAGCACCTGCCTCAGGCGGGGTCCTGTGCTGGATTCCAAGAGTTAAAGATGGAAAAGACACGATCTTTGCTCACAAGGACATTTCTTCTCGCACCGGAGCTCACTAACCATCCAGCAGGGGAGATAAACCCATCATCAATAAATGCCACACCGCGTGCTGGGACAGTAATAGAAGCCTGGAGAGCAAGAGAAACAAAGGAGGCTGTACCTGGGAAGGTCAAGGCCACCTGGAGAAATGCACAGTGTCTCGAAGGGCGAGCAGACGCCTGCCAGGTGGATGGGCAGAGGGAGGGCTGTGTGCCAGGGCACAGAGCATGAAGCCATGTGGCCACGTGCTCCAAAATCCGATTTGGAAAATAGGGTTAATGGTGTCAGGATGTACCTTTCCCCAGTCGCGTCAGCCCAGGCATCCCTGACTCCTCCAAATGCCTGTGACATTTATGGAACCATGAGGCTTGTCTGGCAGTTGTCATACTCGGCGAGTCCTTCACTTGTTTGCCCTCTGCAGCCGCTGAGTGTCCTGTCTCTTCAAGGAGATTGTGAGTCCCCTGAGAAGTGAGGCTGTCTACTCTATCTTTAGCTCCCCTGGACCCAGGTCAATGCCTTTCTTGTGAGTATAGAGCAGGCAACAGACGTTTGTGGCAGGAGGTGTCCAAACTGATGACAGTGTCAGGATGCTCCTACTTTGGTGCACCCCCTCGGATGCCGTGCCATGTGCTGATTTGTGCATTATCTCATGTAATCGTCACAGTAACCTTGGGAGGTGAATACTAAATCTTCATTGTACAGATGAAGCCACTGAAGCTTAGAGACATTGCTTTTCTGGCAGAAGAGATGCAGCCTAGAAGTGATGGAAGTAGGATTTGAATGCCGGCTGACTGGCCCAAGGGCCAATGCTTCTAGCTCTGACTCTACCTATGGTAAATCCTGAGCTCTAACCAAATTGTGGTAATCTCTTCCTACGGCTGTCGCCTAAGCCAGGGGCTCCTTGAGCATGGCGGGGGTGGTGCTTGCTTCATCCTTGTACCCCCACACCTAGCATAGCACCTATTCTTCCAGGATGGATAATAAAGGGACAAGGGAGTTGTCCAGAGCAAATCTGGAAGGCTCCTGGAGGAAGCCAAGTTTTCTTGAGCCAAACTTGGAACATGGTGAGAGGCAAGCTGAAAAGAGGATGTGTGTGAAGGCTCAAAGGTGGATGTCATAAAGCCATTTATGGGGTGCTGTGTGCTTTGATGGAATGGAGAGGAACTAGAAATGTGTTTGGGGGAGGCCCAATCTCCTGGGTTACTTCAAGGGTACAGCTGGGGCACTTGGTGCTCCACATATGAACCCCTCTCCCTCCACGGGACCAGAACCAAGGCCACCTTTGGAGGGATGAAGGCCCTTGTTCCCCCGTGGAGGTGGACAGGCATCTCCAAGTGAGACACCACTAGAAGCTGTTGAGGAACTGGTTGAGAAGCATCATTTGTGGGTGACAATTAATTAAGTAAACATTTTTCAAGTGCCTATTATATTTGGGGGCTGATTCTAGGAACTGGGATAACGTCATGGTCCTCACAGAAGTTCTATTTTAGTGACAAAAGGTAGAGCGAATAAGTAAACTAACAGGCAAGCTAGGTAATGTCAGGTGGTAATAAATGCTCTGAGGAAAATCAAACAAGGTGGCAGCACAAAAGTGACTAGCACGGGAGAGGGAGGTCAGTGAAGGCCAGTCTGAGGAGATGATATTTGGGCTGAGGAAACTCGAATAACCAAATGGCACCAGCCATGCCAAGAGCTGGGGGTTGGGGGAAGGGGGAGTGTTCCAATCAGAGAGTCAGAGGGCACAGCATAGGCAAAGGTCCTGGGGTAGGAAAACCATGAACTAGATATACAAAGAGACCAGAGTGGCTGGATGGTGCTAAGCCAAGGGAGAGGGGTCCAAAAATGGGGTGAGACAGGCATGTGGGGCTAGAGTATGCAAGGCCTGGTCAGATTGTATTCCAAGTGCCAAGGTGTATTAGCTAGCTATTTCTGTGTAACAAATTTCCCAGAAATTTAGCAGTTCAAAACAAAACACATTTTTAATCTCCCCATTTATGTGGGTCAGGAATCTGGACATGTCCTTCACTGGGTCATCTGCTCAGGGTCTCTCACAGGCTGCAACCAAACCATGTGGTTGTTGGCAGGACTCAGGTCCTCATGGGCTGTCAGTCCGAGTACATCCCCTCAGTTCCTCACCATGCAGGCCACTCCAGTACAGCAACTTGCTTCATCAAAGCACACAAGAGGCATCAGAGTGCGTCTGATAGCAAGATGGAAGTCACTGTCTCTTGTAACCTAATCCCAGAAATGGCATGTCACCTTGGCCATATTCTATTTGTTAGAAGGAGGTTGTGAGTCCTGCCCCTGCTCAAGGAATACCAAGAGGAGGGGATCATTGAGGGGTCATCTTAGAAGTCTGCCTACCACTCACAGGAAGCCACTGGGGGTGTCTGAACAGGCAGGTGTCTGGTGTATATTTTCTTTTTTTAAAATACTATTTTAAAAAATTATAGTCAATTTACAATGTTGTGTTAATTTTTGTTGTACAGCATAGTGTTTATACACATTTATATGCATATATATATTCTTTTTCATATTTTTTTCATTATAGGCCATTACAAGGTATTGAATATAGTTCCCTGTGCTGTAGAGTAGGACCTTGTTGTTTATCTATTTTATGTATAGTAGTTAGTATCTACAAATCCTGAATTCTCAGCTTATTCCTTCCAACCCCCTTTCCCTCCTGGTAACCATACTTTTTTTCTATGTCTGTGAGTCTGTCTCTGTTTTATAAATAAGTTCATTTGTGAACCCCTCCTTTTTTTGTTTCCATATATAAGTGATATCATACAGTATTTTTCTTTCTCTTTCTGGCTTACTTAGCTTAGTATGACAATCTCTAGGTCCATCCATGTTGCTGCAAATGGCATTATTTTATTCTTTTTTATGGCTGAGTAGTATTCCATCACATATATATTTATAAAAGATATACATGATATATATGATATATATATCTCCACCAGTCATCTGTCAGTGGACTTTTAAGTTGCTTCCATGCCTTGGCTATTGTGGTCTGATGTATATTTTCAGAGGCTCGCTTTGGCTTTCTTGGGTGTTGGGGAGTGAGTGGGGGCTGGGCAAGGCTGGAAGCAGGAAGGCCAGTGGGGACGTCTATAAAAGAGGATGCCAGCTTGGACTAAGGAAGCGCCAGTGGAGGCAGAGATGTAGCACCAATGGACAGGAGGTGGGTGTGAGGGGAGAGGAAGTGGGGATGACACCTGAGCTCACTGTGGCATGTGCCTCCTGTCTGTGGGATGATGGTGCCCTTGGCTCTTGGGACGAGTGCTCTGTATTCTTCTCTTGGGACAGACAGGGTGGCTCAGTCCCCATCCTCCTCACCCAAGGTCGCACATTTGCTGGATGGCTGGCCAGCACCAGGAGCGCCGGCCGTGAGCAGAGAACAGATGTCTCCTTGCGCCAGGATGAGGGAGTGACCCCATGTCCTTGGTCTCATTAGTCTGCCCACGCTTAGACCATCCAAGCCGGGATGCTGGAAGCTGCTCACCTGTAACTGTGCTCACACAAGCAGTCAGAGCTGGAGAGGACCAAAGCTGTCTGTGTGCATGTGTCTGTCCGAGATGTGCTACACTGGAGTGGGGAGAAGGTTCAGGGCAGGGAGAGTTACCACTGATCCTAGAATGTCAGGGCGTCCGTAGCAAATAAATTCCAGACAAACACTTGAATTCTTCACCTAATCAGTGCCACCTCCACTAAATACCTGCTCGAGGTGAAAAAATAAAAAGACAGATAACTATGTCAGACTCACTGCTCCGCACTTGATAGCTATCTCACTGAATCCTCATCACAACCCAGTGAAGTAGGCACTAGTATTATCCCCTTTCATTGATGGGAAAACTGAGGCTTAGAGACGTTAAGCCACTTGCCCAAGGTGACGAAGCCAAGGAAAAGAGGCAGGTTTGACTCAAGTCTGACTCCAAACCCACGTTCCCAACCACAACCACCACCCTGCCTCCCCTGGAGGCTGGTTAAGGATTTGTTTCCTAGTTCCAGGGGTGAAACTAGATGGAGCTTGTCGCCTGAGAGGGGAACAATTCAGGTCTCACTAGTACAGGATGCGGCAGATGGTGCCCCCTGGTGGTGATAGTGGGGAAGTGCAGGGGTGGGAACATGGAGGCGCTCAGGGTTGGCAGTTTGAGTTGGGGGACAGACTTAGAGCTGTGTCCTTTGAGCAGAGAGCTAGTTCTAGTGAATCAGGCTGTCCCCAGGCTTTTTGCAAGAGCACGTCTCCTTTCCTGGGAGCCACGGCATGCCAGGTTAGCCAGGCGCTCATCAGAGGTGATACACTCCAGTAACCCAATTGACATCACCAAACACCAGCCACACTCTATCATTCAAACCTAGCGTCTGCACCTAAATTCAGACTCCTGCACATACCATACTGGCATCATCTTGTTTACACCGTAGGGCCTAGGATTTGGGCTAATTTAGAGGTCAGCCTGGCAATAAAAGGGGAAAACCTCATGACTGGATTGTTTTGGCTTAGGGACCAGATGCTCCCTGGGGGATTCCTTGGAGACCCCGCCCACATAGTTCCCCAAGGTCCAACGTCATGGGGAGTTGGACAGGGACCACTTATAAGACAAGACAAGAAGTGCTCTGTAGCTCGGGGAACACAGAGGATGGGTGAGGGTTTCTGCTTGGTGGGCTGGGGAAGGCATAACATCAGGTTTTGGAAACATCAGGACATCCTGGGTTTTTGTCCCATCCCTGTTTTGAACCTCTTGATTAGGAACCACGAAGTGTGTTGACTCTGAGAATAAATACAGAAACAAATCTGACAAACTGCGTCTCTGAAGGTCTCTCCCCATCACCTGCCATGGTTGTCCTCGGGCTGTGAGAGGCCCCCTTCCCGGGGAGGGAGCGGGTGAGTGGGGCAGCTGGGATCTGGGATGCCTGTGTTCTATTTCCAGCAGCTATCCCTGACTCACGGCGTGACCTTGCTGAGGTCATGGCTATGTTTTCCTTGCTGGGGGAAAATCAGAGGTAGCAAAGCTTGCATTTTCCCAAGGCATGGGGGTCCTGGAATATGGGGGACCTCCCTACTCCCCGTGAACCCCAGCCAAGTCTGCTCCTGCCTCTATGAACACAAAATGCTTTAGATTTGGATTCAAGGCACTTTGGCGGACACTCAGAGCAAGAAGCAAGGAGTTCCTGCCACAGCAAGACTTATGGCCACTTTTATATGCAGCGTCTCTCCAAACACTTTCCAGATCATGTTCCACACCGATATTTCCCCACGTGGCCTTCACAACGGCTGTGGAAGGGGAGAGGGAAGGTATTTTCTTTCTAGTTTCAAGATGAGGCAACCAAGGCCAAGACCATCATTTCTCAACATTTTCATTACTGGGGACCCCTTTTTATTATTTTACTACCACGCCTCCCCATTTTGCAGGACCTTGTTAAACGTGCTGCACTTATTAGGTAGAATTTCATCTGTTTTCCTTAATCAAAGTCACCAGCTTCTGCTCAGCACAAAAGAACTACCCCGAGTTCATTGCCAAGAACTGCGGCATTTGCTCTGGGTGACTTCCTCCTAGACAAAGGCCCAGTTTTCACCGGATATTTTGAAATTCTGAAAAGACTTGATCCTCGGGGGCCCAGGGATCCCAGGCTGGGAAGTACTTCTCCAGAGAGATAGATTGGCCCAGGAAGGGTTCTGTGGCTAATGCTGGGGCCGGGACTGGGTCCAGGGGCCTGACGCCCAGGCCAGGGCTTCCACCCAACCAGGCCACTCTGCGGAGAGGGCTAGTGCCCACTTAGACACACAGGCACAAGGACTCACGCATGCAAGACAGCAGCCCAACCAAACGCAGGTGTCCTGAAGCAACAATGCTTGGGGCTCAAACCAGTAAGAAATAGGTTCCCCTCAGTACTGGAGTGAGGAGCTGGAACCCAGCCTGAGGCTGGAGGGGTGGAGGGTGTAACAGATCATTCCAGAGTGTTACTGGAGGGTGGCGATGGGGGGTGGGGGGTGGGAGCCCCAATTCGTCTGCAACCCACCTTCACTCTGACACTGCAATCATGCATCATTTATGCAGCCCGGGGCGTTCACCCACTCTGGGACCATTCAGACTATTCTCCCAGCACCTGCCTCTTTAAGGAGATGAGACCAGAGTCGGGGCTGAGCCCCTGCAGCTGGGGATGACAAAGACAAACTGAGGACACTGGGGGAGGGGGGACACAGGCAAGGGGACTCGGGAGGTCTGGCGTGGAGGCCTGGGGTGTAAGCAGGGAAAGAGCTGTAAGACCCCAAACGCCTCAGAGCTCCCCGCAGTGCCTCTGTACACCCCCTCCCCCAGCCCGGGCTCCTGCAAACACTCCTCCTCTGTTGAGATCTTGGCTCCGTCCCAGAGGCTTAGATTTTTGCTCCATCGGAAGGCACCAAGCTGCACGTACCTCTGGAAAAAGGCCGAGGGCTTAGTCTTGTGGCTTCAGGATTCAAGCCTCCTCCAATCCCCGTGGGGCCAGGGGCCAGTGCAGGGTCTCTGAGGGCCTGTTGCCCAACAGCTGTTCCTGGGTTATTTTGGTCCAGGGGGAGCTTATCAATCCCAGGACATTTGGATCAAAATAGCCAACTGCAGGACAATCTCTTGGTGGCTGTGGGGACCTCTCCCTAGAAAAAAAGTTTCTAAAGTGGGGCTGGGGAGGGAAAGGAGTTTGGCTTGGGGGTGGGGACGTGTCTGAGGCTACACTCATCCCCTCCTTGCTGCCCTTTCAGCCTTAGCATCTCTCTGACCACCTTCTTTGGGGGAGCGAAGCTGGGGGTTTGTTGGGGAAGGAGTAGAAATCAAGAGAGAAAAAAAATCATTTTTAAACTTAGTTTCTTGACTCTGTGGTCTTCTCCCAAGGCTGGTGTCATACCTGTTACCTTTTCCCATTTTACAGATGGGATTCAGGGGGTCCAGAGAGGTAGAGGCACTGGTACTGAGGCCACTCAGCTGGGAACCTTGGCCTCCGACCGCAGGCCACAGTGCCTCTCCGTTGGGTCTCGTTTAGACCAGCAGCAGATCCGGGCCCAGGTGGCTGCCAGCTTCATGACGAACTCAGAGCCAGCATGGAAACTGCTGACTGGCCCTGGCCTTCCTTAGGGCCACAGCAGGGGTCCTGGCATCACCTGCCCCGCTGAGATGGGTTAAGTGTGGGTAGAGGAAAGGAGGAAGACCGGCCACCCTGGAGCTCCCTGGAGTTTCGCTCAAACCCAGGTCATTAGACCCTGGCGCGGCCCCCGAGAGCCGCCGGGATTGCCCCGGGCTCAGAGCCAGAGTGACCCAGGTCGCGCTCCCTTTTGCAACCGGGGTGGCGCGTGGGGAGCGCGCTTTGGCGCTAGGCGGGCGCGGACGCGGGTGTGTGGGGCCCACGCCCCCCGACACGCCCTCTGGAAACCTCCGAGGTGGGGGGCGCTTGGTAACTGAACTTGGTTGTCGAGAGCTCCGCGCCAAGTGCGCGCGACAGGTCTTATTGCCCGGTGTCGGAAATAAGCTGCCCGGGCGGGGCCGCGCTGGGCGACGGCCACTCCGCCACCCCTACCGCTCCCGCCTCTCCTCCGGGATTTTCCAGCGGGTTAATTTCCTGTCCTGCTAAATCCTTCGCGAGTCCCTCGCGCCTCCCTCCCCGGCTCTCCCCCCTCCGTCCCGGCCGCCCCGGGCTCCCTAGTCGGTCCGCGCCGCGCTCCATCGCCCCCCCCCGCGCCCGGCCGCCCTCCGGCTCCCCGCGCCCGGCCTCTCGGACCCCGCGCGCCGCCCCGCGCCAGGGCTCGGCCCCAGAGCGCGTCCGCGTCGCCGCCGCTCGCGCGGGTCCCCGGCCATGCGCCCCCGCGCCGCCCCCCGCGCCCCCGCCGCCGCCGCCGCCGCCGCCGCCGCCGCGCTCGGGCTCTGCAGCCTCCTGCTGCTGCTCCGGCCCGGACACGCGTGCCCCGCGGGCTGCGCCTGCACCGACCCGCACACCGTGGACTGCCGCGACCGCGGGCTGCCCAGCGTGCCCGACCCCTTCCCCCTGGACGTGCGCAAGCTGCTGGTGGCGGGCAACCGCATCCAGCACATCCCCGAGGACTTCTTCATCTTCTACGGCGACCTGGTCTACCTGGACTTCAGGAACAACTCGCTGCGCTCGCTGGAGGAGGGCACGTTCAGCGGCTCGGCCAAGCTCGCCTTCCTCGACCTCAGCTACAACAACCTGACCCAGCTGGGCGCCGGCGCCTTCCGCTCGGCCGGGAGGCTGGTCAAGCTGAGCCTGGCCAACAACCGCCTGGCGGGCGTGCACGAGGCCGCCTTCGAGACCCTGGAGTCGCTGCAGGTGCTGGAGCTCAACGACAACGACCTGCGCGGCCTCAGCGTGGCCGCCCTGGCCGCGCTGCCCGCGCTGCGCACCCTGCGCCTGGACGGGAACCCCTGGCTCTGCGACTGCGACTTCGCCCGCCTCTTCTCCTGGATGCAGGAGAACGAGTCCAAGCTGCCCAAAGGTGAGCCTGCCGGGCCGGGGCCGGGGCCGGGAGACGGAGGAGGGGAGCGCGCGGGCAGAGGCCGCCGCAGCCCGCGAGCCTCGCGGCCGGGGCCGCGGCTTGAGCCTGGAAGGGGAGGCGCGGGTGCTCCTGGCCACCGTCCTGGAGGGGAGTTCCTCCGGTGCGTCCCTCGCAGGCCCCCAGCCTGCACTTTTCCTGGGACTCTGCTAGGAAAGGGGAGTGGGGAGGGGCGCGTCCGGAATTCTCTGGACTTTCGGGCCTCGTTGCCCGGCTTTTCGTCCCCTTTCGCCGACGACGTTGAGGACCTGGCTTTCCAAGATCGTCTCATGGGGCCTTGGGACCTAGTACTGGTGGGCGTGGGTTATTTCTGGGCCCCTCCTAAGTGGGCGTCTGCTCAGCACCGTTCTCACCACGCTGAACACGGAGAGAGAGGCAGCCAGTCCTGAGAGCTCTCCAGCAGCACCCGGAGCCTGAGCAGGTCTCTGTTTTCTCAGCTCCTGATTTGTTCTTTCATCTAACAGGGGTGAGGAATTTTCCTGGTAAGGATAACAGCGGCCAGTGATGCCCTAAAGATTTGCTGTTCCGTAGCTTTTCAGCCCGGATGTGAAATTGCTGAACAAAAATCTTGCGGGCTGGTGCACCTTTTGTTTGCCTGGTGCACTTTTCTGGTGATGACCTGGACATAATGCCCGCCTGGCAAATAGGAACATGAGGGGGCCTGTGAAGGCCAGCAGGAAGGAAGCAAAGGCAGAGCCAAGAAGAGGGGACCCCCCAACATCCAGAGGGATGAGCCCTGGGACAGGGAGCAGGTGGAATGGCTACACCTTCAGTGGATTCCAGTCTGCCGCTGGTGAGCACGTGAGCCTGGCTCCCAGCAGTGACCTCTTAGAGCCAGACTCTACCTCCCCCCTTGCCCTGGAGGGTTTGGTAGAGTAGGAACCAGAGCTGTAAGACCCATGTTATGAAAGATGACATAGATGTGGATTTATCTTTGGTATATATATATATATACCAAATATATATATATATATATTTTCTGTTTATTGAGAATTCGAGGATGCTACTCGTCTCTGCCCTGAATTCCCATGCTCACTTATTCATTCTGTGCTGTCACTAAGCCCACAGGCCAGGTAGCGGGGCAATCCCTCCTCTGCAGACGCGGGCCCCTGCTCTGGCGCTTTCAGCCCGGGCTGGCTCTTCCTCACGAGCAGGTCCTAAAAAGATCTGACCTGCGAGGTACAGAGTCCCCTGCCTTTAAAGTGAATGCTTGCATTCTCCTGCCTGGCTTCCCAGGCCCTCCCCATCAGAAGACTGCCGTGGAGACAGGAAGGTCTGGATCCGGGCCTCGCTGTGGAACGGGGGTATGGTTCTGTTGGCTCCTGCCGTGGATTTGGCTTCATGAACCCCCATTGTTAGTTGTGGTGGTATAATTGGTTCCCACCATCATTCACATGAGGGCTCAAAGTTATGGGGTTAGGAGCTGTGGGTTTCAGCCTCAGTTCTGCCACAGGTGACTGTGACCTTGAATAGGACACGTATCCTGTCTGGGCCTCGGCTTCCTCATCTCTAAAGGACTTTGGTTGACTTCTGAAGTCTCTAGGAAGGCCTTGGTTTAGTCTGAAGGCATAGGTTGGAGTCCTGGCTTAAAACCTGGGGTGACTCTGAGCAAGTCACTTAAGTTTTTTGAGCCTCCTCTTCTGTGTGAAATCAGGACATGGGAAGGCTGGCCAGTCCATCTGACCAGTGATTGTCAGGATCAAAACCAGATAATGTGGGTAAATGAAAGAGCAGTGAGGATAGAAAATGTTATTTTTCCTGCTGTCTGTATTATAGGAAAGAAAAGAGACACCAGATGGGGAGGTGTGGCTGGGGGGTCAGGGGGCACAGGTCCAAAGTGACAGACAGGGTCCAGGCCCTGGTGGAGGGTTGGCCTCATTCAGGAGGAAGCGGACAGAGACGTGCAAGGGCAGCCTGAGGGCTTCCGGCACCTCGGGGTGAAGTACCAAGAGCAGCTTGGCCTCACTGCCCACTGCCCAGGTTGTGCGGCCAGAGCAGTGTCCCTAGCTCTGTGAACCGGAGGTGGGATGGGTGTGGTGGGCCTGGCCCAGGCCTTCACATGAGAGGGCTGAGTTCCGATTTATGATCCCAGGGAAGTCCCTGACCTCTCTGCCTCCTCTTTAGACCACGGAGCAGAACCCCATAGCATCTTTGCGGTGAAGCTTGAACAAGGTCAGCTCTGTCAAGGGCGCGGTGATCTTGGTGCGGAGCAGGTGATCGCTGCACGTCAGCCACTCCCTCCCCTCCTTCCGCTGCGTCTGGGCCTCTCAGGGGCAGCGGGGGAATGACCAAGAGCCAGACTCTGGCGCAGAGCTGCTTGGTTCACATCCTGCCTCTGCTTCTTACTAGCTCTGTGCCCTTTTGCCTCTCAGTTTCCTCACCTGTAAAATGGGGACGATACTAGCGCCCACCTCGCAGGGCTGTTGGGAGGATTAGAAGGGTGTTAGTTATGAAGTAAGAACCGAGCCTGACACACAGTACGTACTAGTAAGCATTCGTGCTGTTATTATTATCCTGTTTTCTCCAGAAGGCTCGGAGAGGTGATGGGAGTGACTTGCCCAAGGTCACACTGAGAGTTAAAAACAGCTGGGGGTCCACTAGGGCCTTTTGGCTCCCAGCCATGCTGCCCACCCACTTTCTGCCAAGGGAAGCCCTGAGCTCCAGGGCTTTCTAGGCAGGCGCCCTGCCTCTCCCAGGGGAGGAGAGTCAGAGGACCGAGCAGAGGGGACCTCATCCTCATTGCTTTTCCTTCACCTCCCCTGGAGAAGCAAACTGAACAGAGCAAGTGACCCTGAGTAGCTCTGACAGCACAAAAATGTGATGGTCTGCCAGGGGAGCCACCGCCGCACTGATGGGAGCACTCAGTCACAGAGCAAGGAGCACCACGGGGCCACTGGTCCCCTCTGCTTTGGCTCCTTTGAGGCTGGGTTGTGGGAGGAGGTCTAGGTCTGAGGACTCGGGAGGAGCTGCCCTGCGGGTACTGGGTCTGAAGGGAGAGGGCGGCGGATGCCTGCCAGGATGCCCACCTGCCAGCTTAGCAAAAACAAGCAGGCGACCAAACCCCAAGCAAGAAAACAAACAAAACCCCGGGAGGCCTAACTCACTCTGAATTTCAGAAAAACAGTGAATAATATTTTGTATTATAAGTATGCCCCATGCAATGTTTGGGATATACACACCCAAAATTATCTGTTGTTTTTCTGCCATTCAACTGTCCTTGGCCGCCCTGTATTTTCCCCGGTGGCTCTACCTTATGGTGTACATTGTCACTTTGTGGTTTATGGGTGCCGTCTCTGTGTCTGGCAGGTTCCTTTCCCCGCAGTTCACCCAATAAGAAGCAAACGAGTGAAGTGCTTTGCACAGGGTCCGATCACTAGTGGCCGAGATGGACTCGCATGCAGGGGGTTTGGGCCCCACTCCTGGTTCTCTCTGATGGCACAGGATGGAGGGCGGGGGTGGGGAATAGCCCCATCACTGTCCTACTGTCTCCGACTCTCCTGGGTGGCGACTGGCTGACCTCCCCGCCCCAGGTGCTGCACTGGGTTTGTTGGTTCTTCCTAGACACCATGGGTCCCAGGCCATGTGGGATAGTGTGTTGCCAAGGGGACAGTGACTTTCCCTCTTGAAGTAGAAAGAGCTCCAGATCTGGAAGCAAGCGACCTGGGGAGTCGCTCAGATGACCAGTCGGGTAGAGAGGGAGAGATGGGGAGGGTCTGGGGAGACAGCGAAGCATCAGGACCCCACCCTTCTCAGCAGGCAGGGATCTTGAAAGCCTTCCAGTCCCTCCCATTGCCTCCAGTTTAGGTTGATGGCAGCCCAGCGAGGCGGGTAGGGAATGAAGACACACGGGTGGTGCTGACCCTCTGTGTGCTCATCACCTGGAGAGCTTGCTTGACATGCGGAGTCCTGGGCCCCCAGGCTTGCTGGGTGTGCGCCTGGGGGAAGAGGCCTGGGGACCTGCATTTTAATCCCACCCCTCCCCCAGCACTACTGCCACCAGGGGCTTGCAGTGCCCACTCACAAAAGCTGGAAAACCACTGCTGGGATTAAAGATTGGGAAGGCCTGGGGGGGAGCCAGGTCCCTCCAGAGACCCCACTGTTGGGACCCAGGGGGCGGTTGTCTGTGTGGCAGGCAACCTGGGGCTCTGGGCCGGCAGGATGTCTCGCGTGTCCCAGCCTTGCTCTCAGGCAGGTAAGGCCACTGGGTGTGAGAAACTGTAGCCGGCAGGCAAGGGGCTGTCTCTGAGCTCAGAGGGGCCCGGGGCCAGCAGGCTTCCCTGGGCACACAGGCCACACCATGCCCTGGGAGTGCATCTCAGGAGGGGCCGCGCAGGTGCTGGGGGCGGAGGCAGGACTTTTACCTTCCTTTGTAGCCACAGCCTCGTTTGGCCTGCGGGTCACAGCCCATGGTCCCAGAGGGGAGATCTGAGCTGATCATGTACCCAGGCCCTGAACGGTAGGGAGGGGAGCCGGGGGGAGCACGGGCACACGTGGTGCCTTGGCTCTGCTCACCCTGGCCCCCTGGGTGGGGACAGCCTCCCAGCCATGGTCCACTGTAGTGCCTGGAGCATCCAGGCTTAGGTGGCTAGGTCCCTGCAGGGCGGACCCTGCTGGCTGGCAGAGTCCTCCCTGGGGGTGGCGGGTGGCTCATGACGGGTCCCCTGCCAGTTCCATCACTAACCCTGCCCGCTTACCAGGCGGGACTCACGACCTTCTGGGGGGTCCTGCCCGCATCTCCCAGCACCTCTGCTTCCCTTTCCTGATGTCAGACACTCTGAGGGCCTGGTCTGGTCAGAGGAGTGGGGACTTCTTATCATACTGACAAAAGAAACAGTAACTCAGCCAAAGGGACACAAGCCGATGCTTGCCTGGAGTTCACACGGGTCCTTTCTCCCAGGTGACTCCATGGTGACTCAGTTTTTTTGCTTTAAAAATGAAAGCAGTTTTATTTTGCTGATTATAAAACTGGTTCCTTGGAGGCTTGGGAAATGTGGACAAGTATTGTGACGAGAATAAACCCCCCCCCCCCGAATCTCACCGCTGTGGAAGGTTTACTGTGCTTCGTTCTGGCTTTATCCTTACGTATACGTGTGTATTTTAAACAATCAGGTATTTTCCTGTACATCTTATTACTGACTTTTTTCTTCTTTCTGAGCGGTAAGTTTCCCGTCATTATAACTCTTTGAAAATTTAACTTTTTATGGCCTCATAAGAGGGCGTTTTATAGATCTGTTCATTGAACCTGTCTCCTTCTGTTAGAAATGTGAGTTGTTTTCTTTGCTGAACTGAACATCCACATTCATGCAAGTTTGCAGACGCCTCTGGTCACTTCCTTGCGGTGGATCCTTTGAGGTGGAACCTGAGGGTGAGGGTCTGTGGTTATTTAAAACTTCTGCATACGTTTTGGCCTCTTTGCACCCCAGACAGCTGGCACCCTTGGCAAATAGAAAGTCTGTTTCACCACACCTCTCTCAGATTGATGTATTATTTTTAAACGATTTTTCCAGTTTGACAGACAGAACAATGACGTCTTCTAATTGCTTTGATTTTCACGGCTTGATTGCCAGCGGACCGGACACTTGAAGTGTGTTTACACACCTCAGAGAACCCCGCGCCTGGCAGAGGTTGACTGAGGTCTCACTCGCTCCTGCCAGTGGCCGCCCTCCTGCTGTTGGCAGGTCAGCACATGCCCTGTGTGCCACAGGCTCCTGTGTTTTCAACTTGTCTCTCAATTAGAGTCGAGTCCCCGGTGTCGTCTTTCTCCCCATCCCCAGTGTCCCGGCCGGGTGTCAGCGTTTACGGGCACCTCAGTCTGGCGTTCCCGGGAGAGTCGACTGCACACATGACCTGAAACAACCCTGCCCTGTCTCTTCTCTCCCTGGAGGGCCCCACCCGCTCCTGCTCCTCTGTGCCAAACGCTGGATCTTTCTAGAAATGTCATCTTCATCGTGCTGCTCTGTCAATTAGCTCAAAGGGCGACCTCATGGCGGGGCCACATGGGGCAGCAGGCCTGCCTTCCTGCCCAGCTAGGACAGCCCCCGGGGAGCACAGTTGGGGATTTGCTCTGGAGATGCCAGTGTCACCGTCACCTGAAGCTGACCGGCTGCCAGCCGACTCAGATACCCAAAGGCGTATTAGGCCATTCGGCCGAGCGGCCGTCCAGCTCCTTCTGTCTCAGAATCCTGTGGTCTCCAGTGAAGCCTGGAATGAGGAGCCTGGCAGGCCTTGTGACCTTCAGGCTGGCAGTGTGACAAGGGCACAGAAGGACCTCCGCTATGTGAGTTGTCACGATGACCTGGATTGGGCGCGTTCATGGTTACAGGAGCCAAATTGTATCCTGAACACGGTCACCGTAGCATCACAGTGGAGTGTGTCACTCTGGTCCTGGGAGCGTCCTGGGCTCCTGCCCTCAGGACTTGGCCCCAGTGGCGCCAGGTCCCCGATCCTCCCCGCTACTGCTCCCATTCCCACCTCTGCTTCTCGGCCTTTCTGGTTCCTACTTAGCCTTTCGGCCTCCAGCCCTCCGGGCCCCCTAGGCCGGGCTGGGAGCCTGGCCTGTGTCACCTCATTGGCTGCTGTATCACCTCTGAGACCACTGCTCGACACGGCCAGTTCACAGGTCTGGCCCGTTTTAAGGAGTCGACACGTGTCTTTCTCTCCTGGAATCCCAGCAGTTGGTACAATAAATGGTGTGTTTGGAAACTTTCTGATGGCTTCCAGCACTAGAGTAAACCAGCTCCCTCCCATGGCCACACCCTCACCGCAGCCACACCAGCCTTCCTCTGTCCCGGGGACACGCCAAGTGCCAGAGTCCAACCAAGACCTCTGAACTTACTGCTCCCACTCGGACGTTTCCCCCTTCCAATGGCTACATTGTCCTCAGCATCAGGCCCCCAGTCAGATGCCCCCTCCTCCGAGAGGCCTTCCATGACCGCCCCACCCAAGCAGTCCTGCCCCCACCCTACTCATCTCTGTCACAGCCCCTTGGGGCATCTGTGTCATCGCACTCCCGAGTCCACATTATCTTGTTCACAAGTCCTGTGCCTCTAGAAACACGGGCTGCAGATCAGCATGCTCCCTGCTGTGTCCCCAGCACTGGGGCCGGGCCCAGCGTAGAAGGGGCTCCACGGGGCTGTGGGTATGTGTGACTGGACGAATGCACACTCCCGAGGCCTCTGTCACCAGGGCCATCGGGGGGCTGGCCAAGATCACTGGCCTTGGCTTTTGTCCCTACCAAATACCCCCGGCCCAACTACGATCAGCCAAGGATATCTGGATCACCTTTCAGCAGAGGCCGAGGCCTGGCCTGGGGGCTCTCTGGGTTCCTTTACCACATCTGTGTGATCCTGGTCAGATCCTTTGCCTCCCTGAGCCTCGACTCTCTGCCCTGAAGGAGGCGTGGGGGCCAGCTGTCCGGCCCCGTCTGTTAGAGCAGTGCTGGCAGGACGGGGGACGGGGCCATTCTGGGAGCCCGTTATCCTCTGCTCTGCCGGGTGCAGTGTGAGTGGCTGGTGGAGGGAGTTCAGGACACCGAGGCTGCAGATCTCCGCTTACCCCGCTGAATTGGAAACCAGCTTCATCTGGTGTTAGCAAACAGAAGGTTATCTTGTAAGGATGTGGGTGTCACCGGGAGCCCTGGGTCCCGAACAGTCAGGCTCCAGAGAGCTCTGGGGTGAGGCCTGGGAGGCTGCAGGGAACACAGCGCCTCTGTCTCTCACCCTCTGCCTCTCACACTGTCTTTTATTCTCATCTCCATATACCGATGGGCTTCCTCTGCTTTTTCATCCACGTGGCAAAAAAACATCTGCTCCATTCAAAAGACAGCCGAGGCTGGGCGGGACTGTGCTGTCTTAGTCCCGATTTCCAGGTCCCGGGAGGAAGCTGTGTGGCTGCTTCTGGGGGCCGCCCCTCTTTTGGTCCAGGCAGCTGAAGGGATGGTCGCGGTGACATTGTACACAAGGGCTGCCAGAGCTGTGGGACGGAGCTCAGGGCTGGGGGTGGGCAGGCCACCCACTAGGCATCCAGCTGGGCATCCAGATAAATCCCCTGATGCTCCTGGGCTCCAGGCTCCTCTCTGTCAAGTGCACGCGATGGCATCTTCCCTTTGACCTCCAGCGATATCATATGAAGGTGCTCAAAGCGCAGCTCCCTCCGGCACTGCATGTAGAAGCTGTTCTTTTTCTCCTTATCCAATTCAGAGAAATGTGGACAAACAGGCTTACAAATCCCACAGGATTTGAGCACTGCCTGTCAAATCCCAGATGTCTGCAACCCACGCAGACGGGCATTATCTGTGTTCACAGCACATCCTCCCAGCAGCTCTCAGCCTGGCCCCTCCGCTTCAGAGGCTGCCCTCCCGGGGGCCCCTGGTGCCTCATCTCCCCCCTCCTCTGGGCTGGTCATGAGGTGGATGCCAAGGGCAGGAGTCAGGACCTGGAGGGAGCTGTGGGCCACTCGGAATTAAGGGGCAGATTCTCAGACATGGACCCAAACCAGACAGCTGGGAATCGGGGTCCCTGTCCCTGCTCCGTTGTTAGCCAGCAGCCAACCTGAGTCACGTCCCCTCTCTCAGTTGCTCTAAATCAGGAGTGGCAACTCAGGTGTCCCCGGGAGCTGCAGGTGGGAGCCATCAGAGAAGGTGGGGCAGGAGGAGAACACATGCATGGGAGAAACAGCAGAGCATCGTGCTGGCTGAACTCCCCAGGCCTGGATGCCAAAGCTGTAGACCCCTGGGCCCCTTTGACCACTGATTTTGGCTGGCTTTGTGCCCCCTGGAACCAGCCTCCTCCAGGTCATGGGGTGAGAGGGTCTGGAAGCCACTCGCCTTCAGCTCCCAGCAAAGGCCTTCTGGGTGGCTTCCCTTGGCAAAGGCCCTACCACCCCGGTTTGCAGACAATCATTTATGATGGTTATGTTTGAAAAAAAGATATCATCTCTTGATGAAGAGGGAGGAGAGAGGAATCGAGGTAGTTAAATATTGCCCCCAGCGAGGCCTGCACACCTGGCCCAGGCCTTGACATGTGAGAGCTGAGTTCCAATGTAGACCCCGAATTATGATCCCAAGGAAGTCCCTGACCTCTGTGTGCCTCAGTTTCCCTGCCCCTAACTTCAGAACATGGAACAGAATCCCATAGCATCTTTGCGGTGAAGTTCAAACGAGGTCGGCTCATTTCTTTATATGAAGAAAATCCGCCCCCACAACCAACACACACACACACACACGCACACACAATTAGAAAGAATAGCATTGTTTTTTCACAAGACACCAAAAAGATGATGTCTTTTTAAAAATGTAACCATCATAAATGATACTCTGCATCAGAAATGAGAATGTCACATGGTCCCATTGAGGGGCTGAGAGCTTAGAGCTGAGGGCCAGGACACTGGCCCTGCTGCCACCTCCTGGACTTGGGCAGGTCACCTAACTTTTCTGGGCTGTGGTTCCCTCCTCTGTCACCCCGAGGTTTGTAGGGAAGATCAGGGAAATACTGATGCAAAAGAGCTTTAGAGGAAGATGGGGGCGTGCAGACACAGAAATGACTGTCCTGAAGGAAGAAGTCTTAAACCCACAGACCTATAGAACCAGGAGGCATGGATGCTGTGCAGGGCTAAATGGGGAGGTACCAGGGATGGTCAGGAGGCAGAAAGTGAAGGGAAAGGCAGGTGAGAGCCTTTACTGTGGTTTTCGCAGGAAGGAGTGGGCGAGGCAGGTTGAGGATTGGCTAGTTTGACTAATTTCAGGAGGCTTTGGCTAAAAGGGTGACCCCTAGTTGCCTAGTAAAGGGTGATTTAGGGCAGGGAGAGTCCTGGACCACAAGAACTTGGTAAAAGGAGGCAGGTCGGGTATGGGCTGGGATTGGTGGGTTTGCATAGCAGAGGTGTGCTCACCAGCAAAGGTTTGCTGTCTCTAGGAACTGGCCAACCTTGGAAGGGACAGTCCTTCCCCAGGTGGCAAGGCCTCAAGATGCCAAAGCTAAATAAAACACAGAAGGTAAAAATCATGATGCATCCCAGGGCCATTGCAGATGTCATTGAGTAGGTTGAGGTCATTAGGCTGGACCCTAATCCAGTCTGACTGGTGTCCTTATATAAAAGGGGGAATCTGAACACATGGATGCACAGAGGGAGAACCCCAGATGCAGGTGAAGGCTAAGCTCAGAATGATGAGTCTGCAAGCCAAGGAATGCTGAAGATGGCCAGCCAGTGACCAGACGCCAGGGGAGAGGCCACAGCCTCTCTCCCACAGCCCTGGGGAGGCACCAGCCCCGCCCACACCTGCATCTCAGACCTCTAGACTCCGGAACCATGAGACAACACAGTTCTGTTGTCAGGCCCCCAGATTATGGTCCTTTGTTATGACAGCCCTGGGGGATGACCACACGGGGTGGTCTTTGCCAGAAGCAGGGGGATGGATTCAGCAGCCTCCAAAAGAGCATCCAGCCCTCAGATTATCTGTGATGTCAGAACCAGTTGCCTCACTTGGTTTGCCTGTGGGAAATAAGCCCCCGCAGAACAAATCCGGCTCTTGTTTATTTGGTTCAGGGTTGTTCCTGCGTCCCGCCCTGAGATGGCTGCTCCCACTGCGCCACCGAGTGAGTGTCTGCTGTGTTCCCGGCACCGAGCTAAGCACTCTAGGGCCGCCCTGCCCAGTAGACCTGGCATGTGAGCCATGTGGGCGATTTAAATTTTTCTAGTAGCCACATTTAAAAAAGTCAGATGAGCAGGTGAAATGAACTTGAGTATTTTAATTAACCTAGCATATCCAAAATGTGCTTGTTTCAACTTATTATCAACAGAAAACCCATTCATGAGTTTCATATGAAGTCTTCAAAATCCCAGTGTGTTTTACCCTTACCGCACGTCTCAGTCCAGACTGGCCACGATCAAGTTCTCAATGTGTGGCCGGTGGCTCCTGTAGTGGACGGAGTAGCTCTACATCTGTTGGTGTCTTCTAAAGTGTCAGTGCCAGCCAGGGTCACTCCTTTTTACAGGTGACAATGCCAAAGCACAGAGAGGTTAATGCAACTTGGCCAAGGTCACCAGCCAAGAAGTGGCAGAAGGAGATAGGAGCCCGAGAGACTGGCTCCAGGTCTTTGTCACTAACCATGCACGGCTGCTCAGATGTCACATCAGAACCAGGTCCCTTAAGTACAAGCCCAGCCGCTTGGGTCCACAGCTCCTGTTTTAGACACAGAACCCAAATGAGTGAATGTTGGCGACTCAGAACCTTGCCTGGGGTGGGCAGGGTATAGCTCAGTGGTAGAATGTGTGCTTAGCGTGCACAGAGTCCTGGGTTCAATCCCCAATGCTTCCATTAAAAATAATAATAATAATAAATAAACCTAATTACCTCCTCCCCCAAAAATTAAAAATTAAAAAAAAAGAATCTTGACTTGGAGGGAATCAAAAGTGACTTGAACATAGTAGACATACAGAGTAGACTAAACACCTATTGGAAGCAAACTCATTTCCCGCTTTCCGCTCTTACGAGAGCTTTATCTGAAACAACGAGCCCTCCTTGCTTGCCAAACAGATGTCAAGTCATGTCATTCCTTGTTCAGAACTCTCCGGTGACTCCTGTATCATTGAGATTAGCAACCAACGTCCTTCCCAGGGCGTGCAGGGCCCTGCACGATCTGATCTCCTTTCTTCCTGATCTAATTGCCTCCTACTCCCACTTCATTCTCTCTGGTCCAGGCACCCAGACCCCTTGTTCCCCAAACACACCAGGCATAGTCCAACCTCAAGGCCTTTGCACTTGCTGCTTCCTGCACCTGGAGCACCCGTGTCCTGAAGTCCACATGACTTTCCCCCTCACTCCTGTTAGCTGCTTGCTCAGATGCCACCTTCTGGCTGAGATTTCCCTCCCAGCCCCACTGAACCCTGTGACCTGCTCCCTCCAGCTCTCCTTCCCTCCCCACTTCCTTTCTCCATAACACCTGTCACTGTCTGCCACATAATATGTTTTATTTGAGGTCTGTCTGTCTCCCCTCACTAAATTATAGTTACAAATGACTTTTTTCACTGTTTTTAGCCTGGTGCTAGAACTGCACTGGCATATACTGGGTGCATAATATGTGTTTGTTGAGTGAATGAGTGACTCATTTACTTTAGTGATGGATGCTAACCAAAGGCGAAGGGTGGGGTTGGGGGAAGAACAGGGAGGAGGTGGCCTCCAGAAAAATCCCCTTTGCTTAGAGAAACCAATTTGATAAATTAATTCTCATCAAAGTGTTAGTGACTTGAGGGTTACCCAGGAATAAATACAGTGAAGGCAGAAGGAAGGACCTCGGCTCACCACTGAGGCACTGTCTGTGTAGGATTTCAGGCTAGGGGTGCCCAGATGGGAGAGGTTTGGGGGGAAGGTTGGGGCCCCCAGGTCTTATCAAGTCACAGCTTATAAGCAATTATCTGGGCTTCCTGTCTGGGAGAAAATGCCAGATAATCTTTGTATTTGGAGAGTAAGACCACAGTGATACAGGAAAATGGATGTTTAACTTAGGAGAGCCGTGGAAGGACGTCGCCCCTGTCTTTAGATGTCTGAAGGGCTGTCACTGAACGTGGGAGATTTGCTTCGGCTTCAGAAGATGGACCCTTGGTTGCAAACCACAAGGAAGCTGGTTTTGATGCTTTATAAGGAGTAATGGCAGGCTGTGAGGGCTCTGAGAATGGGCTTTCTAGGGAGGTAGTGAGGTTGCCATCATTGGAGGCATTCAAGCAGAGACCAAACGACCACTTGTCTGTGGAGCATTAAGTACTGGGTGAGCTTCCTGCCACAGTGCTTCGGTCCTCTGACTCGGACTTTCTGGGGCTGCTTACATTTTGTCCTGGGTCCGCCTGCCAAGGAAAAAGCGTGTCTTGAAGGAGGCTCCAGTGTGCTTGAAATCCAGTGGCTGTGGCTGCCTTAACGCCTGGAGCGACCACTCCACTTCACCCCTTCCCCTCTCCCCCAGGCTCCTTTCTGAGCCCAGAGAGACGAAGCTGTGAAGCTGCGCAGCTGAGACAGACAGACAGACAGACAGACAGAGCTCCCAGCCTCTCGCCCATCACAGATCTCGCTCTGCTCACGCCAGTCACTGTAGGCAATCACGTGTCACTTGTCAGCATTCAGTTTCTGAAATGTATAATGTGTCTCCAGTTCATGTCCAGCTTCCCTTGAGCCAGGAGACTGACCCTCGGTGGCTCTTCCCTGAGCCCACGTAACCGGGGCTTCCAGACACCTCGGGGCCATCCCGCTGTGAATGCCACCAGACTTAGACTCACTCGCCAGTGAATCTTTGTCACACTTCTGCTTAGTGCGCCAGGGAGACTGGTCCTGGATCTCTGTCACCAACCATTGTGCAGCTTCTCAAATCATATCAGAAGCTAGGGGCCCCTTAGGCACAACAACAAAAAAAAAAAAAAAAGAAAGAAAAGAAAAGAAAAGAAAGAAACTTGGGGCCCTTGGTTACAACCCATCCTCTTGTGTCCAGAGCCCCTAACTAGGTCAGTGAGCTTCGCTGATTCAGAACCTGGCCTTGGAGGGTGTTGGAGGGTGTACACCAATGATGACTTGAACATCTTAGTGGAAATCAGAGTAGACTAAACAGCTGTGAAGACTAATTCAACTCTAAGTGTGGAGAACACAGTGGTGAACCTGACAAAAGCTCTGCCTTCTTGGAGTGAACACCCCAGAAGGCTCAGGAAAGCCTAGATGATAGGGTTACCTTGTCTACTCGTCTTCATTTTCAGATAGGAAATCATGGTTCAGAGAGAACAAGTAACTCGCCCAAAGCCACACAGCGAACCAATGAAAAGCCAAGACAAGAGCCAAGGCCCCCGATTCCCGGGCGGGTGCTGTTCCCTCACCTTGCAGGGCAGGCGCTAGACGGGGAGGCAGCACGGGCTTTGGAGTTATAGCCACTGCGGTTGAAACCCTGCTCCTTTATTTACCAGCTGTGTGAGGCTGAGCAGATTGCTTAACCTCTCTGTGCTTCAGTTTTCTCATATGTAAAACATGAATATTAATATTCAAAAGTCTATGGTAGGGGTCAAAGGGATAACCCCTGTGATGAGCTTAGCACAATACCTGGCACACAGTGAGCCCATAATGGCTGCACACTGCTGTTATTATCATCTGTAAACCAAGGCCTGTGTCACCACCCCAAGGACCCAGTTCCAGAGGCTCACACAGAGCCACAGGTGTGTCTCAATGTGCTGTCACTGCAGGTGCTCGGGACAGAGAGTAGAGACTCCTGGCTCCCGGGTCCAGCTCTGCCACCAACTCACCATAGGATCTTGGGGATGCATTCACCTCCTGTTGCTGCTAGAACAAATTACCACAAAATTAGTGGCTTCAAATGACTAAATCTGTTATCTTACAGTTCTCAAGGTCAGAAGTCCGAAATGGGACTCATGGGCTGAAATCAGAATGCCTGTGTTCCTTTGGCCTTTTCCAGCTTCTAGAAACTACCCACGTTCCTTGGCCCATGGCCGCGAATCACTCTGACCTCTGTTTCCATCCTCACGTCTGTCCTCTGGCTCTGACCCTCTTGCCTCCCTCTTATAAGGACCCTTGTGACTGCACTGGGCCCACCCGGACTATACTCTCTCCATCTCAGGGCCCTGCACTTAACCGCATCTGCAGTGTCCCTTTCGCCGTGGGAGGTAACGTATTCTCAGATTCCAGGGATTAGGACGTGGTCACTTTAGGGCATTACTCTGTCGGCACAGGGAAGTAACTTCACTTCCCTGGGCCTGTTTCCCCACCTAGAAAGGAGAGGGTCAGATAGCAGTTTCCTCCTTTCCACCTGCCCAAGTTCTTTCTAATGACTCCTCACCCCCAGCGCCTCGCCCTGAGGCCACTTCCCAGCAGCGCACAGCTCTGGCCCCAGTGACAGCAGCTGCCGCCGTGCTGGGACCTGCTGGAAACTGCAGGGTGAAAGGGTCTGCCACTGGGATTCCGGGGGTCCCCGTGGCTGCCGATGCGGGAGGAAATATAAATCTAACAAAAAACCAGTCTGATTCCTGCCTTCTCAGGAAAATCAAAATGGCTTTGTTGGAAAATTGGTTTGGAGCCGGTGGGGCCTAGAGAGAATGTTATGGGCTGGGAGGGGGGCAGCCTTCGTGGGGAGGTGTCCTGGAGCGGCTGTGACAAGCAGTGCAGACGGGGGAAAGCCACCAGGTCACTCCAGAGAGAGGCTGGCAAGTGAAGTCCCACCAGTGACCCGTACGTGTGTGAGCCGGGCAAAGCTGGGACGCCGTGGTGTCACGGAGAGAGGTGGGACTTTGGTGACAGCCAGGCCTGCCCCTAAATCCACCCCTTCACGGACGAGCTGTGTGACTCAGGGGAGTCTCACAGCTTCCAGGAGCGCCGGTCTCTGCACCTGAGACCCGCCCCACGTTAGTACCCGTGTTCATAGCAGCATCAGCCACAATAGCCAGAAAGTGGGCGCAACACGAGCGTCCGTCGATGGATGAGTGGATAAACAAAACGTGACCATCCATACAGCGGAATATTATTCAGCCTGAAAAGGAAGGACATTTTGACGCAGGCTACAGCATGGGTGAACCTTGAGGACGTTACGCTAAGTGAGGTGGGCCGGTCACGAAAGGGCAGATACTGAATGCCCCCACTTGTCTGAGGCACCTTCAGAGCAGTCAACTTCATACAGACAGAAAGTAGAACGGTGGTTGCCAGGGGCTGGGAGGAAGGTGTTTAATGGGGACAGGGTTTCAGTTTTGCAAGACAAAAAGAGTTCTGGAGATGGATGGTGGTGATGGTTGCACAACCATGTGAATGTACTTTATACCCCTGAACTCTGCACTTAAAAATGGTTAAGATGGGGAGGGTACAGCTCAGTGGTAGAGCCCATGCCTGGCATGCACAAGGTCCTGGTTTAATCCCCAGCAATTCCATTTAAAAAATGGTTAAGATGGTACATTTTGTTATCTGTATTTTGCCACAAAATTTTAAAATTTGTGAAAAATGGGACTAGAAAAAAAAAACCACCCCAAAGCAGAGCACCCCAGCCTCAGCACGAATGACTTTCTGGGCTGGCTAATTCTCTACCTCGGGGGCCGCCCTGCGCGCTGAGGGATGGCTGGCGGCACCCCTGCCCTCTGCCCACTAGATGCCAGCGGCGTCCCACCCAGTTGTGGGAACCAAAAGTATCTCCAGACATCATCAAATGCCTGCCAGGAGGCAAAGTCGCACCCAGAGGAGAACCACTGCCCCTTCAGGGCTGTTGAGCAAGAGGATTAAATGACACAGTAATGGTGAAGTATTTGTAGTGCCTGGTAAACAGTAGGCGTTTCAGTGAATATTACTTCCCCATAGAAAGTCGTCTCCACAGTGTAATCTGAGGGGTCCACTTAACACCCTCGTCCCTCAGCACCCCCAGGGCACTCAACACATGGCTTCTTCCAGCTGACCGCGAGCCCACCGGCAGAGCCTAACTTGGGACACTGGGTGCTCAGGACAGGTCCAGGGAGAGAGTGACAGCGGGTGTCCCTGAGCACTCCGAGGTAGTTCAGAGCGTCAATCAGCATGACTAGAGGGAGGTACCAGACTCACGGGGCCAGTCTTAGACTTCCTCATGCTGGCCTTGCCAGAAAGTTCTAACCAGTTCATCAGTAATAACTAGACACAGGTTGGCATCCTCAGAGCTCCGCCCAGGGCACAGCTCATAACACACATCTGTTACTAATGATGGAGGTGACAGCGGTGGTGGTGTCAGAAACAGTGGAGGTGGACATCACGGTGGAGATGGTGGACATGGGGAGGTGGACATCAGGGTGGAGATGGTGGACATGGGGGAGGTGGGCATCACGGTGGAGATGGGGGACATGGGGGAGGTGGACATCAGGGTGGAGATGGTGGACATGGGGGAGGTGGGCATCACGGTGGAGATGGTGGACATGGGGGAGGTGGACATCAGGGTGGAGGTGGTGGACATAGGGGAGGTGGACATCATGGTGGAGATGGTGGACATGGGGGAGGTGGGCATCAGGGTGGAGATGGTGGACATGGGGGAGGTGGGCATCACGGTGGAGATGGGGGACATGGGGGAGGTGGACATCAGGGTGGAGATGGTGGACATGGGGGAGGTGGGCATCACGGTGGAGATGGGGGACATGGGGGAGGTGGACATCAGGGTGGAGATGGTGGACATGGGGGAGGTGGGCATCACGGTGGAGATGGTGGACATGGGGGAGGTGGACATCAGGGTGGAGGTGGTGGACATAGGGGAGGTGGACATCATGGTGGAGATGGTGGACATGGGGGAGGTGGGCATCAGGGTGGAGATGGTGGACATGGGGGAGGTGGACATCAGGGTGGAGGTGGTGGGCATGGGGAAGGTGGACATCACAGTGGAGATGGTGGAAGTGGCAATGGTGATGACGGTCAACAAGATGGCAGTGGTGATAATAGTGGAAATACATGCTTCCCAGAGGATAAAAATGTAAGCCCTCAGTGATCACCTCTGCTCACTTCTCACCAGGGGAGGACAGACTGGGAGAACCGCATGTTGAGTCAGTCAGATTCCATGCTTGTGTGTGTGCCTGACGCTGGTGTCCTGGGGCTCGGGGTGGGAGTCAGGCTGGAGTGGAGGATGGCAGACACGAGTCACATCCCTGGCGCAGGATCCACTCTTCGGTGCTGCCCCTCCTGCAGGCTGTGCTCTGCGGAGCCAGGACCAAGCAGGAGCCCTTGCCCCGGTGCTGCGGATGCAGCTTCCCCTTGTAGAAACCAGCTGATTGCCTAATCAGAAATGTCTGCCGGCGGAGACGGGGTGGACAACCGGGAATTTTCCCCTACGCGGCAGTCGATGTTTAATGAAAGTGGTGGCGGGGAGCAGAGGTCAGCTCTATAAAAAATGAGAGCTGATGTTCCCTGGCGCCCCACCCCTCCTGGAGCAGGCGCAGGCCCTGCCCGCCATCAGGGATGCCCGTCATGCAGTCTTCCTTTGCCGCCCGAAATGGCTGCAGCAGGGGCCTCGGTACCTGCAACTCCAGGTGCTTGGAATGAACTAAGAGCCCGATGCCCCAAAGAACTGGGTTCCATCCAGACTCCATGTGACCTTAGACAGGTTGCCTGACTTCCCTAGGCCTCTCATCTATAAAATAAAGGGGAGAGTTTGGGGGGGTAGTAACGTGTCAGAGGTGCCTTCAGATCTAACCGCCTATGAGGCGGTGGAATCCGGAGGCGAAAAGTCTGGCTGTGCGTGTAAAGGAACCAAAGCTGCTTTTGTGTTTCCTGGGCCTTTGGGTTGGGAGTTCTGGGAGGCTGGCGGGGAGGGCCTGTCCGGGTGTTTCAGCGGCCCAGGCTGAGCCCTCTTCCTCCTGTGAGCAGAAGACGGCAGTGGTGAGCTCCGGCCAAGAGCAGGGGGACCAACGCCCTGGAGATGCAGCCTTCCTCCCGGAGGTGGGGCGGGGAGCCCCCTTCCCTGGGAGCTGTTGCTCCACCAGTGGTTAGGTGGAGGGGATCAGCCTGGCTCTCATTGTGACCAGGGCCTTGGTAAGACTTTGGAAGCTCTTAGCACGGGTCTTGGGCAGGCACTTTACAGAAAAACCACTCCAAGCGGCCGGTGAGCACACCATATGATGTTCAGCTCGGCTGGTGATCAGAGAAATGCTAATTCAATCACCGCCATGCTCTTCCGTGGCTTATCAAGTTGGCAGAGATGAAAAAGCAACAAAATCCATTGTGGGCGTGAGTTCAGTGATGCTCTCACACAACCTCCAACTGAGGGGAATGTGTCTTGGGGGAAATAGTTAAGAATGTGTCCGTGGTGCTCACCACAGGTTTGCTTCTAGTGAGAAAAAACCTGGAAACGTTCCGGGATTGGGCAGGCAAATCACGGCTCATCTGCACAATAAAATACCCTGTAGCTGTTGCAGGTGGTGTTTGGTAATTACACGGGTGGAATGGAAGCGTGTTCGCAGGGTGGTTATCCAACAGAGTGGCCGAGTGTGTTTCTGCTCTGGGGACTTACATACCTGCACACAGAGAAAAATCTAGAAGAGGGTGAGCCACTGTGCTACACGTGTATCTGTGGGTTGTTCTATCCTTTTCTGTTAGTTTATTTCTTTTGTCTCATTGTGCACACAGGCTTTGCATAAAAGTGGAATTAGGAAAACACAAATATCTATTTTTTAAACAAAGTTTTTTTGGGGGGTTGGTAATCAGGTTTATTTATTATTTCTTTTAATGGCGGTGCTGGGGATTGAACCCAGGACCTCGCGCATGCTAGGCATGCACTCTACCACTGAGCTATACCCTTCCCCCTACAAATATATCTTTAATGAGAAAAAGTGCTTAGGAGAGCCTGTCGTTAGGCAGGTCCCGAGAGGCCAGATCAGGGGAAAGAGATCCTCTGGCTGCAGGCCTGTTTGCTGGCAAAGGGGCGAGAGGCTCATCTCCATCTACCTTCCCCGTGTCATCATCTATTTTGGGAGAGTGGCAGCTCTTTGCCGTCTCCAGCTCAGGTGTCAGCAGCTGGGGAGAAGTCATCACTCAAGGGGAGGGAGCCTGGAGGGGTGGCTGCAGGCAGGGAACCCAGCCACCCGGCCTGTCTCTTCTTCTTTTTTCCATTTTTTTTGTTTTATTGAAGTGTAGTCAGTTTGCAGTGCTGCGTCAGTTTCTGGTGTACCGCATACTGTTTCATTCATACATACACACGCATATATTCCTTTTCATATTCTTTTTCATTGTAGGTTACTACAAGATATTGAATATAGTTCCCTGTGCTCTACAGAAGAAACATTGTTGTTAATCTGCTTTATGTATAGTGGTTAGTATCTGCGTATCTTGAGCCTCCAGTTTATCCCTTCCCATACCCTTTCCCCACTGGTAACCATCAGTTTGTTTTCTATGTCTGTGGGTCTGTTTCTATTTTGTAAATAAGTTCATTTGTGTCATTTTTTTTAGGTTCTACCTATGATTGATATCATATGGTATTTTCTTTCTCCTTCTGACTTACTTCACTTAGAATGATGATCTCCAGATCCATCCATGTTGCTGCAAATGGCATTATTTTATTCTTTTTTGTGGCTAAGTAGTATTCCATTGTGTGTGTATATATACACCACATCTTCTTTATCCAGTCATCTGTTGATGGACATTTAGGCTGCTTCCATGTCTTGGCTGTTGTAAATAGTGCTGCTATGAACATTGGGGTGCATGTATCTCTTGGCGTTAGAGTTTCCTCTTAATATATGCCCAGGAGTGAGATTGCTGGATCATTGGGTAAGTCTATTTTTAGTTTTTTAAAGAACTTCCATACTGTTTTGTATAATGGCTGCACCAAACTGCATTCCCACCAACAGGGCAGGAGGGTTGGCTTTTCTCCATGTTCTCCCCTGCATTTATCATTTGTGGGGCTTTTTAATGATGGCGAGTAGCCCGTCCCTTCTGAGGGTGCCTGGGGGAGAAGGGGGGTGGTTCTGAAGGGAAGGAGGGAGCAGTGGGCCCCTTTCTGCTTGGGCCTGAGTGAGCCGGAGCCCACTTCTTTTCGGTGGTGGGTAGAAATGGGTTGGAGGAAGACCCTTGCCAAGGCATTTCTTGTTTAGTCTCCATTTCTCAGCTGGATAACCTGATGCAGGTAACTAAGTGTTTGTTTTCTTTGCCAACTGGGGTCACCAGAGTCGTAGCCTTAGAGCTCGTTTCGTGGCTTAGAAGAGCGGAGACAGTGTAATGCTTAGAAGGCTGTCCAGTGTGTGGTCAGGCTGCGGGGGGTTGGGTGACATATAGTGAGGGCTCTTTGTTTTTGTTCCACCTGTTTCCAAAGAAAAGTAAGAGTTTCCGCCTCCCATGGGAGAAACACACACAGCTTCTCCCTCCTCCCAGGGAACCGCAAAGTACCTGCTGATGACTTTAGGGAAAAGGACTTCTGTCCTGCAAGGGAAGGGACCTGCTTGTCCAGCACCATCGGCCATCAAGTGGGACGGTCTCTCCATTTTGGGAGGCAGTTTAGGAAGCCCTCTGTGGCTGCACATCTAAGCCACATTCTCCAATCCTGTCTTTATTCAGACATTCATTCAAAAATATTTTTTGACAGTTCTAGGTACTGGAATACAGCAGGGAACAAAACCCAAAGCCGGATCTCACAGAGCTGACATTTGAATGGGGAGGGGCAGGGAAACAGAAAATAAACAGATATATACACGCGTAATAATATGCCAGGTGGTTCCAGAGAGAAAAATAAGCCACGTGCAATGGATGGAGAATGGTCGTGGTGGGGCTGGGGAGAGCATCTCCGATAAAGTGACATCTGAACAGAGACCTTAAGAAAGCGAAAGAGTGAGCCAGGCAGAGGGAGCAAGTGCAAAGGCCCTGAGGTAGGTCTGTGCACGGGGTGTCTGAGGGACGGCAAGCAAATCGGAGTGAAGGGTTTGGGGGACAGTGGTAAGGACCGCGGATTTCACTTTGAGAAAGATGAGGAGCCTTAGTTGGGGTGGGGGTGGGGGTGTTGAGCAGAGGAATGGTGAGATGTAAGTTTTTCTGTAAAGAGAGGTTTTGGACAGCCAGGAGGACAGAAGCAGGCAGACAGCATAGGCTCCTGCAGTTTTATCAGTAACAAGGCTGACGGTCTAACCTCCTTCCTCTGAATCCTGTGTCTCTCATTCATTCAGTTCTAGATTCAGGGCGGTAACTGTGTTATCCTTTTTTTAAACTAGTATTATTTCAGGAATCATGTGTAACAAGTAGGAAGAGTCCTCTACATCTTGGATTCACTTCACTGAAGACAGAAATCATAAAAATCGATGGCTCCCAACCTTTTTGCCGCTAAGAACTTGTTCTGTTAATATTTGCAGACCCCAAGTTTGAAAGATTTTTGTCTAGCAACTTGCACATTTGAATAGTAGTCCCAGGGGCCTTCTCACAAGCTACTCCTTGCTTACAGACACCCCCAGCCCACCTTCAGGACCCCAGCCAGGAACCACACTCCAAGATCCTTCTCACCCAGGCATTTCTGGCTTGTTTTGGGTATTTCCTGTTCTCCTGATGTTCGTGCACTGTGTGCCCGGCCCAGAGCTCAGCAGTGGCTGCAGGCACGAGAGACACAGGCTGCCCCTTTGTCAGGGGAGGTACGGGGTCCAGGGAGGAGAGGCCTGACTCAAGGGAAAGGCAAACACAGGAAGCATTCAGGGTAGGCTTCCCAGAGGAGGTGTTTCCTGGGTTGAGTTTTGAACAGAAGTTGGCAAACTTTCTATAAAGGGCAAGATAAGAAATAGTTCAGGCCTCGTGAGCCATATAATCTCTTGCAACGACTGAAACTTGCCACTGTTGCACAAAAGCAGCCTTAGAGGATGTGCAGACCAGGGTCCTGGCTGTGTTCCAATAAGACTTTGTTTACAAAAACATATGGGAGAGGGAAGGAAGGGGGATTTGGGCCTAGAGCTGTAGTTTGTGGACCTCTGGCCTTGAAGAATAAGGAAGCAGCCCCCAGGCCTTGATTCCAGATGGACTGAGTGCAGAATGTGTCCTGTGCTTCCCAAATGCGACCCTGTGTAGTGGTCATTTTTTCCAGGCAAAGTGAGAGCTCTGAGGGCCCTGGGGTGAGTGTTTGTTAAGGCCAGTGTATCAGTGTGTTAACCTATTTGACCTTATCCTGATCTTCTTAACTTCAATGATGGACAGATGTTCTCTCTTTGGTAAAATGATGATGGTGTGTGTGTGCGTTTAATGCCCTGAGCAGAATTATCAGTTGCAATCCTGTCTGTCTCCTCTGTTTCTTTTTTATTTTTTAATAATTCTTATTTTTTATTGAAGTATGGTTGATTGACAATGTTAGTTTCAGGTGTATAGCAAAGCAATGCAATTATACATGAATACATATATATATATGTATGTATTTTCAGATTCTTTTTCATTACAGCTCATTGCAAGAAAGTGAATATAGTTCCCTGTGCTGTACAGTAGGTCCTTGTTGTTAATCAGTTTCCATATAGTCATGTGTATCTGTTAATCCCAAACTCCTAGTCCATCCCTCCCCTCCTCCTCTATTTCTTATTTTTAATTTTTTTGCCACTGTGTAAAATTCAGAAGCCCGAGGACCACAGGTCTAGACTCCAGGCTCCTGAGAGATCTTAGCCATGGGCGGATGGTCTTATCCTCAACTTATGCCCATGACTTTCCTTCCCTGGCGGCCTCTAGGGTGCAGGACAGGCAGACACCCATTGCCCCAAAGGGTTACAAACTCACAGGCCTGCACAGGGGCCAGCAGGTGACATGAACGAGGGAGCAGGCTCCCGGCATGTGTCCTGTCTCATTAGGGCAGCCTGATAGTTGTCTCCACGTGACAACATTGCTTTATCTCCTGATTAAATGTTTTTTTAGATTCTTTAAATAAAAGGGCACTATTGGTGCACTGCCAAAAACTAAAATAAAAAAATCTGTTGCAGCCTGAGCTCCTGGCCGGCATCCTTTAATCTCTTAATCCAGATTCTCAGTTCCTGGCAATGACTCCACACGTAGCCTTTGGGCATCCGCCAGTGACAATCATTTGGGAAGATCTTGTATCTGGGGTGGGGTGAGGGGGGTGCCAGTCCAGCCCAGGAGGCCGCAGCTCATGGCGTTTCTCGCCCACACTTTCGGATTCCACCCATGCCTCTCGCCTGCAAGGCCTTTCTCGTTCCTCCCTAATAATCCCTAATGCGAGGTATTCGTTCATTCCATAAATATGGATGAGTCCTCACCAGACCTTCTCGACACTCCGGCTCGTCATTCTCTGAATTCGAAAAGCCTTAAGACGGTTCTTAATCATATATTATCTTCCCTCCCGATGGCTCGATGCATTTTAGCAAAGGCTCCTCTGTCAGATGATAAACTTCCTGAGGCTGAGGACGTCACTTTCTTCAGCACGACAGCCAATGCAGAGTGACAGGGAGAACGCAGGCTTTGGAGCAAAGCAAACTGAGAGGGTGGTTTGAATTCTTGCTTACTCATGTAATAGGACGTGAATTGCCAAAGGTTTCTGAAGCCCGCTCCCTCAGCTATGCATTGAGGGCGATGCTGTTCACCTCCCAGAGGGAGGTGAGTGGTAAATGATGGATGTTAGGGGATGTGCACTACATCAGTACACAGTAGGTGCTCAATAAATGCTATCCACCTGCCCCCACCCCACACACACATTCTTCCCAGTTTAGGACAAGGGTGAGGGCTCAGGAAGAAGCAGGTGAACAACGCTGAGTTGGAAAATACGCATAGTCTTTCTTTTCAAGAATCTGCCCAGTGCGCCTTCTGTGTCTCCCCTGGGCTTTCCCAGCCCTGCTCTCCACCCAGTGTTGATGAACTTGGGACCAGCCTTTTGCAACGTGGCTGCTCATTCTTGATGAGATGCTTAATGCAGGCTGTTTAGAAGACTCTGGCCCTCATTTAAAGAGAAGGAGCAGACCCAGAAGCACATGAAAAGGTGCTCAGTATCACTAGTCAATAGCGAAATGCAAATCAAAACCACCAAAAAAAAAAAAAAAAAAAAAGAGAAACTACTCGACTCGCATTAGGATGGCCATTTTTTAAAAAAAATTTAAAATAGCAAGTGTGGACAAGCAAGTGTGGATATGGAGAAAGTGGAACCCTTATGCACTGTTGATGGGAATGTAAAGTGATGTAACCATAGGAGAAATCAGTATGGTGGCTCATCAAAAAATTAAACATAGAGTTACTGTATGATCCCGCAGTTTCACTTCTCAGTATGTACCCAAAAGAACTGAAAGCAGAGATTTCAGCAGATACCTGTATGCCAAGGTTTATGGCAGCATTATTTACAGCAGCCATAAGGCGGAGACAGCCCAAGTGCCCATCAGTAGATGAGTGGATAAACAAAATGCGGTGTCACCATACAATGGAATATTATTCAGCCATAAGAAAGAAGGACATTCTGACATATGCTACCACATGGATGGACCTTGATGACATAAGCCAGTCACAAAACGGCAAATAGTGTATGATTCCACTTATATGAGTAGGCAAGTTCAAGGAGACAGAAAGTAGGGCAGCGGTTACCAGGGGCTGGAGATGGGAGAATGGGAGTTATTGTACAGAGTTTGCGGGATGGAAAAGTTTTGGAAATAGATCATGGTGATGGTTGGACATCATGGTAAATGTACTTAATGCCACTGAATTAGACACATAAAAGTGGTTAAAATGGTAAGTTTTATGTCAACAGAGAAATGCAAATCAAAATTTTTAAAATACTAAAATTTAAAAAATTTTAAACTAAAATTAAAAAAAATACAAAGAATAAGAAAGAGAAGGAAAAGGAAAGGGAGCAAGAGGACGAGGAGGTGGAGGAGGAGCAGAGAAGATGCCACCACCGGCTCGGTAGTCAGGACGTGCAGAAACCTTTGACATTTTTAATCCTTAACAAGTTCCACCTCCTACCTCAGAGGTCTTGAGCAAGCAGAGGAAAGAAGACAATTTCATCTTAATTTTTGCCTCAGCTTCCTGTAATTAGAGAAGCATCTCTCTAGCTGCTGCTGAAAAGTATGAACTCTGATGGTTGATTTCCTGTGTCGCCTGGATTGGGTGGGGAGGCCCAGATATCTGGTCAGACATTATTCTGGGTGTGTGTGAGGGTGTTTTTGGATGAAATTAACATTGGACTGAGTAAAGCAGATGGCCCTCCCTGCTGCCGGTGGGCCGCATCCAATCAGTTGAAGGCCTGATTAGTGCAAAAAGACCGACCGTCCAGCAAGTAAGGGGGAACCCCTCTTGCTTGACTACCTCAAGCTGGGACGTCAGTTTTTTCTTGCCTTTGGACTGAACAAAACATTGACTCTTCCGGGTCCTGGGCCTGTTGGCATTCAGATTGGAACCACACCATCAGCTTTCCTGGATCTCTAGCTTCCTGACTGTGTGTCTTGGGATTTATCAGCTCCATGATTGCATAAGCCAATTCCTTATAATAAGTCTCTTTATATATATCCACATCCTACTCATTCTGTTTCTCTGGAGATCCTGAATACAGGTACCTCCTGAGATACCTGGAGTCAGGCATGTGTGTAATTTGAAATCTTGAAAACCTAAATAACACTAACAGTGGTTTTTTCCAAGCATGAGTCGTGGCCAGGCACCATGGTAAGAGCTTTTCAGATATCCCCTCATTGTCTGCTCAGAACATCCTTGCAAGGTGATGACTGGGGAGGCAGGGCCTGGCCCAGGGTCACAGGACATCAGGAGGTGGAGCCAAGGGGCTCTGTTCTAACAGTCACAGGACAGGTTCCCTTCACCTGTGCATCTCAGCACGTCCACAGCGCCCTCTCCTGTCAAGGGAGAGGCTAAGCAAGCACCTTGACCTCAGGCTGTCCAGGTCAGCGCCTGGGGACCAGGAGCGTTGCTGGAGCGTTCTAGGGCATCACTTTAAAAGACACTCTGCCTAAAGGAAACTTGGCTTGAGGTACCGGGTGGGGCTGGGGCAGTCTTAGGTCTCCCAGCCTAGGAGAGTGGGTGGGACCGCATAATGGCTGGGGTCAGTCTTAGCTCGGTTGTTTCCTGGCTGTGTGGCCTAGCACAAGTCACTTGACTTCTCCGGTCTCAGTCTGAATATCTGTAAAATGGGGATGGTCACAAGCTCCTGTTTGGGTTGGTGTGAGGATGGAGTGAGCTGATGGGTATGAAGCCCTAAGAGCAGGGCCCGGCACACATGAGGTGCCCTGTAAGGTGCTGGCTCTTCTTCGCTGTTCTTAGCTCAGACAGCTGAGGAGGAGGGCTCGGGAGAGGAGGGAGAATGTTCCAAAGCAAGTAGGGATGTCATAGGGACGCCCCTCCTCCCCTCCCCGTGCCCACGCCCGCCAGTCCTCCGGGCTTCCCCCATGGCCCCCCACATCCTCCCACGCTGTCCACTCAGCTCCTCTAGGGCATTCCCTGAGCCTCTCCTGCACATTCTCACTGGCTTAAAATATCACTGTTCTATCTGCACATGTGTCCCGCTGCCCTCCTATTAGATCTAAGTTCTTTGAGGCCAGGACTGCGTCTTTCTCTTTTTTCCTTCTTTCTTCCTTCCCTTCTTTTTTTTTTTTTTTCAATCTAGCATAAAGCCTTATCTGTTTTGTTTAGTGCATGAATTAAAAAGCCATTTAACAAATGAATGTCTGTCGGGTGACTTGGAGTAGCCCTGCCTTGGAAGATTACCTACTTAGCCGAGCATTTCAGTCTAAAACAGCATTTGTCAATCAGGGAGTTCTGCCTCCTTCCCCGCCCTCCTCCCGGGGATATGTGGCGCTGTCTGGAGACATTATTGATCATCACTCTGGGTGGGGATGCTACTGGCATCTAGTGCTTAGAGGGCAGGGATGATGATAAACATTGTGCAGTGCACAGGACAGCCCCCTTCATCAAAGAATTATCCAGATCTGAATATCAGTAGTGCTGAGGTTGAAAAACCCTGGGCTAGGGTAACTCCTGCAGGGGAGAAGAGGGGACTCCAAAGTCAGATGACCCCCCACTCCTGAGTTCTGCAGTCCTTGCCTGTGTCCTTAGAGCACCCGGGCAGCGGTGCCTCCCCCGCCGTCCTCTGGGCACTGCTGACTCTTATTTCTCTGCCCTTTGTGAGCTACAAAAACCCATTAAGTCAGTGTATCTTATCGTGAGAGCTCCATCGAGCGTGGGTCTGGAGTCTCCCACCCCTGGTGGGCTTGTGTGTGCCATTTTCCAAGCAAGCCTGTTTCCTCTAGCCACTGAGACTGACATTTTCTAAAAGTGTCGCTTTGTAAAAATGCCAAGCCTGATCTCAAGGCACAAAGAGCATTGGCGAAATCAGAATTGACTTGAGGAGTCATGGTCAGCAAAGGCTGGACTAAACGGCAGGCTCTGTGGACTTGTGTTTTTTTGTTGGAGTTGTTGTTTTCCAGTTAATACAGTCTCTCTTGGTAATAATGACCTGTTATGGGTTTGAAGATGGCAAATACTGTCTTGGCTTTAGAAACTGCCTGTGCTTCATGCAGCCCATTGGTGTCCATCTTGTTTATTTTTGTAACATCTTTGGCTGGCGGGGAAGGGTGGGGTGGATGTTAAGAAGAGGCAGGTCGATTGATTTTCTTATTTTTCCATTGAAGGAAATAGCTTCTGTAAGGGAACCCCAATGTTACTCATCTTAAAGCTCTCTTGTTCTCTTCAAATGCATTTAAAATGCTCAGAAGTAGTAAACGAAAGGTTAGCTTCTTTAAGAAAAAGGAACAGTCAAAAATGGTAGTCAGGTGTAAACTGGAGAAACCTGCAGCACTCTGGTCCAGCTAATTCCTTGGGTATCTAAGGTAGGCGCTGATTCAGGGAGAGGAGGGAAGGTGAGTCTGGTTTCTAGGCAACGATTCCCATGGGGAGGAGAGCATTGGTGGGTTGACTGTAGACTTCGTAAAAGATGCACCAGGACAGAAGGAAGGAGGAAGCTCAGCCACTCTTCCAACATCTTCTGTTTCTGAGCTAGAAGGAAAGAGTCACAATAATAGTCCCAAAGGCTGGTGGCAGGGGTGCCGCGCACTTAGCAGGCTGCTCTTTGCAGGACAGAAACCAGCTAATTAGTGAGGTGTGAAAAAATCATTCTGACTTCCACATAATGCTGGAGATGGGCTGAAGGCAGCTTTTTGAAAGTAGGAAGCACTGAAAAAGAGCAACTAAAGGTTTTCCTGAGAACTGAAAGGAAACTAAAGGTAGATAGATTTTGCAGACAAGTGAGCTTAATGTCAAAACGGTGTCTCAGTGTCTCAGTGAAGTTATGTTGCTAAAGGCAAGCTATGTGAATTCTCTAGGTGTCAGTTTTCTCATCCATAAAATGGGTATAATAATAGTACCTACCTTATAAAGTTGTGAGAATCAAGAGTTAATATCCATATTGCCTTTAGAATGGTGTTTGCATGTAGGAAGCTCAATATGAATGTTAGTTACTACTACTTTATTTTTCTCTCCTCTTCCAGATCAGGAACAGGTCTGACCTCTTTATGCATTTTAATATCGTGAATTTCCTTATATCTGAAATTTGTGAAATAATGGCAGTAATTTGACTTTGTATATAGTTTGAACCGTGTAACTGTGTATCTGTTAGGATGTGTAGATTGTGCTTGGCAACAGACAGTCTTTATAGTTTAATACTAACCCAAGTCTGTATCTTTTGTTCATATCCACTGAGGATTTGTATTAGTCTGTTAGGGCTGCCATAACAAAATAGCCACCGACTGGGCAGCTTAAACAACAGAGATCTATTTTCTCACAGTCCTGGAGGCTAGAAGTCCAAGATCAAGGTGTGGGCAGGGTTGGTTTGTGCTGAAGTCTCTCTTCTTGGCTTGCAGATGGTCACCTTCTCTCTGTGTCCTCACACGGCCTTTCATCTGTGCACATGCAGGGAGAGAGAGAGAATTCTCTGTTGTTTCTTCGTCTTATAAGGACACCTGTCGTATTGATCAGGGCCCCACTCTTATGACCTCATTTGACCTTAATTACCTCGCTAAAGACCATATGTCCAAATGTGGTCCTATTGGAGGTTAGAGCTTCAACATACGAATTCGGGGGGTGGGAAGACGCTATCCAGCACATTCTGATTTCTCCCATAATGATTACTCTGGGGCTTTTACAAAAACTTTAAGTTCCATTCAAGCCAACTTCTCCCCGCTTTTGTGTGGGGGAGGGATGTGCCTGCTTTGCACTTGGTAAGCACTCAGTGTGTCGACTTTAAGGCAATGCTGGGCTGCAGCCTAAACCTCTGTCTCGTTCTGCCTGCCCTTCCCACAGGCCTGGATGAAATCCAGTGCTCCCTGCCCATGGAGAACAGGAGGGTGTTCCTGCACGAGTTGTCGGAGGCCAGCTTCAGCGAGTGCAAGTTCAGCCTGTCGCTCACGGACCTGTTTATCATCATCTTCTCCGGCGTGGCCGTGTCCATCGCCGCCATCATCTCCAGCTTCTTTCTGGCCACCGTGGTGCAGTGCTTCCAGAGGTGTGCTCCCAACAAAGACACCGAGGACGAAGACGAGGATGAGGACGACTGATACCTCGCTTTCCAGGACCCCAGCTGGTGGCTCCCCTCCGAGAAGAGAGGGCCATGCTGAAAACAGAATCGACCACCGTCAGCGACTGACCAGAGTGGTGCCTGCCCCATGCCTTGTCCCCTGGGTGTGCCCGGTAAGACCGCCGATCTCCGAGTTTAGAATCTGCAGAGCAGAGGAGCCCAGGAAGGATACGTGGATGAGAGCCTGCCTCTCGGCTGGAGGTGTGTGGTGGGGGAGAAGAGGGCCAAGTCGGGCTTCAGAGCGGACAGCTGGGAACAGCGGAGGGGGTGTGAAGACTGGCAGCAGTGGCCCGTGAAGGTGACCTTGCGCCGTCCACTTCTCTGACCTGGACTGGGAGACCAGGCAGCCTCTCTCTCCTCCCGAGAGACAGCAGCCGAGACACTGGGGATTGGAGATCGGGTCCGTCTCCATGGGAGCGGGGCTTCTGCTCCTTCTGGAACAGGCTTCGGCCACCTTGGCATGTTATGCAGAGAACAACCCCACGTCTGGCTAAAATGGCACCAGGGAAAAAGCCAAGACCTGGCCAAAGGGTGTTTGTTATATTTTCGAGTGAGTCGAAAGCTGTTGATAGAACTCAAACCTTGATCCTTATCCTAAGAGGTACCAGCTCATAAAGGAAGGGCAGTTGTACAATCGTAATGACCTTTGCTCAGAAGTACCAAGTTTTCCCTGTCCCATCCCCTCCCCCCCCCGCCTGCAGTGTGAGTCCAGCTCAGCCAGACAGTGCCTGCTCGTTCTCTGTGATGGCTCTGTTCCAGACTTGTCCTCTCCAGAACTTGGGATAAACTTTCCTGGAGGCCAGGATTCCAAAAAGCAGGTTACATCGGACCAACAAAATTAAAAAAGAAAAAAAAACCCAAAAAACAAAAACCCAAAAAAACTGGGTCTTGGCGTCTGAAAAACCTCCATCAGTGGCCTTAGGGTGTGTTTGTGTGTGTGACCTTTCTTTGGAGCGTGGGCTGTGACGGGCGGTGTTGTCCGGGATGTGGAATGCAGCACTTCGACTCAGAGACAATACGAAACAAGGGCATGCGCCCAGCAGGCTGAGGCAGGGTGACGGCTGTTAGCAGCACTGGGCCTTGCTGGGGACGGACCCTTAGACGAGGGGCTGGTGCGAAG